>NC_041389.1:466985805-467195490 GCF_002162155.2 Triticum dicoccoides | reverse complement strand
GGGGTAAAATAAAGATGACCCTTGAGTCTGCAGAACCCAAGGGAAAAAGGGCTTAGGTGGCTAATGTTAAAACCAAGGTTGGGCCTTGCTGGAGGAGTTTTATTCAAAACGAACTGTCAAGGGGGTCCCATAAATCACCCAACCGCGTCAGGAATGCAAAATCAACGAACATAACACCGGTATGACGGAAACTAGGGCGGCAAGAGTGGAACAAAACACCAGGCATATGGCCGAGCCTTCCACCCTTTACCAAGTATATAGATGCACTAATTAAATAAGAGATATTGTGATAACCCAACATAATCCTGTCCATCATGGAGCAATCTTCAACTTCACCTACAACTAACAATGCTATAAGAGGGGCTGAGCAAAGCGGTAACATAGCCAAGCAATGGTTTGCTAGGAAGGGTGAAAAAGTTAGAGGCTGACATGGCAATTTGGGAGGCTTGGTAAACAAGTGATAGGTAGCCCAGCATAGCGATAAAACGAAGCAACTAGCAAGCAAAGATAGAATAGATATCGAGGGTAATGGTCATCTTGCCTAAGATCCTACAAGGAAGAAGAATGAGTCCATGAAGAAGACAAACGGACGTAGTCGAACGAATCTTCACAACTCCGGAACAAAACCGAAGCTAACGAGAGAAGCAAACCAGAAAGAACCATACAACATGGTAAACACACAAGCATAATCATAGCATGATGCACAATCAAGTATGATGCATGTCCGGTTTAAAGAGGCATGCATGGCAAAGTGCAACAAACAATACTACAAATTAAGTGGAGCTCAATATGCAACAAGTTGCATATTGATGGAACACCACATCGAATTATTTTAGTTTACTCTCGGTTAAGATACTCAACAATTATTAAATGTTAATTAACATGGCAAGAGGTGAATCATAATAAAACTACCTATCTAGGCAATTTAAATGAGGTCGGAAATAACAAACAACAATTCCGAAAAATCCCCATGTCATTTAGCAATTTAACGCAAACAACAATTTTAAGCATTTAAATGTGGTTATCATGATGCAGATGACATGCACAAGTTTTATGCAATTTTATGAAAATGTTGACATGAGCATGATATGAAGCATTATGTCACTGTGGTGGAAAGAAGAGGTGCCACGGCGACGAATCCGAAAATGGTGCCACGACAACATATCGGTTCCGGTAACCCATGAAAATACCGGTGCAAAAGAAGGTGTGGATGTGCGGAACATGCAAAAGATGGTGGGGTGATCCCGAATTACCGGGTTCCCACGGGTCGATGGCTTGGCAAACGAGGAGGAACGTGCAATGACAGCTTGGGCACGGTGCAAACACGAGTCTCTCATACAACATACATTCATTCCCGAGCGGTCGTCTCGGTGGTATACCTTTGAAGCGTGCATTTTAGAGGCGGAACGAGTCGGTGCGAAGTAGAGGAAGTAGACGTTCTCGTGACGGTCGTAGTGGAAGTAGTGGTACACAACGACGGTAGTGGAAGTAGTGGTTCACGTTTTTGTAGTCGTACGCACTCCATAGATGATCGGGGTCACGGCGAGGAACTTGATGTCTACGGGGTCGACGGTAGAGGAGGTAGTGGTACTATTCGTTGGACGTCGTGGTACTTGGGGTCTTCGGACTTGTCGGACTGGTCTTGGTGTAAATGCACATGGCAAACGTAGTGGTACTAAGCACCGGTCATCGAGGGACTTGCCGAAATCCACAGAGCCGGTGTGCTTGGCGAATCCAGAGGCATTGGTAATGGTACTTGGCGAATTCCACGCTCGGTGGTCCTTGGACTTGGCCTCAACAGCAACAGGGGCGCGATGCAGGGACTTGGCGCGATGCAGGGGCGACGGCCGCGGGACTAGTCTGTCCTGGCGGGCTGCTCGCCGACGAGGTTCAGGTGAGGTCGTCAGCCGGTGAAGGTGCAGCAGAGGATGTCGCGAGGTCCTCGAGCAGAGGTAGGGCTTCTCCTGCTGGCTTTTGGCGACGAGCGGCGCGGGAACGAGGACGAGGTAGGAGGTCGCGCGAGGTGGAGTTGACAGCAGCATGCCATGGGAGGCGAAGCTCACGGCAGGAGGTGAAGAAGACGGTGCGGCGGCGGGGCGAGGAATGCAGGGGCCACGGGGCGGCTGCGCGCCTGCAGGAGCGAAGCGATGGGTGCGGGCGTGCGTGGAGAGGCTCGGGGTTGAACTACTGGCGTTCGACGAAGACGGCACGGAGGATGACGGATGCGGGCGCAGGTGCTTGAGGAGCTCCTCTCCTCAAGCGCTCGGGCGATGAGGATTTGGCGAGGAGGAGGCGCGATCGCGGCCTGGTGCTGCAGAGGGATGCGCGCGCGATCGAGAGGGAGAGAGTGAGATGGGGATCGGGACGAGCGAGGGAGAAGGGGCGCGAGGGAGGAGATCGAGGGGAGATGGGGATCGGGCGCTGGGTTTGGGCGATGCGTGTGCGTGGCGGCGCTCAATGGGAGCGAGGGGAGGAAGAGAGTGAACAGAGGGGATCGGGCTAGGGTTATAGGGATTAGATGGGCTGTGGGGATGGATGGGCCGGCCTGGGCTGCTGGGCTCTCTTCTCCCTCTCTCTTATTTTTCCAAAACAGTAAAAGAATAGGAAGAAAGAAAAGAGAGAAAGAAAAAAGGTTAGAGAAGGGACTTTGGCATGCGGA
The DNA here is from genome assembly GCF_002162155.2 of Triticum dicoccoides. Classification (NCBI taxonomy): domain Eukaryota; kingdom Viridiplantae; phylum Streptophyta; class Magnoliopsida; order Poales; family Poaceae; genus Triticum; species Triticum dicoccoides. Next base: position 467,192,831 of record NC_041389.1, on the reverse strand, counting down.
TAATTTTCCCGGGCTCACAAAAATGAGCTTGAACCAGGAAAAATAGAAGTGGGCATGACCGAAAGTTTAAATTCAAACACATTTGATTTAAATTCAAATGGTTTGAATAGGAAGTGAGGGTTTGGAAGGTCCAAAAATGTTGAGAATTTTGGTGGGGCTTCGATAGATAAAGAAAGAATTATAGACAAGGTTAGAGAGTCAAAACATGAAGAAGAAAAGGCCAAGGGATTTAACATGCACGTGTGTTGTGGTAAATTCCAAACTAATGGAATATTTAGCATAGCTCCCTAATAATATTGGGAGGGTAATTGTTATAAAGAGAAGTCACCCTTCCCTTGATTTAAATGGATCAAAAAATCCATACAATTTATCTAAAAGAGTTATAAAATTAATGATATGATGGCATGATGACATGATGCAATGCAAGAGATGACATGATGAAATGCAACAAACAAAAATAAATCACACGACGAAACTCGGAATAGCTGGAAGTCTTCTGGAGCTTCGGTCTTGGGGCGTCACACCTGTTTCGACCGTAGCGCTCCAACACAAGTCCGTTTCGTCCGTTTTGTGGTACTCCACACCCCTCCGGATCAACAGGACCCACGTTTCAACCGTAGGAGGTCCGTTTCCTCCATTTTGCGGTACGCCAGACCCCTCCCGATGAACAGGATCCCGATTCGAACGTGGCCGGTTGAACACAAGGTCGTTTCCTCCGTTCCGTGGTACGCCAGACCTCGTTTCCATCGCCTGTTCCATCCAAGCCGGTTGGCTCCCACGCGTTCTGTTGCCTCCCGATGAACACGACGCATTCCGTTGCCTCCCATGAACACGACGCATTCCGTTGCCTCCCCATGAACACGACAATGACGCAGTTTCTCTGTTCCAACCCAGCCATGTACACGAGCCCTGGCCGTACGTATGCGCGAGTAGGCGTTCAAGACCCCGCCCGTATGTATGTACGTGGTCGTATTTTCTTTCTTGCACACTGGCCGTTGTACGTACGTGTACATGCTATGTGCGCCCCTCTACTACGTCACGTGCGCGCCTCTACTACGACACGTGCATGCCTCTACATCAACCAGTATGTACGTACACGTTCGTGACCAGAATGTCAACGCTACATATGCTTCGACCAGGTGCGTCCCGACTGTCAGGCACTTCCTTGCGTGCGAAGATGTAGCTGGTGGGTCCCAGCAGTCAGGGGGGTGAATAGTTTTTTTTCAGACGCACTTCCTTGCGTGCGAAGATGTAGCTGGTGGGTCCTAGCAGTCAGGGGGCGAATCGTTTTTTCTCGGACGCGCTTCCTTGTGTGCGAAGATGTAGCTGGTGGGTCCCAGCAGTTAGTGGGGAAACGTTTTTTCCACGAAATACAGTGGCCCGTCCGGTAGGTCCCTGCTGTCAGGTGGAGGTATCATTATTTTCCGCGTAATAAGGAGGCACTTCCTTGCTGCGGCCGTGGACCCAGCTGTCAGCCTCTCCATGTACAGTCCACATCCGATGGAAGTCGTTCCTTGACCATGTTGACCACGCCGCGCCGAGAGCACCAGGGCGGTGGACGACGGCGAGGCCTAGGAAGGGGACAACATGGAGCCGGGAAAGACGCGGCAGTGGATGCCCACATGGAGAGGAGTACGAGGGTCCACTGGTCCGGCTATGGTGTGAGGCTGCCGTCTCCGCAGAATAACAGGGGGTGTGGGTGAGTAGAGGAATGGCCTGGCCAGCGGTGGGACTAGTAGGAGGCGGTGAGGCCTCCGCGGCATCACAGCCGGCCACGGGAGACAGGAGCATGCGACACGACCGGCGCTGTTTTGGGAAGCTGGAGCAAGAAGACCAGAGGTTGAAGAAGCACTACGACCATTGGATGGACATCGTATGATCACTGGAGCTAGAATCATTCATATTGACTAAAGTTGACAAAGGCCCCCGTCCCAGCCAACTTAGTAGGCCCAGAAGTCAGCCTCTCACCATGGTGGGTCCCAGCTAGCGGTGGGAGCATTCATTTTTTTGTGCGTAATAAGGAGGCACTTCCGGTGGGTCTGAGCTGACAGCAGGGGGAACGTTTTTTCGCGAAATACGGTGGTTCGTCCGGTGGATCCCAGCAGTCAGGGGGGAACATTTTTTTTTTTGCAAAATACGGTGGCCCGTCCGGTGGGTGCCATCAGTCAGGGGGAAACGTTTTTTTTCGCGAAATACTAGTGGCTCGTCCGGTGGGTCCCTCCTGTCAGGTGGAGGAATAATTATTTTCCGTGTAATAAGGAGGCACTTCCTTGCGGCTGCCGTGGACCAAGCTGTCAGCCTCTCCACGTAAAGTCCACATCCGATGGAAGTCGTTCCTTGACCATGTTGACCACGCCGCGCCAAGAGCACCACGGCGGTGGACGACGGCGAGGCCTAGGAAGGGGACGACACGGAGCCGGGGAAGACGCGGTAGTGGATGCCCACGCGGAGAGGAGTACGAGGGTTCACTGGTTCGGCTGCGCTGCCGTCGCTGCAGAATAACAGGGGGTGTGGGTGAGTGGAGTGGAGGGATGGCTTGGCCAGCGGTGGGAGTAGTATGGGGGCGGTGAGGCCTTCGCGGCAGCACAACTAGCCATGGGAGGCAGGAGCAGGCGGCACGACCGGCGCTACTTTTGGTGGCTGGAGCAAGAAGACCAGAGGTTGTAGAAGCACTACGGCCGTTGGATGGACATCGTATGGTCAGTCGAGCTAGAATCGTGCATATTGACTAAGTTAACAAAGCCCTCCGTCCCCGTCAACTTAGTAGGCCCACTATACTTGGTCCTAGCTAGCAGGGGGAGTATTCATTTTTTATGTGCGTAATAAGGAGGCACTTCCTTGTGTGCGAAGATATAGCTGGTGGGTCTGAGCTGTCAGCGGCGGTAACATTTTTTTCACGAAATACAGAGGCCCTTTCGGTGGGTCCCAGATGTCAGGTGGAGGAATCATTATTTTATGCGTAATAAGGAGGCATTTCCTTGCATGCGGCCGTGGACCCAGCTGTCAGCCTCTCCACGTATAGTCCACTTCAGATGCATGTCGGTCCTTGACCATGTTGACCACACCACACCGAGAGCACCAGGGCGGTGGACGACGACGAGGCCTAGGAAGGGAACGACATGGAGCCAGGGAAGACTCGGCAGTTGTTTCCCACACGGAGGGGAGTACGACTGTACGAGGGTTTACTGGTTCGTCTGCCGTCGCCGGAGAATAACAGTAGGTGTGGGTGAGTAGAGGGATGGCTAGGCCAGCGATGGGAGTACGGTGGGGCGGTGAGGCCTGCGCGGCAGCACAACCGGTCGCGGGGAGGAGGGAGCAGGCAGTCCCGCCGGCGCTTGTTTGAGTGGCTGGAGCAGGAAGAGCAGAGATTGAAGAAGCACGACGGCCGTTGGATGGACATCCAACAGTCACTACTTGTGCGTCAACCTTTTTTTAGGATAGCCTCAAATCTGTGTAAAACAGCATACATGCCATCTGCCATTATTTCATATAATTTATAGCCCATTTGCTAATTCTTACGGGTTTTTTTGGAGCCCATATTCTTTTTGTTAGCATTACAACCCATATTGCGGCCACAGTTAAAAAATTATACGAAATTTTGCATATGTTGGTGCGGTCTAAATTGTTTTTAATCCCGAAATTTCGAGTCACATTCAGACTGATTTTAAAAATAAATGTATATCAATATAAAATCCAATAAATTCTCCACGCATAAAAATCAATGCAATTTAAAATCTCGAAATGAAAAAAAAATGATATTTGAAACTAATTGCCGGTTTGATGTGTTTTAAAAATGTACAGGCCATTTCTCATTACTGATAGGCCATTTTCTTGGTCAGGAGAATGAAGCTCTCCTCGTCTTGAAAGATTTGCAGCCCAAAAGGCCTGATAAAGTGACTTGACAAATCACAAAACAACTGGGCTGGCCATTTTCAGAAAGAAAAAAAATACTGGGCTGGTCTGTGGTAAACATAAAAGAAAAGGCTGTCTAGACAGGCCAGAGTGTCCCGCATAGCCCAGTTGACACCCTTCTTCTGTCTCAAAAACAAATTAGATAAATGCCACTCCAATTATGGCGATTCATAAAAATTCCACTGCAATTTCCAAACTTTGAAAAATGCCACTGTAATTTTTGCAAACTTTGAATAACGCCACTGCAGTTTGCAAACTTTGAAAAACGCCACTCCAGACTTCGAAAAATGCCCCTAGAAATGGCATGAAATGGCATTTTTCAAAGTTCGGAAATTGTAGTGGCATTTCTCGAATACACCAGATTTGGAGTGGCATTTATCAAATTAACCCAAAACAAAAATAACTGGGCGAGCTGCTGGGTCCTGGTGTCAGCCGCTCGTTGTGCAATTCTCTCATTTATTGACTACGTTGACAATGGCATGGGACCCAGATGTCAGAAATCCACTAGGAGGAGCCATTTTTTACTGGATTGAAATAAGGAGGCACTTGCTTGCGTACTGCCATGACCTTGGCGGGTCCCTACTGTCATCTTCTCCACGTACAATCATCTCCTGATTGTGTACGCGTCAACTTGGTAGGCTCACAAGTCAGCCTCTAAACCCATGGAGGACAAATACAACCCATTTAAAAAATTAACAGCCCACTCCATACGTTCAAACGGAAAGTTCAAGATTCAGAGCAAAGTAACATGTCTGATCCACATATAGAGTACTGAACTTCCACGTTGACAACCATCATAGCCAAGTTAACTATCTACTCCCACTAATACTCTAGTAGCGTACAAGTACTAACTTACTCTTAGCTAACTAGACGATGCCGGCCGCCATCTGCGGTACACGCTAAACGCCGACACTGGCGTCCTACGCCCCACCTCGGACTTGCAAGAGGTGCGATAGGGCGCGTTGCTCGCGCATGTTGGCCCTTTCCATGCCGGCGTGGTTCACCGAAGCTTCGGCTTCCAAGCGGGAAACCCACTTGAAGCTGGTAGTAAAAATCGGTGTCGTGAACGCGTGCGTGCCCGACAGCCTCCAGGGCTATTTGCCGGGCGCCGGCCTCCACGTAGATGGCCCAGTTGCGGGCGCTCTGCTCGCGACTCAGAGCGTCGGTGCGCTGCTGCTCCATGTCCCACTGGCGGCGCAAATCAGTGATACGCTGCTCCTCCGCCAGGCGGTCGTGCTCCAACAACTCCTGCTCCTCCGCTAGGCGGTCGCGCTCCAACAACTCCTCGATCTCCACATTGCCATCTAAAGACAGATAGAATGCCTCATCCCTCCGTCTGCCTTCCGGTGAAAAACCGAACACTAGTTCCGGCGGTGACCGCCTCCGGCGTCGCCTACCTCGGACTGGCGGGGGCATGGCGGACGTGGCGAGTGACATCGGGCCGGTGGGGGCTTATGAGGATATGGCGAGTTGGGTCACGGTGCCACCGGAGAAGGCCGGGAAATAGTACTTATAGGCGGAAGGTAGCGTGACGGTCATCGGAATTCAATGCATAAACAGGCATGGCTTAGCGCGCTAGCTTGTCGTGGAAAACTAGAGAAACTGAAATTATGACTGTGTCGTCTCGTCCCATCTGGGTCGCACGCCGGCATGGCGGTCAAACGAGTGCACTCGAATCATCTCCCTCCTTGTCAATAATGATTCCACGGATTTAAAAAGCCCACAACAATTAAAACACATCTTTTTTTCGCATTATTTAGCTGCCTTAATTACGACCGGCTGCATGCCGACACTCAGAATCACTCGCAGCCAGTATGTGGAGCAGCATGTAACGAGTCGTAGCCGAGGGCACGCATGCAACCACTTAAATCGCTGGAATTAATTAGGCTTAAACTTCTGCATGCCGTTAATTATTGCCATGCTTTGGTCTTGCTGCTTTGCTCACGGGACTAATAAACCCGGATGAAGGGAGTACCTTGGTTGGTGAGAGGTTTGAATTAGGCCCTGCAAACTGGAAAGGAGGTACTAGTACGTGCGTGATCCGCTATTTATTCATGTAGGATCGAGTAGGTCGTTTCATGAATTGAGCCCTGCAAACAGGAAAGGAAGTAGTACGTGCGTGATCTGCTATTTATCCGTGTAGGATCGAGTATGTAGGATAGTGTAGATTGTCAGTTTCTTCAGAGGTAGGCATTTTTATTCAAAAAACTGCCACCTCGGATCTTGCGTCACAAATAAAACTGCCAGGAGTGCATTAGTGGGCTAGCTAGTGATCTATCAGTAACTTGTAAACACTAAGCGAACAGAAATAAGTAACTGTTAATGCATCTCAATGATGCACAAATCATATACAAATATGTAGCTCCAAAAGCAAAGATCAGCCACTTCGGATCTTGCGTCGCAACTAAAACTAACTAGTACGATTCCCATACATAAGATCAACATGTTAATGCATCTCAATGATTCACAGATCATATACAAATATGTAGCTCCAAAAGCAAAGATCTAGAAAAAACATCTGTTCTTCCAACTAACATGGATGCTTCTGTTGGCCAACATTTAGTACAGACTGAAAGCAAATTTGTTTGTGAAGTCTACAATTCCTCTTGCAAATGTAAGTGGTTTCACCAATAGCTGGAACCATGAGAATGAACCACACATGATGGAGGAACATCCACTGCAATATGATTTGGTCTTCTCTCGATCACACCATGAGACTATTTTCGGAATACAAACTTTAACTTAGGCAAAATGATGCCCATTGTATAATCAGACCAAAGCAATGAAGCACCTAGTGTTGGCCAATAAATAGTACAATACTACTTTTCCGCAGTCCATGAAGTGACTATCCAATCTTTCTGTGTCTATTTTAAAATGGCACTGCATGCAGTGACTATACTATTCTCTTGTGCAGTTCAACCAAAATTGCAGACACTTTGTTTAATTGCCAAATAGCAATGGGCAGACATCTCTGTCTGCACAAATATCAAGCAGCTAGTAAACATATACCACACCTTGTATTTTCGCTTTAAACATGTCTCTTCCGCTTAGCATCCGTCATGTTCTGCACTAGACAATCTGATACAGTTATGTTTTGCCCTGGACAATTTCGTACTGAATTGATTTGCTGGTTTAGAGCAGAAATATAGTGCCTATTCTTCATCAAACCAAGGAGATCCATGTTCGCAGTGATGGAAGAGGTGAAATCGATACAACCGAAATTGAGCATCCAATCATTGAATCCCGTCCTGCACCTCCAATGTAGGTCCACCCTGCCAATAAATTCACATGCAAACCACTAGTATTACTATCTAATGACAGTACAAAAAGAGTGGCAAGATATGAGCAAACCATGTACCTTTGTAATGAATAGCTCATAGTGCCACCAATTGGATATAAAGGTTTGGAAAAAACCATGCTCCTAATGTTGAACCAGTTGGACTTTTTGTGCAGTTCCACTAAAAGTGTGATTCATGTAAAAACAGCACTAGTTGAAGCATAGACTCACAAATATAAGCATTCCAATTTCTTAATGGAAAAGGTAGCAAGACTGTTTCTAACCACCTGTTTGAAGGAATAAATAAGGCAACAACGGCTGATGTCAAAAAGGCATATATAGTTCTTTTTGAAAGAATGATCGACTCCCGACCTTTCCTCTTCTTTTAAGCATATTTTGTATAGTTCAACTAAAATAAAATGCCATCACCGCCTTGACAATTGACACTGTACAAAAGGAAATGACTTAACATTACATCATGATGTCAGGTATGTAGTCGACAGGCATTAGAGACAAACATACAGACCTCCTCCGATAACATAACGAACATTAATTTAACAAAGGTGTGACTAGCTTTATCGGGATAATTTGAGTGAACTCTACACCCTCTGTTCCTTAATATAAGACGTTTTCGCGGTTCAATTTAAAGTACCCAAACATCTAGTATTTAGAAAAACAGGTAGTAGTTTTCTTGAGCACATATCTGGGAAAGCTTGCCACACTTTATTTATGTCCATGCGCTAATGCAACACCATTCGAATACTACAAATATACACTAATCTAGTGGCTAGTGCAACAGTAGAGTAGTTAGTTTATTACAGGGTATAGTACAATGGTTTTACTGAACAAATTTCAATAAACTCTAGCACTGGAAGATTTCTATAAGAATTAACAATACAAAATGTAAAGGTAACAAGTTTCAGCATTGGTATACTAGCTATGCATGAGCATTAAACCAAATACAAACATCTGAAGGTCACTAGCATTATTAACTAATGACAGTATAAAAAAATTGCAAACCATGTACCTCCAAGGTAAATATCATTTCGAACTCGGGGGGACCTTAAAAATTGCTATCCCAATCTTGATAATCGATCAAACATAAAAACTTGATCGAACGAATCAAGAGAACAGCCGGAGGAGGAGGTGCCCACTCTTGACCTTTCCTCTTGTCTTCATAACTTTTTGTGCAGTTTAACCAAAATAAAATGACATCAGCGCCTTGGCATTTTGGTGACACTGTACAAAAAAATTGACTTATCTCATGAAAGTGAGGTATGTAATCTATAAGCATTAACAGTGCAAAAATCTGAAGGTAGTAACAAGTTTCATCGTTGGTATACTGGATGTGCAACAGCATTAGAATGCCTTAGCTGAAATATCTTTAATATATCCACAATCAACAGCTAACCCTGAAATAATCGAGTGACATTAAATGGCATTGCTTAAATTTATCGGTGGCATTAGACTGAGAGTGGCATTAGTTAAATGTGGCATCACTTTAGCAGTAGAATTGCTTGACTTGACTGCTGGCATTATACTAACAGCAAAAAAGTGGCAATAAGAGCATGGGAGGCCCATTCGGACAGTGAGCGCACTAGGACGATGTACCTCCATGGACGCAGAGTGGTGAGGGAGGTATGGTTGCCCAGAGCAACAAATATCCAGGCAACATATGTGGATTACGTCCCATTCTTGTTCTCTTTAGCCACCTTTTTCCTATGTGAGGACAACAAACCAATCGACCTGGTCATTCTCTATTGCGTTGTCATGCCTTTCTACCCTTCTTCAACCAAAAGACACGAGACTCGTTCCTTAGCTACTGATTTTCCACTTTTCAACCTAGATGCAGGTTCGATGCCTACTCTCTTGGACAGTACAGTCTCCCTTCCTTTCCTTATTCAACCCAGACATTGATTAGTCTGCATGAAGTAGGGTTTCCTTTAATAGTGCAAATTATGGGTTTCGTTTGCGTGGCCAGCAAAGCAGAGGATAACAAATTGGGAAGATGGTGGAGTGGAAAAAGATCCACATGCAACGACGTGGCAGATGGGGCAATAGAACAAGGGTATGGTTCGAAAAGAGATAGCATACCTGAGGGTCGGTGAGAAGTGGCTTCGCTCGTGGTCGTCGTCCTCCGCACACACTATGGCAGCGAGCTTGGGGACGGAGGCCATCCCGCGCGGGCGCTAGGTCTGAGAGGATGGCCTTGTCGTCGGTGCGTGACCTCACTCGCCGATGACGAGTGCGTCAATGTTGCACGTCCATTTCTTCCCCGGCGGATCTGTGACCACCAGTGAGAAGGGAGAGAGGCCGTCTTTTTAGATCTGGAGAGAGGGTGATAGTGTGAGAAGCAAGTGGGCAGCCCTTAGCAAGAAAGCGCTGAAGCTCCAGCCTATATATCTTTTTATACTACTAGTACTAGAGGTGGAGTAGTGGTAGAGTAGTTTATATTTTCTCTGCGTACGGTATTAGTTAGTCGTGCTTCAAATCTGAACGGCACGCCATTAAAAAAATAAATGTCGATAACTAATGCGGCACCTCGGGCCAACGCGACCAGATCGCATTTTGCACGAGAAATTACACACCATGTTTCGTTGACATGTGGTCATGTTCCAACATATCAGTGAGACGACGGCGAGTCCTTTTATACTAGTATTTCTAAACGGATGTGTAGGCCAGGGCGCCTCTTCGTGAACCGTGGCAAACTGGCAACCATCCACCGACTCTTTGCCTTTCCCTCTCAATTTGGAACTGCTGTCGCACGCTCTTCCTCTCCCTCCTCCATTTTCCTTCAGCCTTCACCCTTCCTTCTGCCATTGTTCGATCGTCTTCTCCATGGTGGGAACAGGCCGGAAACGACCCCGTTATTCTTGCCCTGGTCTAAAAGATGACGTGGTGGAGGAACTCATTGATCGGTGCGACGTCATCACCTCGGCTAGCATGGCAGGTTCGTTCAAGACCATTCTTGACTCAACTAATAACATCATTACAAGGAACCCAAGAGTCAAGGAGCGGCTTGATCTCCCCTATCTTCTTCGCCGTGACCCTGATGACTGGCGCGGGGATGATGGAGGCCTCGCCTTGTGCAAGTTGATGCCGCTTGATAATGATACATATGATGTTAAGATGCCATCGCTTGAGGGTAAGGCTTGGGCAGTTGCAAATGGAGATTGGGTTGTTTAGATTGGGTGCAACTGCGAGTGGGAACTTGTGAATGTGTACACTCGTGACCGGGTTCTACTTCCAAAAATCTCAACAGACTGCCTAGAGGTTGAGCACACTGGTATTGTACGCACATTCAAATACGATCATGGTGACTGTCTTCTACGGAAGATAGCAATTTGTCGAGTTCCCTACCGCTCTTGGAATTACAAGAACTATGAAGTTGTTGCTATCTTCGACAAGCTTGTTGCCGTCCTTCATGGTTCGACTGGATGGATATTGCTCAAACATCAGTTTCTGTACACGGATGATTACTGTGATGCAATTCAATACGAGGGCCTTGTGTTTTCTTACACCACTCATGGCACTGTTTTTGCATGGGATCCTCGTAGTTTCGGTACGTTTGTCTTCCACCATAATTATAATTGTTTCATCCACATGCATGCGGGTTAGCAAGTTTCCCTTTACTAATTAACCTTCTTCTTGTGTTTCCAAGGTCCTGTGAACATTCCACCACCTATACTTGAAATTTTTTATAACCAAGGGGGAGATGACGATGGTGATGATCACGAGCATGAGGATGAGCAACACCCATATACTCTGTGGCGCCTGGCAACTATTTCCAATGGATCACCTCTTCTTGTGTGTATACAACCCACTGACGATGTTACTACTAAGGAAGCAGGTGTAGTCTCCCATGGTCGCACTCTCCGACCTATTCCAACACCCATTGCATGGTATTCGGGATGGATACTGGTGTGCTAGCGCCAACACCTTCTCCCTGGTACAGAATTGATATTCTTGGAGAAAACTCGCTCTTCCTTGGACAAAACTATCCAATCACTAGTAGAAAAAGGGTCAAATTTGAGACACATTAGTCCCGGTTTGCATTTGAGCCGGCACTAATGTGTCCATTAGTGCCTGTTCAAATGGCTAGGCGGGAGGATATCTTTAGTACCAGTTCATTGCGAATCTTTAGTACCGGTTCGTGCCATGAACCGGTACTAAAGATGCTGGGTCCCGGCCAACAGCTTTAGTACCGGTTAGTGGCACGAACCGGTAGTAAAGAGGTTGTGGCAGGCTATTTTTAGTCCCACCTCGCTCCCCTAGCAAGAAATTTACCACCTTAAATATGTTACTTCTCAAACTATCACAAGCATTTGGTCTTCATTGAACTCTATGTGTATAATTTGTGGACTCAATATGAGTCTTCACCGGTTTCTAAACCGTTCAGGACACATATTGACAATTCAGATTGTACACGGAAAGATCATTGATAATCAATGTATTTTTTATGTATATTTTTACATGTTTACGCCCTCACTCTCTGCAATCACTTCAAAACTGGACGCACTTCGTGTACAAACTGGACAATCTCTTTCGGAGTATCAGGGTTTCGGACGAGAACTCATCTGTTACATGGGCACTTTATTTTTTTTTTAACTTATTTGAACTCCAGACTTTTTTTGAGCCGGCATTATGCAGCATTCGAAGTGACGTCATCAATTTCCAACACGTTCTGACATCATTTGCTGTTTTTCAGTCATTTACCAATTTGTTTAGAGAGCTAAATAACCGTGAAACAGTAAATCACAACAAAACGAACTCTGAAAATGTTGAAACTTGGCATGGTATCATCATTTCACCCGCATAGCATGTGCGAAAGAGTAGAAAGGGTCATGGCAAAAACTGGACGCACTTTGTGTACAAACTGGACAATCTCTTTCGAAGTATCATAGTTTCGGACGAGAACTCATATGTTACATGGGCACTTCATTTTTTTTAAATTATTTGAACTACAGACTTTTTTTGAGCCGGCATTATGCAACATTCGAAGCGACGTCATCAATTTCCAACACGTTCTGAAATTGAAAATCACTCCAAAATGAAGCATTATGCAGCATTCGAAGCAACTAAAGCAAAAATATTCACAAAGAAACTAAATGCAACAAAAAACTATATAAAAAAATTACTCGAAAATAAATAGAAGAAAATAAGTAATGCAGAAAAGAAAAAACTATATAAAGCAAAAATATTCACAAAGAAACTAAATACAGCAAAAAAACTACTTAGAAAAAAAGAAGAAAAAAATAAAGCAGAAAAGGAAAAACTATATAAAAAATTACTCAAAAATAAATAGAAGAAAATAAATAATGCAGAAAAGAAAAAACTATATAAATCAAAAATATTCACAAAGAAACTAAATACAGCAAAAAAAACTACCCAGAAATATAGAGAAGAAAAGAAAAATAAAGCAGAAAAGGAAAAACTATGTAAAAAAATTACTCAAAAATAAATAGAAGAAAATAAATAATGCAGAAAAGAAAAAAACTATATAAAAAATTGTTGGGTCGCTGCCCGGTGGGCCTGCCAGACCTAGGGTGTGCAAATTCAGGCCCAGAAGGGCCGGCAGGCTCACAGGGCAGCGCGCCCTAGTTAGGCCCAGAAGCCTGCTATATAGAGGAGTTCGAAAGAGCAGCCGTGGCTGGGTTTATAAACCAGTGCGGCTGCCCTTCGCTCGGCGAGGTGGGACTAAACATAGTGCATCGCGGGTGGCAGCGCACGACCATTAGTACCGGTTGGTGGCTCCAACCGGTACTAATGGGTTGTCCTTTAGTACAGGTTGGTTCCACCAACCAGTACCAAAGGCCCTCGTTTCCTGCCGCTTGGCCTGGCCAAAATTCACCTTTGGTACCGGTTGGTGGCTCCAACCGGTACTAAAGGCCCCTCCTATATATACTGCACTTACGAAAATTCAGTTCCATCGTCGACCACTTCTCCACTTCTCGCGCGCGCGACGTCGCCGTCGCCCCCGCCGCCTTCGCTGCCCGCCGCACGCCGTTGCCGTCTCGCACCACCGCTGAGTACGTCGCCGTCTCGATCGCCCCCGGCCCGCCGCCCGTCGTTGCGCCGTCCCCGTCGCCGCCCGTACGCCGCCGCACCCCGGCCCGCTCGTACCCACACACACACGCATACACACACACATACACACACACACACTACACACACATGTACACACGCATACACACACAGTACTACACACACATATTTTTTTACTTATTTTCTGTTTTCTATTGTTTAGATTAATGTTAGATGAATTTCGTAGATAAGAATGTTAAAATGTTAATGTTAGATGAACTAGATAGAAAAGTTGTTAAATATTAATGTCAATTGTTAGCTAGATGAATATAGAACTAGTTTATTTTTAGTAAATGCTTAGTTGAACTAGTTGAATTAATGGAGAACGAGTTTATTTTTAGTAAGAAAATTTAGGTATATGAGATTATTTGAACTAGTTGAATTAATATAACTAGTTTATTTGAGTAAATGCTTAGTTGAACAAGTTGAATTAATAGAACTAGTTTATTTTTAGTAAGAAAATTTAGGTATATGAGATTATTTGAACTAGTTGAATTAATAGAAGTAGTTCATTTTTATTAGTAAATGCTTAGTTGAACTAGTTGAATTAATTAGAACTAGTTTATTTTTAGTAAGAAAATTTAGGTATATGAGATTATTTGAACTAGTTGAATTAATATAACTAGTTTATTTTTATTAGTAAATGCTTAGTTGAACTAGTTGAATTAATAGAACTAGTTTATTTTTAGTAAGAAAATTTAGGTATATGAGATTATTTGAACTAGTTGAATTAATAGAAGTAATTGAATTAGTTGAATTAATAGAATTAGTAAGTGTTTAATGTTTCACCTATATGAACATAGGAAATGTCGTCTGACGACGAAAAAGATTTCATTATGTGCGAATACTGTGAAGACCAGCGCGGCCTGTGTGACAGAAATTTCCTTGTTGATTATAGGCGATTCAGCATTAAGCTGGATGAGACCTTCGAATTCGATACAGTAAGTCACAACGACAAGTCTTTTATCGTAATTAAGCATGACTTATATATGCTTCATTTGCTTCAACTTATACTTTTTAATTTTCACTATTCTACTAGTGCATCCCCTGCCATGCAAGAATTTTTGTCTTGGATAAGATAGGTTTCAATGCTATGGAAACTATGGAGGTAAAGAGAGTTTACCTGAAAACTGAGCATGGTTATACTTTCAACGTCAAAGTATACAATGCAGACACGTACACCTATTTTGAATGCAAAACTTGGCAAGCACTAAGTAAGGCTTGTGCATTTGAGCCTGATATGGTTATCATCTTTGATATTCGTCCGGAAGATGATATTGAAGGTAATAGAGACATCTGGGTTGATGTGCAGACGCCTCCAGTTCTACCATTATGTGAGTTCTTCTCAACCATATTTATGTATTTGATATTGTTTATTCAAAAATAGTTGACAACTAATTTCTATGACAGCTTATTGCCATTCAAGCAAATATGTCCGGCGCTTGGTAGACAGGACCTACTACTGTCCGGGAGCTGAACTAAACTGCGAGGAGATAAGTCATTATGTTTCATGGCTTGAGGTTCTTCATACTGTCAAGACAAATTTTCTTCCTGCACTTAGAAATGTTAGTACTCAAAACGTGCGACCAATAGTGATCGTATTGAACTACGGTCACATCTATTTAGGAATGATGGTAAGATTTTTACTATTTGTCCTCAGTGCATCTTTTGCATGCATAATGTTTTTTGCTAAACTTTCATTGCTAGGTATATTAATTACTATACAATGTTCTTCAACAGGGACTCCCGATGACAGTTGTGCCTCAGTGGATCGAGACTAAAGGTCGCATGTCAATTGTTAGCTTATGGCCAAGATATCCTGCATTGCACATGAGTGCAATCAGGATTTCTAGAAGCGATGAATGCTTAATAGTGAAAGATTGGAGGAAAATTGTTAACGATCGCAGAGAAGTACTAGGGGGCAGCAATGAGAAGCGCAACCCACGATTAGGAGACAGGTTCATCTGCATGCTCTAGTATGATGAATCAGGAGAGCTATACATGTTCTATGCTATTTTACCTGAGAGAGAGCAGCATTAGTGATTTAGCTAGTTCATGCTCTTAGTATGTACTTGTCCTCTCATGTCCGTGTTCTTTGTCCTGAACTTAATCTCAAAGAGTGATTTGCTTTTGTGGTGTCATGAACGCTTATAATATCATGACCATCATGTTGAACTCGATGATATTTTTGCTTCTGGTACAACTGAATGTTTCTTCTTTAAGTTAGTGTTGGTGGTGATTAGATAGCAGTAATGACTATGATGATTAAATAGTGATAATGACGACTATGATGATTTTTAGCTAGCTACTCCCTCCGTCCCATAATATAAGAATGTTTCTGACACTACACTAGTGTCAGAAACGTTCTTATATTATGGACGGAGTGAGTAGTATATATAGTAATGTTGATGATATATGATGCAAGAGTTTTTATATTAATATGATGATGATGATGATGATGATGATGATGATGATGAGTTATTATATCCATATTATTCTTGATCACCTAATTAATTAGGTGATCAAGTATAATATGGATATGGCATATACTTGATCACTTAGCTATTGCTAGGATCCACATGCATCCCGTCGAAACTAATCTGCAGTACTTTCACCTAATGATTTAACAACTCATTATAATGTAAAACAATCACTAAATTAAATTGAAAACGGAAAATTAAAGGAAAAATAATAATAATAAACACACCCAAACATTTAGTACCGGTTGGTATTAATCAACCGGTACTAAAGCCCTACACGCACCCGGGCCTGGCTCGTGCCACGTGGTGGCACTTTAGCGCCGGTTCGTGACGAACCGGTACTAAGGGGGGGACCTTTATTCCCCACTATTTAGTGCCGGTTGCCGAATCGGTACTAAAGGCCGCTACGAACCGGCGCTAAAGCCAGGTTCTTCACTAGTGAATGATGGTGAAAGGCGATCCAACTGCTGTTGACACAACGTTACTACCATTTATGAGAAGCAACTGTGTCTATACCTCGGACATTTGGGTGGTTCCCTACCCTGGTACTGATAGAGTAGGCCGCTTCAGCCTGGATGATCAGTCCTGCATTGGTCTCGAGATTGACAATGGATGGCCCGTCCGAGAGAATCACTTGTGGTTCAAAGCAAGCGTTTCCAACGCCAAGGATTGGTTGAGTTGAAGTTCATTTCATTTCTTGTTATTTGTTGTGTGATGAAAACTTTAGTATTTATAATGTATCCTCGTTGTCGATGTGGGTTGATGACCTGTTGTATGTAATAAAATGATATGCCTGTGATAAAGTTACTAAATTTATGTATGGCTTTCGAGTCGCTTCTCTGAGTGAGTGGTCCGACGAGGCAAAAATATATTTTGCGAATACATAATTGTACGTGCATTGCAACAGGTTATCGGATGAGGCCAATCAACAATAGTAGTACACTATTTGTACTAGCTTCACATGCTTCGCGCGTCGGGCGGTGTTTTTATTGTACCATATGTTAATGTGTTCGCTGTACGTAACCAGCACCTCGAATCCTCGACAGTACTTATTATATAAGTAGTAGGAGTAGTAGGGTGGCATGGGCCAGTACAAGCATTCATGTCCAGGAGTACGGCACACGCCACCAGCACGACTTCCATCTGACACCATATTTCTTGGAGTCCGTGCTAAAAATTTCTTCAACCTCATCGTTTCTCTAACTCAGCCATCGCACGGCGGGCGAGGTGGGGGTTCGCTGATAGTCGGTTTCCTCAACTACGGTCCCACTTGTAAGGCCAACTCCAACGCTCTATCAATATATCGATGTACTCTTCTTCCCAATACCGAAACTTGCATCCATTCTACTCCCTCCGTTCCACAATACATGCCTTCTATTTGTCAAAATATAGATGTATCTAGACATGTTTTAGTATATAGGTACATCCATTTTTGGACAAATGGAAGTTAAGTATTTTGGAACAGAGGGAGTACACAATAAAATTTTTAAGTTAGCATAACTAGTCTAATCCGAGAGCACAACCGAAGATTTGGTCGGGTTCTTCCTCCTTTTGTCGACACGTGGGACATCCAGCATCTAGGTCGTGTCATGCAAGCAAATAGTGGTAGTTGAAGCCACATGATGTGCATCTTGGGTTAAACTGTAAATAGAATCTTACTACTCTTGAGTAACTCCAAAAGAGGCCACCGAAGATCTTTATTGGATTTGTCTTTCATCACCAGCACGTCGAGGTGAAAGATGTGCAGGTTCAGTGGGTCCTCTTGCGTTTTCACTAACATGTGGGACCGCATGTGGGCAAACAGACGATGGGCTCTGCGCGTCTGCTGGCTGGCTGAGAAGAGAGATAGAGGAGGGCTGAGCACGGACTCCAGGAAATTTGTTCTATGTACCTCGATGTAGGCTCGATATAGTGGGGTGGTATGGGCCATAACTAGCATTCACGTCTAGCAGTACGGCACACGCCACCCACACAAGTCCTATCCGACACCAATTTTCTTGGAGTCCGTGCTACAACCATCTCTTCTCCCTCCTGTTTTCTTAGCCATCACGCGGTGGGCGGGGTGGGGGTTTGCTGATAGTCGGTTTGCTCAACTGCGGTCCCACTTGTAAGTGAAAATGCAACACCGCACACATTCCCCCCTTGAGCGGAGTGCCAAACCAACCGTGTGCGGGTGCAACGCGAACACGGCAGGCTTTTCCTTTTGAACTCGTAACTTGTAAAATTGGGTTCTGCTCCATGGCGTGACCAATAGATAGAAAATAACAATTTTGCCTAGAGTAATGAGAAGTTTGGTTCTGGCGCCGTTCATGCATGGAGTACGTACGAAAATTATGAAGTTGATGCGAAAGGTAAGATAATTACTAGTAGTACCATATACTACTACATGGATTTGACGGAAAGATAAAAATACATACGGATCCATCAACGACATCCTCACGCCCTAGTGCGCCAGGTCACCAACCGACGTGTGAGGAGCAGCGGTGTTGGCGGCGAGCTCAACGTAGTTCTGAACAATGCCGTCCAAGGTTGCCCTGCGGTCCAAGAAGGCTAGCGTCCTATCGTCCTCCTCTTGCATGTAGTAGTCCTTGTGGACGATTTGCGCGTAGACATGGGTGATTATGTCGATGATGTCTTGCTGTGCCAGGCGCTGCGCGGCGAGCGCGACCTCGAGGTGGACATTCACTGGCGCGACGGCGGGTAGTCGCAGGGCCACCAGTGCGTCAAAGAGGTTGTCACCATAGTGGCTGTTGAGGGTGGCAGGCATCGCAGAGCCTGGGCGCGTCGGCTGGAGGGGTACGTCAAAGTCGTCCGCGAGCTTCTTGATGATGGTGAACTTGTCGAGGAAACCGACGAGGACCTCGTCGAACAAGGAGACGAAGTTGTCGTCCAAGCGGCCCCTCGCCCTGGCGGCCTCAAGCAATACCTGGAGATGTTCCTCGATGCCGGGCCGCATGCCAGCGTCGTGGACCATCTGGCATAGCCGGCTGATGCTCGCGCTCATTGCCTCCATGGGTATAGCTTAGCTTCTAGTCAACTGATCTTGTGATTCAGGTGATCACTCTTGCCCTTGGTTAGCGTGCGTAGGCGCGTAGGATTTCGTACTACTCCTCGGCCCTCTACTGCACCTGCCTTTGGCTGTATGATAGGTGGGCCAGCCACCCCTTGGGCCCACGTGTCATTCACCCAAAGGCAGTTGGAGTAAGTCAATGAAGCTGCGTCCCCCTCTGTGCCGGTGTAGTATAGTCATCTCACCAGACCTCTAGTTGGGTCCAAACGAGAGAAGTTTGATGTTTACTGGTTTATTGGTCCCCTTTGCATTTTGCGCCAAGTTTTGACCTTTGATTTAACTAATAAAATGTTAATGCATGTAAACAAAAATGTTGTGTAAGTCACCTTACGAAAACCAAATAATCCCAAAACACTTAGGCACGGTGCATTAACTCCCTCCTTGTTTCTTATTTTGTGGCATATCAACCAATGAGAGATGTGGGCCGTGCATGCTTTCAATGACTTGAGACTACCAAACATGACATGCAGTGTTTAGTTCATTGCATGTAATCCTATTAGTTAGCAAAAAGACATTAAGTTCTCTCGCCGATAGGAATAAAACAATACACCATGTATTTATTTACAGAGGGAGTAGTACATTTTTTGTGACATGCATTACTATATTGCTAATCAAATACTAAAATCTAGATGGACGTGGTAGTACTCCTAAATCCAGACGGTGGTGCTACTACTAGTAGTAGTAGTACTACCAATGTAGTAGGAGTACTAGCACTGTACTACCCGTTGGTCAAATTATTATGTGCTGGTCCTCATAGTGAAGTGACAAGACCCTGCGCCAGAGATGACACCTGAGTATAGGCGCCGTGTTCGGCATACCATAGTCAGCCTCACCGTCTGCAGTCACTATCATCATGGCTGTAGAGCTAGCCTGCTTACAACTAGCCCTGTTCGACATAATTTCCCATGCGTAGATGCCCGTGTATTGCACGGAACACCAAGATTGGGGGTGGACGGTGCCGGCAGCGGCCATCGTGCTAGATTTTCCCACGGCCTTCTAGATGTGGTGGGGAGGAGATAAGGCTGATTGTGAGAGACAAGGAGTTGTTTGTAAATAGGGAACAACTGCGGGCATCTTTTTACAAAAATGGAGAAGCTTGGTTTGTATGCGTCAGATCTAGATCCGACTGCTATTGGTGAAAGATGGGAGGCACAACATCATCACCAACTCAGGACCTATTTGATTCGCAGGATTTTGAAAACGCAGGAATAGGACACGGCAATATTACAAGTTTCAAACTGATATTACAAATGTTAGGAGTAATGCTGCACCTATGAAGAGGGAATTACTAGGAAGTTTATGTAAGAACTTTCGTTACTTTATGTGGATGCAGAATTATCGTACAAACTAAAATCCACCGCCCTAACAAGTCACTAATGGGAAAATAAGTTTTTGAGTCTCTGGCCACTTGATGTTTCAAAAACAAATTCAGCTTCTGCGGAGACTTTTTCATTTAGGCTTAGACGCTTGCGGTGATCAGCACGCAATTCATTGTTGCACCAGAGAACGCCAAACCTCATTACCTTGAGCACACTTGCCTCCAGAACAAAGAACCTGGCTAATTTAATCTCAGATGTGCTGCCTCGGTAGTCGATCAAATCAATTTATGTAAGATGGAGATCAAGGCATTCGATGAGATTGTTATAGTGCAGCACATTTTTCACTTTCGGGTCTTTTTTTATCTGCAAAAGAAGAGAACATATTAGAGCAGCTGGCTGTATAAGATTGCCGTGTCATCAAGAGGTACCAATATCATTCGCTCATACGATAGGGTTGGTTGGCTAGTGATATTTTTTCGCTCTCTCTCTCTCTCTTTCTGTTTCCTCTCATTTAACTAGGAGCACGTGAAGAGCTTGGGCATTTGTTGCCTTCCACTATGTGGCCGATGCCATATTTCACAAAAGTATGCCACATAATACGCATCGATGTCAAATCAAAAGATTTGTCACCGCTCTCGCGATGTGAGAGAGTTGGCACCGCTGTGCACACAGAACCACATGTATAAACAAATCAATCAAACCAACTACACCAGCCTCTCACTCTCCCAAACAAGTGTTTTTTTATTGCCTTAGTCCTCTCTCTCTCCCATGCAGTGTTTTTTTCATTGCGTGAGTTAATTTGGCACTAGAGCAAAGTAGGTGATCCAGATTGGGGCACCAGGTGAGCAATGGAGGGGCATCGATGCTAAATGCATCACAAGTGGATTTGGCACGTGTTTTGGCCTACATAGCCCACTTTTGTACTCCCTCCGTCCCAAAATTCTTGTCTTAAATTTGTCTAAATATGGATGTATCTAGTTATATTTTAGTGTTAGATACATTTGTATCTAAACAAATGTAAGACAAGAATTTTGGGACGGAGGGAATACTACCTCGTATTTAGTATAAAATTTTAACCATAGATTTACCTAAGAAAATGCCAATGCATGTCACTAAATATTACACCATTTGAAATTATGTTCAAATACGAATCCAACGATATAGTTCTTAGTGACATGCATTAACATTTTGTCAGTTAAATCTATGGTCAAATTTTGATACTACAAAATTGGAAGAGTAAACCAGGACGGAGGTAGTATTTGCTCTTAGGGTAACCATAGAGTTACTGAAGTAGTCTAAGTTACTTTCCACTATGACTAGCCTAGGCTACTATAGTAGTACAACATAAACACGATGCAGGTGATCACGTGAGAAAAAAACACTAAAAACATTTCTTTTGGTGCAGTGCGTAGATGCAGTTTTGAACACTACACTTGTCATCATAATTTGGGAAAATTACGAAAAAATTGAGCTACGTTGTGATTACCGTTTACTTATAGGAAAGTGATGACCCACAAGTATAGGGGATCTATCGTAGTCCTTCCGATAAGTAAGAGTGTCGAACCCAACGAGGAGCAGAAGGAAATGATAAGCGGTTTTCAGCAAGGTATTCTCTGCAAGTACTGAAATAAGTGGTAACAGATAGTTTTGTGATAGGATAAATTGTAACGAGTAACGAGTAACAAAAGTAAATAAAGTGTAGCAACATGGCCCAATCCTTTTTGTAGCAAAGGTCAAGCCTGGACAAACTCTTATAATAGGAAAAGCGCTCCCGAGGACACATGGGAATATCGTCAAGCTAGTTTTCATCACGCTCATATGATTCGCGTTCGATACTTTGATAATTTGATATGTGGGTGGACCGGTGCTTGGCTGCTGTTCTTACTTGAACAAGCATCCCACTTATGATTAACCCCTATTGCAAGCATCCGCAACTACAACAAAAGTATTAAGGTAAACCTAACCATAGCATGAAACATATGGATCCAAATCAGCCCCTTATGAAGCAACACATAAACTAGGGTTTAAGCTTCTGTCACTCTAGCAACCGATCATCTACTTATTACTTCCCAATGCCTTCCTCTAGTCCCAAATAATGGTGAAGTGTTATGTAGTCGACGTTCACATAACAACACTAGAGGTTAGACAACATACATCTTATCAAAATATCAAACGAATACCAAATTCACATGACTACTAATAGCAAGACTTCTCCCTTGTCCTCAGGAACAAACGTAATTACTCACAAAGCATATTTATGTTCATAATCAGAGGGGTAATAATTTGCATAAAGGATCTGAACATATGATCTTCCACCAAATAAAACAACTAGCATCAACTACAAGGAGTAATCAACACTACTAGCAACCTACTAGCACCAATCCCGGACTTGGAGACAAGAATTGGATACAAGAGATGAACTAGGGTTTGGAGATGAGATGGTGTTGGTGAAGATGTTGATGGAGATTGCCCTCTCCCTGATGAGAGGAGCGTTGGTGATGACGATGGTGATGATTTCCCCCTCCCGGAGGGAAGTGTCCCCGGCAGAACAGCTCCGCCGGAGCCCTAGATTGGTTCCGCCAAGGTTCCGCCTCGTGGCGGCGGAGTCTCGTCCCGAAAGGTTCTCTTCTATTTTTTTCTCATTGAAAGACTTCATATGGGAGAAGATGGGCGTCGGAGAGCCACCAGGGGGCCCACGAGGTAAGGGGCGCGCCCGAGGGTGGGGGCGCCTCCACCCTCGTGAGCAGGGTGTGGGCCCCATGGCCTTCATCTTTGGCGACGATTTTTCTTTATTTATTTTAAGGTATTTCGTGGAGTTTTAGGACTTTTGGAGTTGCGCAGAATAGTCCTTCAATATTTGCTCCTTTTCCAGCCGAGAAGTCCAGCTACCGGCATTCTTCCTCTTCATGTAAACCTTGTAAAATAAGAGAGAATAGCCATAAGTATTGTGACATAACGTGAAATAACAGCCCATAATGCAATAAATATTGACATAAAAGCATGATGCAAAATGGACGTATCAGAAAGAAGTTTCACCTCGATGAGTAGCTTCTCCGTGCACGGAAAGCATGTAAGGAACCCAACAACTTGATCCAGATTGGGGCCGATAGATTTTAGTGCCAAGATCTTCACTGTGTGCATGGACTGGGTCAAGCTTGTGGGAATCATTTTCTGGAAGACGGTCGTAAATACATCAAGAAGAAATTTAAAAATGTGAATTTCAAGAAGACGGAGAAGAAGATGAGTGCTGTACCTGAACGATTATGGATCCAATAAAGAGTTCAGAGAATTTGGCAGACGAGTACACCAACGCTGTCAATTTCGGCGCATCAGTGACCTTGATTTTTGTTGGACCATCTAGATCCGATACAAGCAATCTCTCAAGGAAAGGCGTATTCTCAATGACCATAACGTGGAACAGCTGGAGTGATCTCTTCCCAATTGATGTCTTGTTGCGGGGCCAACAAGACACATAAATCCATCGGAGATTCGTCGAGGCGATGTGGAGGCTAGTGAACCCGTGGATCAGCTCAAGACGAAGGTACTCGAGTGCAGTACAACTGCGGAGCAGGTGCTCCATAGCCTTCTTCGAGATGACAACATCGAAGAGGTCGAGCTGCTTGAGTTGAGGGAGAAGAAGGGCATGCGCGGTATTAATCTGGGGAAGATAGCAGGAGCTGAAGCTGGCACGGCGCAGCGTTGGCATGAGGCGGAGCGCGGACGGCGGCAGAGAGCGACATCGTCCAGCTCCAAAGCTGAGCTCCTCGAGCTGATCTAGGGCGGGGGATAAGAACCACTCGTTGAACTTGGGTTGGACCTTGCAGTTGGTACTGAACATGCAGATGTCAAGGTGTCTAGCTGGCCCAGGGTGCGATGAAAGGATCTTGGAGACTGCAGCCATGCGTTTGCAATCCCCGTCGCAGAGGCAACTGTCGACGGTGAGGTTGAGGGGGACGCGACGCTAGAGGGGGCGCCACCGCCGGGAGAGTAGGGCGGTCCGCACTGCAGATTTGGTGGGGAGGAGGCTGATGATGACGAGCAGCATGTCGTCGGGGAGGGGGCGCCCCCACCCTCGTGAGCAGGGTGTGGGCCCCATGGCCTTCATCTTTGGCGATGATTTTTCTTTATTTATTTTAAGGTATTCCGTGGAGTTTCAGGACTTTTGGAGTTGCGCAGAATAGTCCTTCAGTATTTGCTCCTTTTCCAGCCCAAAATTCCAGTTGTCGGCATTCTCCCTCTTCATGTAAACCTTGTAAAATAAGAGAGAATAGCCATAAGTATTGTGACATAACGTGAAATAACAGCCTATAATGCAATAAATATTGACATAAAAGCATGATGCAAAATGGACGTATCAACTCCCCCAAGCTTAGACCTCGCTTGTCCTCAAGCAAAAAGCCGATAACAATAAATATGTCCTCATGTTTAGAGGTAGAGGCATCGATAAAAATAAAATACAGACATGAAGGCATCATGATTATTTCATAACAGCAACATATATAGATTTTGTCATATGATTACTCATGTTCAAGTGATGATCTTCTCACAAAGCCAAAATATGAATCAGAAACCTTATTGGGCACCAACAATTATAATCTCAGTCAATGAAGCAATTGCAATTTATCATAACATCGGAAGGAGTCTATGTCAGAGCTTAAAAGCATGTCCACATACTCAACTATCACTTAGTCCTTCATAATTGCTAACACTCACGTCATACTTGTGGTTACGGAGTTTTAATCGTACACAGAGAAAGATAGGGGCTTATAGTTTTGCCCCACAACTTTTTACCTCAAGGGTAATGTCAACAATAATAATTCACGCTCCCCCACATCCAATTAGATATATATATCATGTTCTTTCCAACATGCTGAACTTGCCAAAGGATAAAATGAAAAAGGAAAGGTGAAGATCACCATGACTCTTGCATAAGGTAGAGGATAATAATAAATGATAGGCCCTTCACAAAGGGAAGCCGAGGTTGTCATGCACATTTAGGGTTGATGCACAAAATCTTAGTGCAAAAGAACGTCACTTTATATTGCCCCTTGTATGTGAACCTTTATTATGAAGTCCGTTGCTTTTATTGCGTCCACAACAAGTTCGTACAAAGTTTATTTTCTCCGCACTAATAAGTCATGCATATCTAGAGAGCAATTTTTATTGCTTGCACCGATGACAACTTACTTGAAGGATCTTACTCAATCCATAGGTAGATATGGTGGACTCTCATGGCAAAACTGGTTTTAAGGGTATTTGGAAGCACAAGTAGCATTTCTCCTTAGTGCTGAGAATTGGCTAGCATGAGGGGGAAAGGCAAGCTCAACACGGTAGAGGAATCATGACAACGTACTTTATCTCAGATATAAGAAAACATAACTCATTATGTTGTCTTCCTTGTCCAACCTCAACTCTTTAGCATGTCATATTTTAATGAGTGCTCCCAATAATAAAAGATGTCAATGATAATATATCTATATGTGAAACCTCTCTTTCCTTATTACTTCCTATTAATTGCAACAATGACCAAAGCTATATTTGCCAACTCCCAACAACTTTTAATCATCATACTTTTTCTATGTGGAGTCATTACTTTCAATAAGATCAATATGAACTCTTTGATTCTTTCTATTCTTTTTCTTCTAATCACCCAAGATCATGGCAAAATACTCAAGTGCAACGACCGGGTTTTCTGGGTAATAAATTTCCAGAAAAGACCGTCGTGCTCATCAGCCCCAGGATTACTGTTAGCTGATGAGGCTCCAACTTCATACAGAAATTCCAAGCAGAAAACAAAATATGTAGTACAAGGCCATTCTGGCCTGTGAGTACAACAAATGGTTTCTAGTGGTTGATGGCGGAAGCGGGTTGTGAAACATCAGTGTCTATGGGACTCCATTTCCCACGGGAACAGCTGACCAGGTTAACTCCTATCTTCGCGAGGCTGCTATCTCCATTACTTAGTTTCCGGGGCTGTCATCGCGTCGCTCTTCTTCGTGCAAGAAAATCTGGCCAAGACAATAGCCAGGGACAAGCCAGTGAGTACTTTGAATGTACTCGCAAACATTATGAACACAGGTATAATATAACAATGATGTGCTGAAAATATTTTATGCTCATGACGTCAGTCACAAAAGATAAATAAATCTCTGATGCGTGCAAGCAAGTTATTTATAAAATTGCAATAACATAGTAGTATTAAAATTTATGAAATAAATAACAAGCAAAGCCATAGTCGGGCGTCTTAGCGACACCACATAAAGGGCTTTAAAAAGAAATGCCACAGTCGGGTGTGTGAGCGACACCACATAAAGGGCTTTTAAAAGAAATGCCACAGTCGGGCTCTGAGCGACACCACATAAAGGGCTTTAAAAGAAATGCCACAGTCGGGCGTCTGAGCGACACCACATAAAGGGCTTTAAAAGAAATGCCACAGTCGGGCGTCTGAGCGACACCACATAAAGGGCTTTAAAAGAAATGCCACAGTCGGGCGTCTGAGCGACACCACACAAAGGGCTTTAAAATAATCAATCATAGTGAATATCCCGGAGGTAGAACCATCCCAGAGATACTCGATAATAACAATAATATCACGGGTTAGTCAACAATAATAATCATAATTATCACAAGTCACAGGTAGTAGTTCCAGTTCTGGTTAACAGTTTCACCTCCGAAGACCGACACTAAGACCGACACTTGACCCATCCCAGACTGTAATCCTTAACCATGGACACGGCTATTCTAATAGGTTTAATCTCTGCAGAGGGTGTACTCTTTACCCACGAGTAACGGATTTCTTTAGTCCATCGGGACTAATTCCGTCTACGGTCTTTTTGTTGAAAACACACCTAACTTGCACACACCAGCTTATCTCACACGTGTCTGGAATCACCCACGACACCTGTTAAGCAAACTCTAAGTGGGGAGGCTACAACCTCGCGTAGCATGGGATCAAATTTATATCGCGCGCTCTAAGGGGTGGCCTCCCCTCTCGGTCCCAACCGGAAACACCCATGCCCCCGGACCAGGTGGCCTGCCTACCAGCTACAACCGGTATCTTCCACCATGGCCTCTCTGTACGGTGTGTGCTAGAAAGAGGTTGACAACTTACTGAACCGTACTCTACTTGCTGTAGAGACGAGTGGTAGTACGAAACAAGTATGGGGGTTACTGGCACAAGACTCGATCTACGGTCGACTCAGGAGGTTTAAGTATTCCCTGCATGATTAGCATGACGAATATATTTCAACCAACAGAGTCACCGCTCATATCACCTTGCCATGCCATACCAGACATAACCGTCTCGACGGAGACCGGCGACAAACTCATGCCTACCCAAGGCAGAGGTTTTCCCGGGTTCCTGCCGGTATGCATGCAAGGCACATGAGGGTGATTATCATCACAAGTGTGTCCATTTCCAACAGCATGGAAATCAATAACATGCACCCATGCATATGATCATATCACATAAAATAACAAGTTTCTCCAAAGTGAGGTGATGTTATGAACGTGTCATCGAACACACAAAAATATTATGCCGGGGTTCAGAATGCTTGCCTTTAATGTGTGGAAAGGCAGGGTGCACTCCAAAACTTGAAACATTTCTCCTCTCGTCAAAAATCCTATTTTAGCAATATAAAAGAATTAACACACAAAATAAAAACAGCACCAAAAGTTATTCTGAATTTTTTTCAAATAAATCTTAAAATAAACTAGGTGAAATTTGAGAGAGGTAGGAAAAAGAATCATTTCATTTGGAGTTGTATTTAAAAAGATATAACCAGTCAAAGTTTTGGTCAAATCTGATTCTAAATAAAACAGAAAAAGAAAAACGTTTCAGAATGGAATACGCTTTCGAAGCGGGAGAAACGTACTGGGGTGGATTACGCCTTCACTTAAACACGTGGACGGCGCGGTGAGACACTGACAGTGGGTCCCGAGGGCCCACTAGTCAGGTTTGCCTATTTCTTTTTTTCCCCTTCTTTCTCTGTCCCGAGCGGAGGCGGAGCTCCGGCGATCATCGCCGGCGACTGGCGGCTCCTCGCGGGGCCCCGAGGGCGGGGATGGATCCGCCACTCCAGGGCGGTCATCCTGGTGGTCGACAGGTAGGTGGGGACGGAGGGAGTTGCCGGAGGCGAGCTTCGCGGCGGAGGAGGCTTCGGTGGCAGAGTGGTTTTGGGGCGAATGTGGTTCCCGATCAAAATCGAGTAGGGGGTTGGGTTCCTGGAAGGAAGGAGGTGTTCTTGGTGAAGAGAAATGGGAGGGAGAGGCCCTGGTGGCGCTGGAAGAGCTGGGGCCATGGCGGCGGTCGCTGCTGCCGGAGGTGGGGAAGATGACCTCCCCGGGTCGATTGGCTGCCCCAAGGGGTCCTAGGGGATGGCTTAAGAGTCGCCTGCGTGCTCGGAAGGTTTGGGGCGTCCTTTTATAGCGCGACGAGGTCGGTTTCGCGGTGGTGGATGAGGAAGCCGGCGAACCGCCCCTCTGTAGCTTGCATGGCGTCGTGGCGGCGACGAACGCTAGCGGACACGCTTGCGGATGAGTTCAGGCTGTGCCACGGGCCAGGTGGCGAGCCGGGGTGGCTTGGGCGGCGCTGAACGGAGCAGAGGCTGTCGGCCGACGCCGGCGTGCCGCCAAAAGTGCCAAGGCGGTGGCGCTGTAGGGTGCTAGGGCGGGCTAGCGTGTAGTGGTGAGGCGGGGAGTGCGTGGCAGCTAGCTGCAGGTGGTCACGAGTCGGAACGGGTGCGGGGTGAGACGCGGCGGCTCGGTTGCACGCGTGCGCCAAACGCACGCTCTGCTCGCGCTCTGGGCGTGCACGGGACGTGTTTGAAGAAATGCCAGTGCATGCTGCAGAGCTTGGGTTAGGCTGGAACTTAACAGATACAGGCCAGGAGCCACTGGGAGTCTAGTGGACATGTTAGTTCTATTAGGGGTGCAAGCTCCCAGTGCAATGTCAAAAGTCATGTCAAAACAGATCATGCCCATAAGGTGTTTGACAAAATGCTAAGGGCACTTAGGCATTTCTTGGGGTGGCCAAATCCTCCAGATCAGGGTCTCTTTGGATGCACAAGAGGGTGGTGAGGTTAGTTGGTGAAATGCACAAACTTGTTAGTGCAAGTCTTGCAAAACTACAATTCTGGACAGGAAATAAATGACATTATTTCATGAACCAAAATTAGTCCAATGGGTGCATGCTCCTGGATTTAGGGGTTTCGTAGGGCTGTCTACAAGTAGGAGAAAACACAAGATCTTTGGAGCAAAATTAAATAGGGTTGCAGTAGAAATCACAAGGCTGGACCAGAATGAAAAAGAGGTTGATTGACTCAAAATTTTCAAAGAACAGCACTAGGTTTTTGCATAATGTTGAATCATATGCTACTACCAATATCCCATAATTTTGGTGGAGGCTAGAAAGAATTATTTAAAAGGGTTGTAGTGCAAAATGCACTCTGGACCAGAGAAGGAAAAATTGATGCAGAGCTCAAATTTGTTACATAAATAAAAGATATTTTTGTATAAAAGTGATTTAAAAACATCACATGACATCTCCAATTTTTGGTTAGAATTTTAGGTGAATTTATCCAATGGTTATAGTTCAAATATGGCCATATAACCTTGAAAAACCATTTCCAAGAAAGTAAAGATCAAGCAACTTAATTATTTAATTAGTTATATTAAATAAGGGAAAGTTTCTCTTGACAGATTAAATAAGTCCAATGACATATTTGGAAAGTTTTCTCTCTGGGGAAAACTCATCATCATAGGGAAGGAAATGATTTAAAAATAAAAAAGGAGCTCAGAAATTCAAAGTTTTAATTCCTGGCAAAAATTTTAATTCATTAAAACAAGGCCAAATTTTTGGGGGTGTCACAACACTACCCCCCTTAAGAAAAATCTCGTCCTCGAGATTTCTTAAAAGCTGTGTTAAGAAAATACTACGCAATAAAGATGTGGCTTTAGTGAGAGGGCAATAAGTGGTGAAAAACCACAGTGTGAAAACTGGTGCTGCGTGGAAAAGTCTACGGTTCGGGACAAAAACGTGAGATTTCTATGCTGGATAGAAATTTAGAATAACTTCTAAATTTAAATATACGCTGGTCGTACCCGAGAGCACAGTGCTCTCTCTGGACGACAGGTGGACCCGGGGCCCACTGTCAGTCTCTTCTACTCCCTCTGGCTCTTTCTTCTTCCTCTCTCCCGCGCGCTTCCTCCATCGGCGACGCCTAGTGTGTAGGGCATCTAGGCCGTACCGTGGTAGTGCACGGCGTGCTAGCTGCCGGTGCAGCGTGCACTCACCTCGCGGGCCAGCGCGCTGTCGGCACTGCTTGCGGATTCGACTCTGAACACCGGCGATCGGCAACGAGCGGCGTTGGTGGACTTCGCCCACCGTACACCGAGCTCGTGCAATAAAATGGCCGGGGTGCCTCTCTCTTCTTCCTCACACCTAGCCTCACTTCTCCTCCTCCTCCCTCCATTACTGCTTACAAAAGCTCGGGTTAGGCCCTAATGGCGGAGGCGATGCCGGACTAGTTTGCGATCCTGATATGCGGAGGGCTGGCGACACTGCTGGGGCTCTCTGTGCTCCTGTGCGCGATGATCCTCGACGATCGTCGCGACGCTGCTGCTCGGGTGTTGGCTCTCCGCGGTGGTGGTGATCATGAGGAGTAGATGGGGTGTGCCGGGTGCTAACTGTTGTTAGGGGGGTGATTAGCTGGATGTAACACCGTTGCAAAGTTTTGCAAACAGTGTGTGTGTTCGAATGGTAATGGTTGTGAGTCTGCTACCTAGTGCTGTGTGAAGTTATTACATCCACGCCGTGAGAAAGTGTAGATGTAGCAACTTAGGGAAAAGAAATCTCACTCCAGAATTTCGCGAGGAAAAACAGTTAATTTAAAGGAATATAAACCACAACAAAAACTACATACATTAGTAGAAGCCAAATATTTGACTCGTCGTACAAACTCAGGATATCACGCATAGGTCACACACATAAATAAATGTTGCAAATAACGAACACTGCAGCGACGTCTAAAATGGAAACGGTAACTGGACGGGGTCCTGATAAAATGTCTCTGGTAAAGGGATACACTCCTCTTCTATCAGAGGAAGTGGATTGACCAGTCAATGTATGCGTCTCTCCGGGTCGGGCCTCAGTGGTCTGCCGATGGCAATCTGAGGATTCAGATCAGTGAGATCCTGGAGATAATCCATCACTCGTTGGGTTAAACGTTCTGGAGCGATGACGTACTGGACAAGGTTGGCCAGGACTGGGTCTCTCTCAATGCGTCCACCGGGAAAAGATGTCACTCCTCCGGGTGCTGCACGGCTCGGAAAGTAATAATATCCTCGTTCGCGGGCATAGGGTACTGCGGATCGAAGACGAGCAATCACTTCTTTCGCAGCAGCTTCTATGGCTAGGTGTGGGGTTGGCATAGATTTCCCCACGAAGGAAACTTCTGTTGGATCTTGGTTGGGGTCTACAGGAGGAATGTGTACTGCTGCCCAATATTCCGAGGTGGATGGGGTGATTCTAGATTTGAACAGCTCGTACTGAGGTGGCTGGGTAGAACCCATGGTACTGCGGGTAAAATCCCACAATATTTTGACAAAGCTACCTGGGGTTGCATCTGGGGTTCTCAGATGAATGTTGGGGCTCGGCATGACAGGAAGAAGTTGTGAGTGTGGTGCACAAGGTGAGGGTTGCTGGGTAAGGTCACAAGGTGGCCTTTATATAGCAATGGAGCCGGATTCGTTTTACCGTGGTGAAAGGTAATAAATTTGCCAGCTTAGCTCCAAAGGTCAGGTCAGTGTCAGGGATACACATATCTCATAAAGAGACGTGTTACTATGGTTGTCGTCGGGTTGGTTTTGGTAGTTGTGCCCGGAAAAATATGCAACTATGCGCTGACCAATTACGCAAGGCTACTATTAAAACAGAGGCACAACGACAGGCTGCGTTAATATACACGGTCGCATGATTACAAAGTGAGGATACACTGAGACTCGGTACTACTCGTATGGCTTAGTCTACCTTGTTTATGTCTAAACGGGCGTGCCTGGTGGATGTCGAGGCTTCTCCACGTGTCTCACTGCCGGGATTAGTCGGAGATGGCGGAGGAACTGCAGGGTCGGGGTAGTGATGATGACCATCACGGGGATTGTTGGCCACAACCCCGTTGGAGTGTGCTCCCAAAAGGCGACGAAGCACTTCTGGGGTCATCAAAGCATCTCGGCTGATGGCTGGAGCTGATCTCGGGGTCTCGATCGGTTGTCCAAACAGCACAACTGGGTTGTCGGCGTTGGGCTCGTTTTCTTCTCTCGCCGGGGCTCAACGAACCAGCTCTCCATGAGCTGCAATTAAATCAATAGTGATTTGATCGCACAGTTCCTCTAGTGCACTTACATAGCGCACCAGGTGCAACAATGCAGGATCTGTCTCGTGATCTCCGTTGGCAACTTGGGGTGGTCTACCATACCCTTCACGTCTGGGGTAGTAGTGGAACGAGCGACAGTTAACTCTGGGCGACAAGTGCCTGAGATGAACTATAGCCTCTCGAGCAGCTAGTTGTATGGCTTGTGGCTCAAAGGAAGTTGTTCTTCCAGTGAACCTGTAGGGGCGCTCGGGTGCTAGACCCCTACCGTAGATGTGTACAGTGGCCCAGAATTGACGGTCTTCACCGCTCATGGGTCCTTGGTACACAACATATTCTGGTGGCTCCTCTAACGCATAGGCACGACGGGTGAGGTTTGCGAGGATGGTCACAAAACCTCCAAGGTTGGTTGCTGTGGTCTCGTTGTGCACTATGGGGCTAGGCATTGTGGCTAGGTTGGGGAAGAGACTGTGTTGTGCTGGGTTGAGGCTAGCGTGCCCTTTTTATAGAAAAGGGAACGGAGTCTTCCTTCACACGCTTGCGAATGAGACATTTTTGCCATCGGTCACTGGTGTGCGATCGACAAGCTAGGCTGATAGGTTGGGCACCAACTGCCAAAAGTGTCGGGATTAATGTGTGGCTATCTTGCACGAGAAGCTTGGCTGGGGTTTGGCTAAGGTCTAGTGGGTTGGTTTGCCTAAGTTTTTCGACCTGGCTAAGATAGGATTAGCCAATGGTCAGCCTGGCTCTGATACCAAGTCTGTCACGACCGGGTTTTCCGGGTAATAAATTTCCAGAAAAGACCGTCGTGCTCATCAGCCCCAGGATTACTGTTAGCTGATGAGGCTCCAACTTGATACAGAAATTCCAAGCAGAAAACAAAATATGTAGTACAAGGCCATTCTGGCCTGTGAGTACAACAAATGGTTTCTA
Organism: Triticum dicoccoides; assembly: GCF_002162155.2. Lineage (NCBI taxonomy): Eukaryota > Viridiplantae > Streptophyta > Magnoliopsida > Poales > Poaceae > Triticum > Triticum dicoccoides. The sequence continues at coordinate 467,159,388 of NC_041389.1, read as the reverse complement.
GTGGTTGATGGCGGAAGCGGGTTGTGAAACATCAGTGTCTATGGGACTCCATTTCCCATGGGAATAGCTGACCAGGTTAACTCCTATCTTCGCGAGGCTGCTATCTCCATTACTTAGTTTCCGGGGCTGTCATCGCGTCGCTCCTCTTCGTGCAAGAAAATCTGGCCAAGACAATAGCCAAGGACAAGCCAGTGAGTACTTTGAATGTACTCGCAAACATTATGAACACAGGTATAATATAACAATGATGTGCTGAAAATATTTTATGCTCATGACGTCAGTCACAAAAGATAAATAAATTTCTGATGCGTGCAAGCAAGTTATTTATAAAATTGCAATAACATAGTAGTATTAAAATTTATGAAATAAATAACAAGCAAAGCCACAGTCGGGCGTCTTAGCGACACCACATAAAGGGCTTTAAAAAGAAATGCCACAGTCGGGCGTCTGAGCGACACCACATAAAGGGCTTTTAAAAGAAATGCCACAGTCAAGCGTCTGAGCGACACCACATAAAGGGCTTTAAAAGAAATGCCACAGTCGGACGTCTGAGCGACACCACATAAAGGGCTTTAAAAGAAATGCCACAGTCGGGCGTCTGAGCGACACCACATAAAGGGCTTTAAAAGAAATGCCACAGTCGGGCGTCTGAGCGACACCACACAAAGGGCTTTAAAATAATCAATCATAGTGAATATCCCGGAGGTAGAACCATCCCAGAGATACTCGATAATAACAATAATATCATGGGTTAGTCAACAATAATAATCATAATTATCACAAGTCATAGGTAGTAGTTCCAGTTCTGGTTAACAGTTTCACCTCCGAAGACCGACACTAAGACCGACACTTGACCCATCCCAGACTGTAATCCTTAACCATGGACACGGCTATTCGAATAGGTTTAATCTCTGCAGAGGGTGTACTCTTTACCCACGAGTAACGGATTTCTTTAGTCCATCGGGACTAATTCCGTCTACGGTCTTTTTGTTGAAAACACACCTAACTTGCACACACCAGCTTATCTCACACGTGTCTGGAATCACCCACGACACCTGTTAAGCAAACTCTAAGTGGGGAGGCTACAACCTCGCGTAGCATGGGATCAAATTTATATCGCGCGCTCTAAGGGGTGGCCTCCCCTCTCGGTCCCAACCGGAAACACCCATGCCCCCGGACCAGGTGGCCTGCCTACCAGCTACAACCGGTATCTTCCACCATGGCCTCTCTGTACGGTGTGTGCTAGAAAGAGGTTGACAACTTACTGAACCGTACTCTACTTGCTGTAGAGACGAGTGGTAGTACGAAACAAGTATGGGGGTTACTGGCACAAGACTCGATCTACGGTCGACTCAGGAGGTTTAAGTATTCCCTGCATGATTAGCATGATGAATATATTTCAACCAACAGAGTCACCGCTCATATCACCTTGCCATGCCATACCAGACATAACCGTCTCGACAGAGACCGGCGACAAACTCATGCCTACCCAAGGCAGAGGTTTTCCCGGGTTCCTGCCGGTATGCATGCAAGGCACATGAGGGTGATTATCATCACAAGTGTGTCCATTTCCAACAGCATGGAAATCAATAACATGCACCCATGCATATGATCATATCACATGAAATAACAAGTTTCTCCAAAGTGAGGTGATGTTATGAACGTGTCATCGAACACACAAAAATATTATGCCGGGGTTCAGAATGCTTGCCTTCAATGTGTGGAAAGGCAGGGTGCACTCCAAAATTTGAAACATTTCTCCTCTCTTCAAAAATCCTATTTTAGCAATATAAAAGAATTAACACACAAAATAAAAACAGCACCAAAAGTTATTCTGAAATTTTTTCAAATAAATCTTAAAATAAACTAGGTGAAATTTGAGAGAGGTAGGAAAAAGAATCATTTCATTTGGAGTTGTATTTAAAAAGATATAACCAGTCAAAGTTTTGGTCAAATCTGATTTTAAATAAAACAGAAAAAGAAAAACGTTTCAGAATGGAATACGCTTTCGAAGCGGGAGAAACGTACTAGGGTGGATTACGCCTTCACTTAAACACGTGGACGGCGCGGTGAGACACTGACAGTGGGTCCCGGGGGCCCACTAGTCAGGTTTGCCTATTTCTTTTTTTCCCCTTCTTTCTCTGTCCCGAGCGGAGGCGGAGCTCCGGCGATCGTCGCCGGCGACTGGCGGCTCCTCGCGGGGCCCCGAGGGCGGGGATGGATCCGCCACTCCAGGGCGGTCATCCCGGTGGTCGACAGGTAGGTGGGGACGGAGGGAGTTGCCGGCGGCGAGCTTCGCGGCGGAGGAGGCTTCGGTGGCAGAGTGGTTTTGGGGCGAATGTGGTTCCCGATCAAAATCGAGTAGGGGGTTGGGTTCCTGGAAGGAAGGAGGTGTTCTTGGTGAAGAGAAATGGGAGGGAGAGGCCCTGGTGGCGCTGGAAGAGCTGGGGCCATGGCGGCGGTCGCTGCTGCCGGAGGTGGGGAAGATGACCTCCCCGGGTCGATTGGCTGCCCCAAGGGGTCCTAGGGGATGGCTTAAGAGTCGCCTGCGTGCTCGGAAAGTTTCGGGGCGTCCTTTTATAGCGCGACGAGGTCGGTTCCGCGGCGGTGGATGAGGACGCCGGCGAACCGCCCCTCTGTAGCTTGCATGGCGTCGTGGCGGCGACGAACGCTAGCGGACACGCTTGCGGATGAGTTTGGGCTGTGCCAGGGGCCAGGTGGCGAGCCGGGGTGGCTTGGGCCGCGCTGAACGGAGCAGAGGCTGTCGGCCGACGCCGACGTGCCGCCAAAAGTGCTCTGGCGGTGGCTCTGTAGGGTGCCAGGGCGGGCTGGCGTGTAGTGGTGAGGCGGGGAGTGCGTGGCAGCTAGCTGCAGGTGGTCACGAGTCGGAACGGGTGCGGGGTGAGACGCGGCGGCTCGGTTGCACGCATGCGCCAAACGCACGCTCTGCTCGCGCTCTGGGCGTGCACGGGACGTGTTTGAAGAAATGCCAGTGCATGCTGCAGAGCTTGGGTTAGGCTGGAACTTAACAGATACAGGCCAGGAGCCACTGGGAGTCTAGTGGACATGTTAGTTCTATTAGGGGTGCAAGCTCCCAGTGCAATGTCAAAAGTCATGTCAAAACAGATCATGCCCATAAGGTGTTTGACAAAATGCTAAGGGCACTTAGGCATTTCTTGGGGTGTCCAAATCCTCCAGATCAGGGTCTCTTTGGATGCACAAGAGGGTGGTGAGGTTAGTTGGTGAAATGCACAAACTTGTTAGTGCAAGTCTTGCAAAACTACAATTCTGGACAGGAAATAAATGACATTATTTCATGAACCAAAATTAGTCCAATGGGTGCATGCTCCTGGATTTAGGGGTTTGGTAGGGCTGTCTACAAGTAGGAGAAAACACAAGATCTTTGGAGCAAAATTAAATAGGGTTGCAGTAGAAATCACAAGGCTGGACCAGAATGAAAAAGAGGTTGATTGACTCAAAATTTTCAAAGAATAGCACTAGGTTTTTGCATAATGTTGAATCATATGCTACTACCAATATCCCATAATTTTGGTGGAGGCTAGAAAGAATTATTTAAAAGGGTTGTAGTGCAAAATGCACCCTGGACCAGAGAAGGAAAAATTGATGCAGAGCTCAAATTTGTTACATAAATAAAAGATATTTTTGTATAAAAGTGATTTAAAAACATCACATGACATCTCCAATTTTTGGTTAGAATTTTAGGTGAATTTATCCAATGGTTATAGTTCAAATATGGCCATATAACCTTGAAAAACCATTTCCAAGAAAGTAAAGATCAAGCAACTTAATTATTTAATTAGTTATATTAAATAAGGGAAAGTTTCTCTTGACAGATTAAATAATTCCAATGACATATTTGGAAAGTTTTCTCTCTGGGAAAAACTCATCATCACAGGGAAGGAAATGATTTAAAAATAAAAAAGGAGCTCAGAAATTCAAAGTTTTAATTCCTGGCAAAAAATTTAATTCATTAAAACAAGGCCAAATTTTTGGGGGTGTCACATCAAGCCCTTGACTCAACACTAATCTTTATTATATAGCTCACAGACTCGATTACAAAGAAGGATCATAAAGCAAAACTCAAAACTAGATCATGCCATGACTTTATTCTACTAAATCAAGATACTACTAATAGGATAGAACTAAGAAAAATGGTAAAGATAGGAGTTGTGATGGAGATACGATACCAGGGCACCTCCCCCAAGCTTGGCAGTTGCCAAGGGGAGTGCCCATACCCATGTGATTATGTCTCCTTCTTTGTTGTTGGCGTAATATTCTTAGTGATGATCCCCCTCAGAATACGGTTCTCCTCCTCGAGCTTATTGACCTGCTGCTTGAGGTCCATTATTTCCTTGCGAAGCTTTCCTGTAATGGCTAAAGCTCCTTGCACCCAAGGGTGTTGCATAGCTGCGGGAGAACCAGAGATACTTCTCCTCATATTTTCATAGGAAAGAAATTTAACATTGGAAGGGATAACCGAGTTTGGAATAGGTGCGCTCTGTAGTTCCCCCATCGTAAACCCAGCTCGGAAGCGAGAGGTGACTTCTTGATCTTCCATGGCATCTACTCTCATCAGGTCAGCCTCCATCTCTTCCTCCGTTGCTGGCCCAAAGTGGTCAGCGTCGCTGTTTGCCCTTGGTTCCGGTGCCGGGTTAGATACCCAGCTCTCCCCGGCTGACTCTTGAGAAGACATCTTGCTCTTATCTGCAGCAGCAACAGCTCGAAACAAAAACAGATGATATTTGCGTGATACGGGAGTCAAAACCTTCGGGAGTATATATAATGAATTTTTACCGACCAAAATACGTATCATGCATGGAAACGGAGTCCGGAGGGCACACGAGGTGCTCACGAGGTAGGGGGCATGCCCAGGGGGGTGGCGCCCTCCACCCTCGTGGAGGCCTCGTGTCCTCTCCGGACTGCTACTCATTTTTCTATTTTTCTAAATATTCCAAAACGGAGAAATATTGCATTTAAAATTGTTTTGGAGTCGGTTTACTTACCGTACCACATACCTATTCCTTTTCGGAGTCTGCAACAAAGCGCTCATCCCTTGCTTGTTCTTGAGCGCGCAAGGCGCTCAAGACGGTGATTCTTGCTTAAAAAAGGGCTAAAGCACTCCAGCTTTGAAGCTGGAGTTTGCAACTTCAAAACTACAGGTTTTAGCCCTCTTGCTGCGTGGGCGCTTCCTTCGTCTATCGTATGTCTCGCTTGGCTTCGTCCCGAACCAAGGAGGCATGATGGCGGGCGCGTGCATGTGCCGACTGCAGATACTACAAGCCAACGCGGGAAGCGACTTGCTTCTATTCTCGATTGGATATAGATGGGGAATCTCTATATATCGTCTTTTTTCGACAACCTCTCTAAAACGCATACGAGAAAATTGCACTTCACGGCACGGCAAAAAAAAGAGCTTCGCTCGGTTGGCCCTCCTAGGCTTCCGCCTACTTTCTCTTCTCTTAAGTCGACAACAAGTGGGAGAGGCAGGATTCGAACCTACGTAGAAAACCTTCAACAGATTTACAGTCTGTCGCTTATGACCGCTCGGCCACTCTCCCCTTCCCGGGGATACGCCCTCCTCAAACAAAGGGTTCCTGAATAAGAAGGATGGTGTCCTTCGTTCTTAAGTTAAGAAGAGCAGATGGAACTATTAGATTTGCTAGCGTTTCAACATTAGTTTCAACATTTATGGGATTACCTGAAATATAGTGTTTGATCTTTGACTGTTTACCACCCTCGGATTTGTGCCTGCGAGTTTGTTGATTTTTATGGCACCGAAACGATAGACCTCCTCGATAACGTAAGGACCTTCCCATTTGGAGAGAAGTTTTCCTGCAAAAAATCTTAAACGTGAGTTGTATAGCAATACATAATCACCTACATTAAACTCACGTTTTTGTATCCTTTTGTCATGCCACCTTTTAACTTTTTCTTTAAACAACTTGGCATTTTCATAAGCTTGGGTTCTCCATTCATCAAGTGAGCTAATATCAAATAACCTCTTCTCACCGACAAGTTTGAAATCATAGTTGAGCTCTTTAATAGCCCAATATGCCTTATGTTCTAATTCAAGAGGTAAGTGACATGCTTTTCCATAAACCATTTTATACGGAGACATACCCATAGGATTTTTGTTAGCAGTTCTATAGGCCCATAATGCATCATTAAGTTTCTTGGACCAATTCTTTCTAGACCTATTGACAGTATTTTGCAAAATTAATTTGAGCTCTCTATTGCTCAATTCTACCTGACCACTAGACTGCGGGTGATATGGAGATGCAATTCTATGATTAACGTCGTATTTAGAAAGCATCTTACGGAAAGCACCATGAATAAAGTGTGAACCACCATCAGTCATTAAGTATCTAGGGACTCCAAACCTCGGAAAAATAACTTCCTTAAGCATTTTAATAGAAGTGTTATGATCAACACTACTAGTTGGAATAGCTTCTACCCACTTAGTAACGTAATCAACAGCAATTAAAATATGCGTGTAACCATTAGAGGCAGGAAAAGATCCCATATAATCAAAGCCCCAAACATCAAATGGCTCAATAACAAGTGAATAATTCATAGGCATTTCTTGACGTCTACTAATATTACCAATTCTTTAACATTCGTCGCAAGATAAAACAAACTTACGGGCATCCTTGAAGAGAGTAGGTGTAACACCCCGAGACCGACGCTCCAGATGCCTTCCTTGTATTCCGAGATTCGTCGTGTGATTTGTTTTGTTCGTTGCATTCATCCTTGCATCATGCGCATTGCATCATGTCATCACGCAACCCCTTTTTAAAACTCACCTAAATAAATTGCATAGATTGTTGATCTATTTAAATCAAGGGAAGGGTGACTTCTCTTTATAACATATCCTCCCAATATTAGGGAGCTATTATAAAATATTCCATTCTTTTGGAATTAACCATAACACACTTACAGTTTAAGTTCCATGCATTTTCTACCTCAATTCCTTACCTCAAACTTTGCCAACACTTCTTATCTCATTTATCGAGGCTCTTCCAAAATTCTCATCATTTTTGGGTCTACCAAATCCCCACTTCCTTCCTACACTCATTTGAATTAAATTCAAATGAGTTTGAATTCAACTTCATGCCCATGCTCACTTTCTATTTTTTCTTGGATCAAGCTCATTTTTATGAGTCCGGGAAAATTGTCCGCATGTCCAAATTCTTTCCCTAACCCTCTCTTTCTTCTATTTCTTACCTCTGTTTTGTTTTTTTCCTTTTGAGAGAGAGGGAGAAGAGAGCCCAGCAGTCCAGCCAGGCCTCTGGCCACTTCCTTCTCTTCCGGGCTGGCCTCTAAGGCCCAGCTATACCCCTCTAACCCTAGCCGCAGGGGAGAGCTCTGCTCGATCCCATCTCCTCCTCTCGTTGGCATTTCCTAAACGGCACCCGTTGCGCCCGTTCCAGGCATCGGCGCAAACGGGCGCACACCCCCCCGCCGCACCTTCTCGCTGCCCTGGGCCGGCCCAATAATATCATCAAAGCAAAAAATCTCCGTGCGAGAGGCAGGGATCGAACACAGGGCCGCTGGATTGAGAGTGCAGCGCCCTAACCACCAGGACAACGACACACTTGTGCTAGTAAACTTCTTTCCTTTCATTTAATCTTTACCTATGTTGTTCGCTGGTCATTTTCTGGACGTTTTTCTTCTTGTTCCTTGTTCCTTTTTCTTTTCTCATTTCCTTTTCTTTCTTTCCTTAAACATGCAAACTCTTTATCAAATTTGTGAACTTTTCAAATTCAATGAACTTTAATCAAAATCGATGAACTATGTTTCTTTTTTTGCTAAGCGCGAGATTTATTTTCCAATTTGGTAACTTTATTTCATATAGATGAACTTTCTTTCAAAAATGATGAACATTTTTCAAAATTGATGAACATTTTTCAAAATTGATGAACTATTGTCAAATTTGATGAACTTTGAAAAATATTTAGTGTGTATAAAAAATGTTCATCATGTATAGAATTTTTGTTCAGCGTGCATTCAAAATGAGTTCATCGTATTTAAAAAAAATGTTCTACGTGTATTTGAATATTGTTCACCATACACAGAATTTTCGGACACGTACTGAACATTTTGTGAAAATACGTTGAACAATTTGCGAATACACATTGAACATTGTGTAATATATACTGAACAAAATTAAGAAACATACTGAACAATTGTATACTCATTGAATAACCAAAACCAAAATAGAATACACGATGAACATTATTTATATCCATTGAACATTTTAAATAATATTCGATGAACATTTTTTATATCCATTGAATAACCAAAACCAATTATGTATCCTGAACATTTTTTATATCCATTGAACATTTTAAATAATGTACGATGAACATTTTTGAAACAATATGAATATATGTGTCGAACAATTTTTGAATACGCATTCAACATTTAGTAAAAACGTTTTTCAAATTGATGAACGTTTTTCAAATTCAATGGACTTTCGTTGAATAGGAGCAACGTTTTTTGCATGTTCACAACCTTTTTTCCGAAATCTGTGAAGTTTCAATTATTTTTAAAAGAAAATCATGTATGGGATGGTAGTTTTTAAAGTGTCGGAGCTGCATTCTATCACTAGTAACGACATGCCGTAGGGGTTAGCCGAACGCTGTAGGTAGCGAAGGGCACGAGTTTGATTCCTAACGGGAGCGTAATTTTTTGAATTCTATTCGACATTCAGCTTTCAACTGGGCTTCGAAACAGCAGCCCACTAACCATCCTTGTAGGCGCCAGGTATGGTAACCGGCGTAGAAGGCGCCCGTTAGGAGCTCCCCCTCTCGTTCCCTCTGCACGCCGCGACACACCCATCGCTCGCTGGCCACCTCTCGATCCATCCCCTCTCCCTCTCCTCCCTCGCGCCGCCAGAGGAGCCCCTCTCCTCGATCTCCTCCTTCCCCTCCTGTGCGCCTCCACCTCGCCCTTCCTTCTCCCCCGCGTCACCATCGCCTCCCTCCGCTGCTTCACCACCACGCCGTACGAGCTGCTCTCCGCTCGACCACCCTGCATCGTGGCCTTCCTCCGCCTCGAGAGGCTCCCGAGCCGCCGCCGCCGCCCGGATCCATCGTCCCCGACCCCATGACCGCCTCCCCATCATCATCTCCGGCAAGAGGCCATCGCCAAGCTCGACATCACTCTCCTGCACCTCCGCCGTTCGCCTCCTGCAGCCCGAGCGCCTCGACTCAGCGCCGGCCCGCCATGGATGCCGCCCTCAACGCCGAGCTCCTCCGCATCACCCCTGCCTCGACCCTACTTCGCCTCTGCATCGCGCCGCCCCGTTGCGTCCTCGCGTCTCCCTTCCTCGTCCCGCACCCGAGCCGTCCCCGTGCTGCCGCTGACCACCACCATCGCCTCCTTGCTGCTGCCCACCCGAGGCCCTTGTGTTGATTCGTTTCAGGTCATCAAGACCAACAAGTTCGCCTACACGGCCTCTACGTTGAAAGACTGAGACGTCCCCGACTGCATCCAAATCATGTAGACCCAAGACCGCCAAGTGTACCTCTACCTCCGCTGTGGGATTCGCCAAGTACCAGGATGACGATGACTCGTCAAGTTCGTCTACGTGCGTGTACCACTACCGTCGCCGAGGACCCATGCAGCGCAAGCACCAAGTTCCACTACCGTCGCCCCCGGAGACATCGGATTCGTCAAGTTCCTCTTCAAAACGTGAACCACTACTTCCATGACTACGTGTGTACCACTACCGTCGACCTCGAAGACCCCGTGGACGTCAAGTTCCTTCACGTGACCCCGAACATCTACGGAGTGTGTACAACTACGAAACGTGTACGACTACTTCCCTCGACGATTTTGAGCCGCCCCGAAATGCACGCTTCAAAGGTATAATCCCGAGATGATCACCCGTGGACCGAATGCATGTTGTCTGAGATGAACCGTATGTTTGTATCGTGCCCCTTTGCTTCATGCACGTACCTCCTCGTTTGCCATGCCGCCGTCCCGTGGGAACCCGAAATCCGGGATCACCCCACCATCTTTTGCATGTCCCATTAATCCACACTTTCTTTTGCACCGACATCTCGATGAGTTGTCGGATCATCGGAATGTTGCCGTGGCACCATTTTCATTGTCATTGCCGTGGCACTCCTTTCGTTTCCGCCATGGTGACAAATGTTTCATATCATGCTCATGTCAACATTTTCATAAAATTGCTTAAGACTTGCATATGTCATCCGCATCATGATAACAACAATTAAAATGTTTAAAATTGTTGTTTGCGTTAAATTGCTAAATAACATGGGGATTTTTCGGAATTGTTGTTCATTGTTCCGGCCTCATTTAAACTTGCCTAGATAGGTAGTTTTGTTATGCTTCACCTCTTGCCATGTTTAACAACATTTAATATTGTTTGGTAGCTTAAACGAGATTGAACTAAATATGTCAATGTGGTGTTTTGTCAATATGCAACTCGTTGCATATTGAGCTCCACTTAACTTGTAGTATTGTTTGTTGCATATTGCCATGCCATGCCTCTTTAAACCGGACATGCATCATACTTGTTTGTGCATCATGCTATGCTTATGTGATGGTTGTTTACCATATTGTTTGCTTCTTTCCGGGTTGCTTCTCTCGTTAGCTTCGGTTTCGTTCCGGAGCTGTGAGGATTCGTTCGACTACTCCCGTTCATCTTCTTCATCGACTCGTTCTTCTTCCTAGCGGGATTTCAGGCAAGATGACCGTCACCTTGGATCTCACTACTATCATTGCTATGCTAATTGCTTCGTTCTATCGCTATGTTGCGCTTCCTATCACTTGTTCTTTAAGCCTTCCCAAATTGCCATGTCAGCCTCTAACCTTTTTCACCCTTCCTAGCAAACCGTTGTTTGGCTATGTTACCGCTTTGCTCAGCCCCTCTTATAGCGTTGTTAGTTGTAGGTGAAGTTGAAGATTGATCCATAGTGGACAGGATTTTAGTTGGGATATCACAATATCTCTTATTTAATTAATGCATCTATATACTTGGTAAAGGGTGGAAGGCTCGGCCTTATGCCTGGTGTTTTGTTCCACTCTTGCCGCCCTAGTTTCCGTCATACCGGTATTATGTTCCCGGATTTTGCGTTCCTTACGCGGTTGGGTGATTTATGGGACCCCCTTGACAATTCGCTTTGAATAAAACTCCTCCAGCAAGGCCCAACCTTGGTTTTACCATTTGCCTCACCTAGCCCTTTTTCCCTTGGGTTTCCGGAGCCCGAGGGTCATCTTTATTTTACCCCCCGGGCCAGTGCTCCTCCGAGTGTTGGTCCAAACTAGAGCACCGTGCGGGACCATTCCTTGGCAACTTGGATTACGTCGGTACCTGTACGCTTAGCTTATCCGGTGTGCCCTGAGAACGAGATATGTGCAGCTCCTATCGGGATTTGTCGGCACAGCGGGTGGTCTTGCTGGTCTTGTTTTACCATTGTCGAGATGTCTTGTAAACCGGGATTCCGAGACTGATCAGGTCTTCCTGGGAGAAGGTATATCCTTCGTTGATCGCAAGAGCTTATCATGGGCTAAGTTGGGACACCCCTGCAGGGTATTATCTTTCGAAAGCCGTGCCCGCGGTTATGTGGCAGATGGGAATTTGTTAATGTCCGGTTGTAGATAACTTGACACCAGATATGAATTAAAATGCATCAACCGCATGTGTAGCCGTGATGGTCTCTTTTCGGTGGAGTCCGGGAAGTGAACACGGTTTCGGGTTATGTTTGACGTAAGTAGGAGTTCAGGATCACCTCTTGATCATTGCTAGCTTCACAACCGTTCCGCTTGTTCTCTTCCCGCTCTCATTTGCGTATGTTAGCCACCATATATGCTTAGTCGCTGCTGCAACCTCACCACTTTACCCCTTCCTTTCCCATTAAGCTTTGCTAGTCTTGATACCCATGGTAATGGGATTGCTGAGTCCTCGTGGCTCACAGATTACTACAACAACAGTTGCAGGTACAGGTTATGCGATGATCATGACGCGAGAGCAATGTTTGCTTGTTTTGGAGTCCTTCTGCTTCTTCTTCGATCAAGGGATAGGTTCCAGGTCGGCAGCCTGGGCTAGCAGGGTGGATGTCGTTTGAGTTTCTGTTTGTGTTTCATCCGTAGTCGGATGGTGCTCTTATGTAAGATGATGTTGTATTCGTGTGGCATTGTATGCCTTTTGTATGTATCCCCATCTATTATGTAATGTTGATGTAATGATATCCACCTTGCAAAAGCGTCTTCAAGATGCGCTTCTATCCTTGGTGGGACTTTCGAGTTCCTTTAGGATAGGGTCGCATCTTGGGCGTGACAGTAGGCCAATAAAAACCGGATTGCAATACCTTATGTGCAGTTCTATCTCCAGCGTGATGTCCTCCATAAGCCTCGGAGTGACACTTGCGTAGGATCTATTCCTGTTCATGCTCAGGTACACAACGTCTAATAACACCATCTAATCCTTCTTTATAAAGATGTGGGTCATCCCAAAAGTAATGTCGCAAGTCATAGAAAAACTTTTTCTTTTGCTGGTATGTGAAGCTAGGTGGTATAAATTTAGCAACAATATAAGTAGCATAATCAGCATACCATGGAGTGCTACGAGAAGTATTTATGACATTCAATTGTTCATCAGGAAAGCTATCATTAATAGGTAGTAGGTCATCAAGAACATTCTCTAACCTAGATAAATTGTCTGCAACGGGGTTCTCAGCTCCTTTTCTATCAACGATATGCAAATCAGACTCTTGGAGCAAGAGAACCCATCTAATAAGTCTAGGTTTTGCATCTTTCTTTTCCATAAGATATTTAATAGCAGCATGACCTGTGTGAATAGTTACTCTAGAATCAACAATATAGGGTCTGAATTTATCACAAGCAAATACAACCGCTAAAAGTTCCTTTCCGGTAGTAGCATAGTTTCTTTGAGCATTGTCTAGAGTCTTACTAGCATAATGGATAACATTCAATTTCTTATCAACTCTTTGCCCTAGAACTGCACCTACAGCATAATCACTAGCATCACACATAATTTCAAAGGATAAATTCCAATCAGGTGGCTGAACATCAGGTGCAGAGACTAATGCTTTCTTAAGTATTTCAAATGCTTCTACACAATCATCATCAAAGACAAATGGTACATCTTTTTGTAATAAATTAGTCAAAGGCCGAGAGATTTTTGAGAAGTCCTTGATGAACCTCCTATAAAATCCGGCGTGACCAAGGAAACTTCTTATACCTTTGATGTCCTTGGGACATGACATCTTTTCAATAGCATCAACCTTGGGTTTATCAACTTCAATACCTCTTTCAGAAACTTTGTGCCCCAAGACAATACCTTCATTAACCATAAAGTGGCACTTTTCCCAATTCAAGACAAGATAGTTTCTTCACATCTCTGCAAAACTCGAGCAAGATTGCTCAAGCAATCATCAAAAGAGGAACCATAGACGGAAAAGTCGTCCATGAAACCCTCACAAATTTTCTCACAGAAGTCAGAGAATATAGCCATCATGGATCTTTGAAAGGTAGCAGGTGTATTACATAAACCAAAAGGCATACGTCTATAAGCAAAAGTACCAAAAGGGCATGTAAAAGTAGTCTTTGATTGATCTTTAGCCGACACAGGTATTTGAGAAAAACCAGAATAACCATTTAGAAAGCAATAATGTGTATGTTTGCATAATCTTTATAGCATTTGATCAATAAAAGGTAAGGGGTAATGATCTTTCTTAGTAGCCTTATTTAATTTGCGGAAATCAATTACCATCCTATAACCTGTGATAATCCTTTGCGGAATCAATTCATCTTTATCATTAGGGACAATAGTAATACCTCCCTTCTTAGGGACACAATGGACAGGACTTACCCACTGACTATCAGCAACGGGATAAATTATACCTGCCTCCAGAAGCTTGAGTATTTCTTTTCTTACCACTTCTTTCATTTTAGCATTCAAACGTCGTTGAGGATCACGAACTAGTTTGGCATCAGCTTCCAAATTTATTTTATGTTGGCATAGAGTGGGACTGATGCCCTTAAGATCTTCTAGAGTATATCCAATAGCGGCACAGTGCTTCCTCAAAGTTTTCAATAATCTTTCTTCTTCATGCTCTGAAAGGTTAGCGCTAATAATGACAGGATATATTTTCTTTTCATCAAGATAAGCATATTTAAGATTATCAGGCAACGGTTTAAGCTCAAACACGGGATCACCCTTGGGTGGAGGAGGATCCCCTAGGATTTCAACAGGCAAATTGTGTTGCAGAATAGGTTCCTGTTTAAAGAATACTTCATCTATTTCCCTTCTTTCATGCATGAACATATCATTTTCATGGTCTAGCAAATAGTGTTCTTAAGGATCACTAGGAGGTACAACAATAGAAGCAAGACCAATAATTTCATCCTTACTAGGCAATTCTTCCTCACGATGTTGTTTACTAAATTTAGAGAAATTAAACTCATGAACCATATCATCCAAGCCAACAGTAACAACATTCTTTTCACAATCTATCTTAGCATTAACAGTACGCAAGAAGGGTCTACCAAATATAATGGGACAAAAGCTATCTTGTGGAGAACCGAGAACAAGAAAATCAGCGGGATATTTGGTTTTCCCACACAAGACTTCAACATCTCTAACAATTTCCATTGGAGATATAGTATCTCTATTGGCAAGTTTAATTGTAACATCAATTTCTTCTAACTCAGCAAGTGCAATCTGATGCATAATCTCTTTGTATAAGCCAATGGATATAACTGTCACGCCCAATATGCGACCCTATCCAAAAGGAACTCGAAGGTCCCACCAAGGATAGACCCGCATATTGGAACGCTTTTGCAAGGTGGATATCATTACATCAACATTACATAATAGATGGGGATACATACAAGAGGCATACAATGCCACACGAATACAACAATACAACATATACAAGAACAACATCCGACTACGGATGAATCATAAACAGAAACTCAAACAATATCCACCCTGCTAGCCCAGGCTGCCGACCTGGAACCTATCCCCTGATTGAAGAAGAAGCAGAAGAAAAACTCAACGCAAGCAAGCATCGCTCTCGCGTCTTGATCATCGCATAACCTGTACCTGCAACTATTGTTGTAGTAATCTGTGAGCCACGAGGACTCAGCAATCCCATTACCATGGGTATCAAGACTAGCAAAGCTTAATGGGAAAGGAAGGGGTAAAGTGGTGAGGTTGCAGCAGAGACTTAGCAAGTATGGTGGCTAACATACGCAAAATGAGAGCGAGAAGAGAAGCAAAGGAACGGTCGTCAACTAGTAATGATCAAGAGGTGATCCTGAACACCTACTTACGTCAAACATAACACAGAAACCGTGTTCACTTCCCGGACTCCGCCGAGAAGAGACCATCACGGCTACACACATGGTTGATGCGTTTTAATTCGGATCTGGTGTCAAGTTATCTACAACCGGACATTAACAAATTCCCATCTGCCACATAACCGCGGGCACGGCTCTCGAAAGTTTATACCCTACAGGGGTGTCCCAACTTAGCCCATGACAAGCTCTCGCGATCAACGAAGGAATAGACCTTCTCCCAGGAAGACCCGATCAGTCTCGGAATCCCGGTTTACAAGACATTTCGACAATGGTAAAACAAGACCAGCAAAACCTCCCGGCGTGCCGACATCCTGATAGTAGCCGCGCGTATCTCGTCTCAGGCCACGACCGGATGAGCTAAGCGTACAGGTACCGACGAATCCAAGTTGCCAAGGAATGGTCCCGCACGGTGCTCTAGTTTGGACCAACACTTAGGCAAGCATTGGCCCGGGGGGCTATAATAAAGATGACCCTTGGGTTAATTACTCCCAAGGGAAATATAGGTGGTGCGAGGCAAATGGTAAAACCAACGTTGGGCCTTGCTGGAGGAGTTTTATTCAAAGCGAACTGTCAGGGGGGTCCCATAAATCACCCGACCGCGTAAGGAACGGAAAATCCGGGAACATAACACCGGTATGACGGAAACTAGGGCGGCAAGAGTGGAACAAAACACCAGGCATAAGGTCGAGCCTTCCACCCTTTACCAAATATATAGATGCATTAATTAAATAAGAGATATTGTGATATCCCAACATAACCCTGTCCACCATGGAGAAATCTTCAACTTCACCTGCAGCTAGCAACGCTATAAGAGGGGCTGAGCAAAGCGGTAACATAGCCAAACAACGGTTTGCATAGGAAAGGTGTCAAAAGTTAGAGGTTCATGGCAATATGGGATGACTTGATAAACAGGTAATAGGTAGCACAGCATAGCGATAGAACGAAGAAACTAGCATAGCAATGATAGTAGTGAGATCCAAGGTAGCGGTCATCTTGCCTGAAATCCCGCAAGGAAGAAGAACGAGTCCATGAAGAAGACGAACGGATGAAGCCGAACCAACCGTAGACGAACGAATCCTCACGATCGCAACGAAACAGGAAGAAGCACACAACAAGGTAAACACACCACACATGAACAAGGCATGATGCACAACAAGCATGATGCATGACCAAGCTACATGAAGCTACTCATGGCGAGAGATGATGCAAACAAGAACAACACATCAAGGCAAGTTTAAATGAGGCCGGGAACAACATATAACAATTCCGGTAAGTCCTCATATGCAAATTTCGAAATTGGTCCAGAACTGAATAAACCTTATGTTCAAGTTGTTAAACAGCAAGTTAAGATGCACCAAGATGATCTACATGAAATTTTAGTCAAGTTACATATAAAGTTCATTAGATTCGGAGCTACGGGCTAGAAGATATGAGCAAAACAAGTTAAACATGGCATTGATGCAAAATGCACCCAAACATCACGCAAACACACCAAAACAAGGATGCAACATGATAATATGGAACTACATGCAAAAACAAGCAAGTTTGATATAGAGCACACTCAAAACGGAGCAACGGTGCAACACATACACTCTATACAAGTCATAACAACAATCTGCCCATAACAGCAACTAGGCATATTGCAAGCATCATAACAACATGCTACAGCACCCCAACATAAAAACAAAAGGCATGGGCATGAAGTACAGGTAAAGCATAACAAAACATGAACACTGAGCTATCTCCAGAAACAACTAGAACATGCTCAAAAGGACATGGGAAGATTGCAAATAATAACAGTTTCAGACTTTAGTAGAAATAACATCAGATTGCAATGTTTAGAGCAAGCAAACAACATGTTACAGGAACATATCATGGCAAACAAAGGCATGGCATGAATCTACTAATTGCATAGATCAAAAGTCCCTTACTGACCATGAGCCAAAAAGGATCAGAAGATAAGATGGCACCCATGTAAACATGGCAAGTTATATTACAGATTCAAACATGGCAGGAACAACAATAAGTAGGCATGTTTGTGAGCTTGAACCACTCACCACAGAGCAATACATGGCATGGCAAGGTAACCAACAGTAAGAAGTCATGTTTGTGAAGCTATACATGGCCAGAGCAAGTTCATAGGGTTCATGGATCACTAGGAAAACACATGGAAACATTGAACTTAATGTTAACAGGCTGACAGCAACATCATTTAGCAAACTTTAGAGCAAGATAACAACATGCTCCAGCAGGCTATAATTGCAACCAGTGGCATGAATGGATAGAGCAAGACATGTAGATCAAAACATGTTTATAGGACATCTCCATATTATGCACGAAATGACTAGTAGATGCATGTTAACATAGCAACAAAATATAACAGAATCTGTCAGGAAAACAGCAACAGCAACTACCCTACTTAGCAAGCTTGATACACTCAGCACACAACTCACAAAAATACATGGTTGACACCACTGGAAAGATGGCATGGCATAGATCAACATACATGTAGAGCTCAACCTCATAGGATGCACACATCAATCATGGCAAAAATGACAAATGAGCAAGTTATAACAGTTTCAGCAGATTAACAGCAACATGCACTCTTCCAACAGCATTTAGGGCATCAAGATGAGCTCAAATGAAAATGATGCAATGGAATGAAATGAATTACTCATCGAGACGAACAATTTGACATATTACAGGCACGAAACGGAGTAGTATGCATGGAGATATAGCACGTCAAACAGGGCATGAAAATGTCAGGGACTTAGCAGTTTTATGAAAAAAAACAGAACGGGCGCAGGTTAGCTATGAGGTGCTCGGGCAGGGGATAGAGGGCAGCTCACCAAGTGGGCTAAGCCTAGGTCGCGAGGAGACCGGAGGCAGGCCGGCTTGGGCCTGGGAGGCACGCTGGGCCGGAGAAGGGGTCGGGTCGGCCCACGCGGGGCCCACGATGTCGGCCGACGTGGTCGTCCTCCTCCTCGATCCCACTGGATCGAGGGAAGGCATGGGCGGCAGCGCTAGGCACCTGGCGGCGGGGACGGCGAGGACAGAGGGTAGGGACGGCGGAGACGGGCGGATCCGCGCTCCTGGCGGTGGATCCGGCCGGTGGCGGCGGAGCACGAGGCCGGCGGCGACGGGCAACCACGGTGGCGCTGCCGGCCTCGTGCTCCGCCGCCACAGGGGAAAAGGAGGTTAGAGGAGGAAGGAGGACGGGAAGGAGACGGGCCACGAGGCCTGGCCTGGACGTCACCGGCGGCGGCTCCGGTGGCTGGGCACGGCGGGACGATGGGGAAGGCCGCGCGGACGAGGTGGCGCTGGTGAGGTCGGGCGGCACGGCTTCGGAGCAGGAGGCGCTCGGGCACAGGAGCTGGGCAGCTCGGGGCCCAGATGGGCTTCCCAGGGCCCAATTTGGGTTCCTGGCGGGCCGCGGCGGCGGGGCTGGATAGTGGCGACGTGGCCATGCGGGAATGGAGGGGAGCGGCGGCGCTGGGAGACTTGGCGCGCCCGGATTGGTCCGGGGCGCGGCGACGGCGGTGCCAAGTGGCGATGGGGGGTTCGGCCGGCGCTGAAAATAAGGTGGAGGGGGGTTGGCTGCGGCGCAAATCCCGAGGTTGGAGGAGGCTAGGGGAGGGGAGGCTGGGTTGCCCATTTTTGGAAGGAAGGGAGAGATATAAAAGGTAGGAACTAGGGTTAGAGGGGCTTTTCGGAGCGTACGATCGCCATCGAACGGCTCTGGATCGGAGAGGGACTAGGAGAGGGGTTGGTGGGCTGTGTAGATGGGCTAGGCTATAAAGAGAGAAGAGATAGCAGCCCGGCACGGGTTTTCGGAGACCGAAGACACCCGACGAATATACCGACTATATTGCGGTTATAGGTTTAACGGTTGGGCTATCAAATGGACTCCGAACGCGACGAAACTTGGCAGGCGGCCTACCTACAACACAACAACCCCGCATGCCAACTGTCATCTCATTCCGAGAACAATTAACACCCGCTCACAATGAGAGACAAAAGGGGGACACCGGAGGACATAGGAGAGCCGGATTACAAAACGGACAACGGGGAAAAAGCTCGGATGCATGAGACGAACACCTATGCAAAATGAGATGCACATGATGACATGATATGAAATGCATATGATGACATGGAAAAGTGCAACACGCAAGAAAATGACATGGCAACGATGGCGAATAACTGGAAGACACCTGGCGCATCGAATCCGGGGCGTTACAATAACACTAGCACTAGCACCCATATCACATAAGCCATGATAACAATGATCTCCTATTTTGACAGAAATAACAGGCACGCCTACCAGAGGTCTATGTTTATCTCTATCACAGGGTTTAGCAATTCTAGCAGTTTCACCAGTGAATTGAATAACATGCCCATCAATATTATTAGACAAGAGATATTTAACAATAGCAATATTGGGTTCTACTTTGACTTGCTCAGGAGGTGTATAAGTCCTAGTATTGCTTTTACGAACAACAATTGAAGCTTTAGCATGATCCTTCATTCTAACAGGGAAAGGTGGTTTCTCAACATAAGAAGTAGGAACAATAGGATCATTATAAGTGACAATCTTTTCTTCAACTTTAATAGGTGCAGCTACTTTTACTTCTATGGGAGGATGATATTTAAACCACTTCTCCTTGGGGAGATCAACATAAGTAGCAAAAGATTCACAAAAAGAAGCTACTATCTCAGAGTCAAGTCCATATTTAGTGCTAAACTTACGGAAAATATCGGTATCCATAAAAGATTTAACACAATCAAACTTAGGTGTCATACCTGACTCCTTACCTTCGTCGAGGTACCAATCTTCAGAGTTGCGTTTAATTCTATCCAATAAATTCCATCCAAATTCAATAGATTTCATCATAAAAGAGCCAGCACAAGAAGTATCGAGCAGGTTGCGATTATTATCAGAAAGCCGAGCATAAAATTTTTGGAGAATTATCAATTTTGAGAGCTCATGATTGGGGCATGAATATAACATTGATTTAAGCCTCCCCCAAGCTTGAGCGATGCTTTCTCCTTCGCGAGGCCAAAATTATATATATAATTGCGATCATGATGAACAAGATGCATAGGGTAATACTTTTGATGAAATTCCAGTTTCACTCTTTTATAGTTCCATGATCTCGTATCATCACATAGCCTATACCATGTCAATGCGTCTCCCTCCAAAGATAAAGGGAAAGCCTTCTTCTTAACAACATCATTGGGTATACCTGCAAGCTTAAATAGTCCACAAATATCAGCCACAAAGCGTAGATGTTCGTCAGGATGCTTTGTTCCATCTCCTGCAAAAGTGTTAGCTAGCAGTTTTTCCATCATACCCGAAGGAATCTGAAAAGCAGTTTCATTTTCAATAGATTCAGTAGGTTCAGTAGGTTGAGGAGCAACTATTGGCTCAACCGGACGGGGTGAAGATACCCTGAACAAGCCCCTCAAACAATTACTTTCCATAGTAACAAGTGATAGAAAATTTCAGCACACTAAATAAATTTTTTCATTACCAAACTCCACCTACCAAAGGCGCTTCACTCCCCGGCAACGGCGCCAGAAAAGAGTCTTGATGACCCACAAGTATAGGGGATCTATCGTAGTCCTTTCGATAAGTAAGAGTGTCGAACCCAACATGGAGCAGAAGGAAATGATACGCGGTTTTCAGCAAGGTATTCTCTGCAAGTACTGAAATAAGTGGTAACAGATAGTTTTGTGATAGGATAAATTGTAACGAGTAATGAGTAACAAAAGTAAATAAAGGGCAGCAAGGTGGCCCAATCCTTTTTGTAGCAAAGGACAAGCCTGGACAAACTTTTATAATAGGAAAAGCACTCCCGAGGACACATGGGAATATCATCAAGCTAGTTTTCATCACGCTCATATGATTCGCATTCGATACTTTGATAATTTGATATGTGGGTGGACCGGTGCTTGGGTGTTGTTCTTACTTGAACAAGCATCCCAATTATGATTAACCTCTATTGCAAGCATCCGCAACTACAACAAAAGTATTAAGGTAAACCTAACCATAGCATGAAACATATGGATCCAAATCAGCCCCTTACGAAGCAACGCATAAACTAGGGTTTAAGCTTCTGTCACTCTAGCAACCCATCATCTACTTATTACTTCCCAATGCCTTCCTCTAGGCCCAAATAATGGTGAAGTGTTATGTAGTCGACGTTCACATAACACCACTAGAGGTTAGACAACATACATCTTATCAAAATATCAAACGAATACCAAATTCACATGACTACTAATAGCAAGACTTCTCCCTTGTCCTCAGGAACAAACGTAATTACTCACAAAGCATATTCATGTTCATAATCAGAGGGGTAATAATGTTCATAAAGGATCTGAACATATGATCTTCCACCAAATAAACCAACTAGCATCAACTACAAGGAGTAATCAACACTACTAGCAACCTACTAGCACCAATCCCGGACTTGGAGACAAGAATTGGATACAAGAGATGAACTAGGGTTTGGAGATGAGATGGTGCTGGTGAAGATGTTGATGGAGATTGCCCTCTCCCTGATGAGAGGAGCGTTGGTGATGACGATGGTGATGATTTCCCCCTCCCGGAGGGAAGAGTCCCCGGCAGAACAGCTTTGCCGGAGCCCTAGATTGGTTCTGCCAAGGTTCCGCCTCGTGGCGGTGGAGTCTCATCCCGAAAGGTTCTCTTCTATTTTTTTCTCATTAAAAGACTTCATATGGGAGAAGATGGGCGTCAGAGAGCCACCAGGGGGCCCACGAGGTAGGGAGGCACGCCCGAGGGGGGGCGCCTCCACCCTCGTGACAACGGTGTGGGCCCCATGGCCTTCATCTTTGGCGACGATTTTTCTTTATTTATTTTAAGGTATTTCGTGGAGTTTTAGGACTTTTGGAGTTGCGCAGAATAGTCCTTCAATACTTGCTCCTTTTCCAGCCCAGAATTCCAGCTACCGGCATTCTCCCTCTTCATGTAAACCTTGTAAAATAAGAGAGAATAGCCATAAGTATTGTGACATAACGTGAAATAACAGCCCATAATGCAATAAATATTGACATAAAAGCATGATGCAAAATGGACGTATCAGAAAGAAGTTTCACCTCGATGAGTAGCTTCTCCGTGCACGGAAAGCATGTAAGGAATCCAACAACTTGATCCAGATTGGGGCCGATAGATTTTAGTGCCAAGATCTTCACTGTGCGCATGGACTGGGTCAAGCTTGTGGGAATCATTTTCTAGAAGACGGTCGTAAATACATCAAGAAGAAATTTAAAAATGTGAATTTCAAGAAGATGGAGAAGAAGATGAGTGTTGTACCTGAACGATTATGGATCCAATAAAGAGTTCGGAGAATTTGGCAGACGAGTACACCAACGCTGTCCATTTCGGCGCATCAATGACTCTGATTTTTGTTGGACCTTCTAGATCCGATACAAGCAATCTCTCAAGGAAAGGCGTATTCTCAATGACCATAACGTGGAACAGCTGGAGTGATCTCTTCCCAATTGATGTCTTGTTGCGGGGCCAACAAGACACATAAATTCATCGGAGATTCGTCAAGACGATGTGGAGGCTAATGAACCCGTGGATCAACTCAAGACGAAGGTACTCGAGCGCAGTACAACTGCGGAGCAGGGGCTCCATAGCCTTCTTCGAGATGACAACATCGAAGAGGTCGAGCTGCTTGAGTTGAGGGAGAAGAAGGGCAGGCGCGCTATTAATCTGGGGAAGATAGCAGGAGCTGAAGCTGGCACGGCGCAGCATTGGCATGAGGTGGAGCGCGGACGGCGGCAGAGAGCGACATCGTCCAGCTTCAAAGCTGAGCTCCTCGAGCTGATCTAGGGCAGGGGATAAGAACCACTCGTTGAACTTGGGTTGGACCTTGCAGTTGGTACTGAACATGCAGATGTCAAGGTGTCTGGCTAGCCCAGGGTGCGATGAAAGGATCTTGGAGACTGCAGCCATGCGTTTGCAATCCCCGTCACAGAGGCAACTGTCGACGGTGAGGTTGAGGGGGACGCGGCGCTAGAGGGGGCGCCACCGCCGGGAGAGCAGGGCGGTCCGCACTGCAGATTTGGTGGGGAGGAGGCTGATGATGATGAGCAGCATGTCGTCGGGGAGGCTGCTGATGAAGTCCAGGCTCGCCGGATGAGGTTTTGGCTCGAGCTGCCTCCGCTTGTTGGCTGCCTCGCCGTCCATCTCAACCGGCGGCGACGCCGGTGTACACATGTGCTGGAGTGTGTTGTGTGCTGGGTGTGCGTGAGTGAGTCCTTCTGTGCATGCCGCGTCACAGTGGTGAATTGTGCGCGAGTGCGTCCTTCAGGCGCAAGAAGTGTGTCCTCAATGAGCCCTCAATTTACTAGCGAGCGGGGTGCTAGCCCGAGTGGTTTCAACTTTGTTTACTTCACCGCATGTCAGATGGGCCTCTAGTTTACTTATTTTCACCGGTCAACTAAACAATATACGGAGCTATACGCTGAAACATTGAGTGTATAATCCGTCGGTATAGAGAGTTCGAGTGAGAGGGGAGGCCCGTGAGAGATAGCAGAGAGAGAGAGAGAGAGAGCGAGCGAGCGAGAGAGAGAGAGAGAGAGAGAGAGAGAGAGAGAGAGAGAGAGAGAGAGAGAGAGCTACTCCCTCTGTTTGATAATGTAGTTTCGACATTTTTTAAAGTCAAACTTTTGAAACTTTGATCAAGTTTATATAGAAATTACTTATATCTATGATACCAAAGATAAATGATAGTATGAGGTAAGTACATGTTGTGATGAATCTAATGATCGTTCCAGATGTAAATGTTTTTCTCCACATATACCTGGTCAAACTTTTCTGAGGTTTGACTTTTCAAAACATCCATATGCTTATGGACGTGACAGTCCCTAACTAGAGAGAGAGAGAGAGAGATGGAAAGAGTGAGTGAAAAAAGTGTGTGTGCGTGTGTGAAAGAGACATGGGCAACACACGATAAAAGTAGCGAAAAAGCGTGCGTGTCTTATGCAAAAATATCGCACATGCATCTTCGGCAACCTAGCAAAAATATCGCAAGGTGAGGATATAGTGTGTGGTTGTTTGGAACCGAGAGAGCAAGACCCCTAGCACGTGGCCAAGAGGGGTCTGACAAACAAGGGAGAGAGGTCGAGAGAGACGTACGGAGAAAATGCAGACATGGGGAGGAGAGAGTGTATGTTTGTCATAGAGAGATCCGAGATCGTGATGGGACTACATGGGTGGGAGATCGAGTGACAAGGTGTGTGCGCGATAGAAGATGCCCCGAGAGATATCGAGATAGACGTATGGATGGAAGGCGACAATACGTGTGTTCCTGATGGCTACTAAGAGATAATCATACTTAGGAGGGGGGAGTGCTTGTACCTATGATGGAGTGAGGGATTATGGTACTTAGGGGGGTGCGTGTCACATGGAGAGAGAACAAGGGCGGAGAGTGTTGGATGGGTCTATATGTATAGCGCGAGCAAGACATGTGTATGTGTGAACCAGGGAGATATAAGGTCAGTTTGGCTTGCGTCCTGAGCATCTTTTGCCTGGCCTGGTGAAAGTGCGTTATATCGACTAGAGGGGGGGTGAATAGGCGATTTTTATGAATTCTTCACTGAGGAATTTGCTGGTGAGGAAATTCCTTAGCGAAGAACTACTTGCAGCAGAATAAGTACTCAGAAGTAAGCATAACAGAATACAAGCATGGTCATCATGATGAAATGAAGACTAGCACAGAGTACAGAAAGTGTAATCACAGGATAACACAAGATGAAGACAAACAGACTGAAGAAATTGAACTGAGGAAATTGAGAAAGTCTTCAGTCAAAGTCTTCAAGCACAGATATGAACAAACAATCAACACAGTAATGAGGAAATGAAATGGTTGAGGAAATAGAACCAGTTAGTTGGTGAAGACAATGATTTGGTAAACCAGTTCCAACTACTGTCTTAGTTGTACGTCTGGTTGGAGTGGCTGAGTATTTAAACTCGAGGACACGCAGTCCCGGACACCCAGTCACTGAGCACACAACTCAAGACACCCAGTCCTCACCGTATTCTCCTTGAACTAAGGCCACGCAGACCTCGTCCAATCACTCGTGGTAAGTCTTCAGGTGACTTCCAAACCTTCATAGACTTGGTCACTCGGCGATCCACAATTCCTCTTGGATGCTCTAGACCATGACGCCTAACCGTCTGGAAGAAGCACAGTCTTCAAAGGTAACAAGCGTCAGATCCACGCAGGATCAGTTTCTTCAGTGATGCTCAATCACTTTGGGTTTGTGGGGGTTTGGTTTTGGGTTTTCCTCACTTTATGATTTTCGCTCAAAGTCCTCGGAGGATGGGTTGCTCTCAAATGACAAGTTTCTAGTTCTCTCGGAGCAGCCAACCTGCTAGTGGTTGTAGGGGGCGGCTATTTATAGCCTAGGGAGCAGCCCGACATGATAATACATAAATGCCCTTCAATGATATGACCATTAGGTGGATAAGATATTTTGGGATAGCTGGCGCGCAGCAGAGCAACGGTCGGAAATTTGACTCTCAAATTCCTCAGGGCTATCATGTTCCTCACTGTGTAGGCAATTCGCACTGGCGAATTCCTAACTCCTCAGTCAGAGCAAAGTCCTCAGTGACCAGAATAACTGCGTCTCTGTCACTGAAGGAATTGACTGAACTGTATGAGATTTCCAATGGCTTCACTCGAAGGTATTGGTAGGTGTAGGATTTTGAGTTGAGCATCACATGGAAATTTTTCCTTAGTATTTCCTCGACCCCCTTTAACAGTACGGTGTTTCCTATGACTCAAGAAAGAGAAAATGAAACTACGAAAACTAAAGTCTTCACGCTTCATGTTCCTCAAATGAATACCAAGTCTTCAAGGTCACACCAATTTCTTCACTTTCAAAGTCTTCAGAAAGTCTTCAGAATATCAAAGTCTTCAGTCGAAGAACTTCATTTTGAGGGGTCGACTTTCTCTGTAAATATCAAACTCCTCATAGAATTATAGACCTGTGTACACTCACAAACGCATCAGTCCCTTAACCTATAAGTCTTCAATACACAAAAATCACTAAGGGGCACTAGATGCACTTACAATCTCCCCCTTTTTGGTGATTGATGACAACATAGGTTAAGTTTTCAACGGGGATAAACATATGAAGTGTAAATACTGATATTGAGGAATTTGATTGCAAGATATAGAAGAACTCCCCCTGAAGATGTGCATAGTGAGGAATTTGCGTTTGAGGCAATGCACATTTGAGAAGTTGAATCATGGAGATCTCCCCCTATATCTTGTAATTCATACACGCATTTGATATATAATATGAAGAATTTGAAATGCATGATGAAATATGGTGCCTGATGAAATTCAGCATGCGTGCAATAATATTAACGAGGAATAAGCATGCAGAATAGCACATCAAAAGTATCAGAGCACAGTGCATCAAAAGTATCAGAGCACCATGCAAAAGTATCAGAGCACCATCGGGTTTAAGATTACAACTCGATCCAATAAAAGTTTCGGAAGAATGAGAGTTGTAACTTAAAAAAAATGCCCTTAATATAGACCCGCTTGAAGACTAACTCAGATTTCTCCCCCTTTGTCATCAAATGACCAAAAGGATTGAAACTGAGGACTAACGCCCCTGAAGAATTTCAAGTCGATGGAGGAGCGCCAGCGTTGTCAGGGTTGTTTGTTGTAGCAGGGCCTGCCGCAGTGTCGTCCAAATCTTCATACTCATCAGTGTCACGCGATGAAGAATAAGAGCTGGCCACCAGATCAGGAACTTTGACCCTCTTGAATTTCTTCGGAGGATGTGCAGACCAGTCAAATTCTTCCTTGAGACCCATAGTCTTCAGTTCTTCAGCGCTATAGACATGAGTGAGGACAGCCTAGGTGCGGTTGAGGGTTTCATGAAGGTAGTAGTGGTTCTTCTTCACTGCATTGTGTGTTGAGGTCATATTGTGAAGAAGTGCACCAAACTGATGCTTTACCCATTTGTGATTGCGATCAACCTTCTGATGAAGACTGAGGAGTAACTCACGATCAGTCATCACCCTGGGTGCTGTGGCTTGAGGATTTTGCTTAGCTGAGGTATTTGCGGCAGAGTCATGTGTGGCAGAGTCGTCATTGGTAGAGTAAGATGTAGCCAGGCGAAATTGACCATCCAATGGACAAATGCCTTTGTCGATCACAGCAGCTGCCTTGCCTTTATCATCAGATGATGAAACGGGCCATTTGAGGACTTCAATGGGAGGCAAGTAGCTACCGTGGTTCAGAGTGTCAGCTTTGTAATTCAGTGAAGACCTTGCCCTGATGAATCTCATAATCCAAGGCGCATAGGGCTTCAGCTCGAATGGTGACATAGCAACATTTGCCAGAGTCCTCATGAAGAAATCATGGAAGTTGACGGGAACGCCATGAATGATGTTGAAAAGCATATTCTTCATGATGCCAATGATTTCTTCATCATTTGAGTCGTGGCCTTTGATAGGACTCATTGTCTTCGTCAGAATGCGATAGACAGTCCGAGGCACATAGAGTAATTCCTTGACGAGGAATTGGTCCGTGGAGCCTGCCCAGGCTTCAAAGGCTTCATGAGCACTTGCATATAATGATTTGTCAGTTCAGGGTCATTGTAGATGCAACATGCGCTGTCATGGGGAGGATCGAGAGGAAGGACACAAAGCAATTCAGTTGCCGGTGCCTTATAGTGAGTGTTTTCATTCATCCAATCCAACACCCATGAGGTGACATCTTCAGCGTCTCCAGTGATATGCAGTGTAGCGTAGAACTGAAGAATGAGTTCTTCATTCCAATCGCAAATGTCAGTGCAGAAATTCAGTAATCCTGCATCGTGAAGAACACTGAGGACAGGCTCGAAGCATGGCAGAGATTCCATATGCACGTGAGGAATATGTTCATGATCGAAGATTTTGTCTTTGTCAAACAGCACTGAGGAATAGAAGTTGGCTTGACTAGCAGTCCAGAAACGCCTCTTCCTTATGCGAGCAGAGTCATAGGGGTTGTAGTCAGTGAAGAATACATGCTCGGAAAAGAAGTCTTCAGCCTTGAACTTCTGTTTGCTTGAGAATGGATTCTTCGGCTTAGGCAGAGGGATATCAGTGAGTTGCATCACCACCTCAGGAATCGCGAGCTCAGGTACTTCAGGCTGAGGAATTTCTGGTTCCTCTTCTTATGCAATCTGAGGATCAACAGCAGCAGGTTCTTCAGCACTAGTGGCTGGAATATCTTCATGAACAGATGGAGTGGGATGAGTTTCTTCAGAGCCCAGTTGAACTGTTGTTGCCGGGGACTGAGGAATCTGTTGGATGGATGTGAATAGAGGAGTATTGGGATGCTGACTTTCCCAAAAGTCATCATTCATCACAGGTGTGGTGCATCCAATATCCACATCTTCATCTTCAATTTCCTCAACACCAGCCTCTTCAGCTGTGAACTGAGGCATAGGTGAGGAAATGACTGTCGTTGAAGGGATTTCGTCCACTTCAATTTCTTCATCAATCTGCTCTGACGAAGCAGCAGAATGATTTTCTTCATCAGATCCGCTTGGGATCTTGTAGTCTTCTCCAAAAGGAACAATTTCCTTTGATGACATGGATGAAATTGGAACAGCATCAATTGGATTTTCGATTGAGCTGGTCATTTGCTTCATTTTCTTCGCTGCCGAAGAATTTGACGCAGTCGATGCCTTCCTTTTCTTCACTGCAGCTCGCTCTGCAGCCTTGGTCTTCTTCACCTCATAGGCAGAAGGAAGAATTGGAGTTGGTGTAGGCGCGGGAGGAGCTGAGGAATCTGGTTGATTTTCTTCAGGCGCAACTGATGCAGTTGCCCTGATCTCTTCAGTTTCTTCAGGCGCACCACTAGTGGATGCCCTGGCAATTTCATCAGCGGCTGGAATGGAGTCATTTGCCCTGGAACTAACATTTTCATCAGCAGGCTGAAAGTCATCAGCGGTGCTAGCATGTTCTTCAGCAGGCTGAGCAGAGTCTGCAGCCTGAAGATTTTCTTGTTGCAATGGAGCTGCAACAGTTGTCATTTTCTTCGTCAGGTTGACGAATCTCACTTTGGCTCCTCGCCAATCAGCATAGTAGGCATCAAAGTCTTTGCTGAGGGCTTGAATTTTAGACTGAGCCTTGAGAAGTTCCTCAGGTGTCATTCTGACAACATTTTTCTTCAGGAGCTTCTCCTTTCTGTATTGCGCTTTCTTGATCTCTCTTGCCTTTTCAAATTTCCATTTCTGTTGAGTGATGAAATGGGTCAGCATGTGACTTTGACAAGGGGTCAGATGAAAATCAGGCATTGGGGTGTTTGGATCCTTGTGCCAGAGGTCGATGTAGTCGAGGATTTTCCTCGGATTCAAAAGCAGTGGCACAGAAGTGCCTTTGGCTCTAGCGGCCTTCACTTGTCTGTCTCTGATGATTTCTGCAAGTTCATCATCAGAAGCTTCATCATCAAAGGGCACATGGAATGCGACCTGTTTCTTCTTTGGACTTGGCCGAGGACCGCGTCCAGCTGTTGCTTTAGTCTTCAACAGTGTGGGGCCTGATGAGGACATTGGTGCAGCTGAGGAACTTGCTGAGACACCAGAGGCAATCGAGAAACCCATAGTCCTTTGACATGTAGCTAGATGCACAGGAGCTGAGGACTTTGAGAGAGCTGCTGAGGACTTTGGTGGAGCAGTAGCAGTCCGAGGAATTCGCCGTGAGGGCATAGCTGAGGAACTTGGCCGTGAGGGCGCTGTTGGTGAAGCACTTGGCTTACGAGCAGGCTTCTTTGGCATTGATTTCCTCGGTTTGACCAAGGTCTCAGCAGCAGCAGTAGCGGCAGAATCCTCATTGAATTTCTTCACTGCCTCCTTGGCTTGTCTTGCCAATTTAGCTTGGCGCCTTGCCCATTCTTCAGGAAAGTCCTCACCACTCTTGATGCTTGTGGGATCAGCTATTTGGCCAGGTGCCAATGGAGCTCTTGGGCATGGAGGATTGAGGGCGAATTTCTTCATATACTTTGGAGTCACATATCTGTACTCCCTCCATTCTCTTGCCCATCTCCGTTCAATCCTCTGTATGCGCACCTTGCACTGATTTTTGTTCTCTTTGCCGAATTTGGCTTCATCAGGTGTGCAATAGTCCTTATATATGTCATCAGGGATCTCGAAAGCAGTCATGACCTCAGGCTTCTTTCCTCCTTTCTGCGGTCTCTTTCCTTCAGCCATATTCTTCAGATGAGGAATTTGAACAATTGAACACTCTGAAGAAGTATGCAGTTTTTCTTCGAGGAACGCTGCAAATGAGTTAAGTTGATGAGAACCTAGTGATTCAGCAGCAGACATGAGTACCTGTGAACAGAGTGTAGGTGCGAGGAATTTGGAGAGGTCATATGCGTTCTCAGAAGATTTTTCGAAAAGACAAGTTTTGAGGAATTTGACCAGATGAGCCTTGAGGAATTTCACTAAGCGTTCTTTGTCTTAGGTTCCAGAGTTGTACAGATCGAAGATCCACACAATTGAGGAATCTTGAAGAAAATGATTGCTTAGAGAAATGGATCAAGAACATACAATGTGTGAGGTGTTCATATGTGTGAAGATTTGAAGAATAAACACCTTTGAAGATTTTCAGGAAAGTTTGAGAATCAAAGCGAGTAACAAAAGTAACTTTTAATTACCCGAAGTGAAGAACACGACGAACTGAGATGAACAGAGGTAAAGTTCGTCAGGTTAGATCTCCCACGCCCTAACTTGGCAGAGGGAGACAGCTACGGCGGCGGCGGAGTGAAGATTTCCGCAACCGGCGCGAGTACGACAGCAACGAGGTCGAGGCAGCGAAGCTCTTCCTCACCGGCGACGATGGAGTAGCGGTGGCGCTAGGGTTTGAGGAGCTCGAGCGAGAGATAGAGAGCGGTCGAGCGGAGTAAATGAAGTGAGGAAGGGGAGAGGGGTATTTATAGCCACGGTGAAAAACTGTTCGCCCGAAGATTTTGGGACGAACATGCCCCTGCCCTTTCTCCTTCACGCGACATGTGTCACCCACGTACTGTGTAGATGAGATCGTGTAAGATCGTGGGTGAATAGAATAATGCACCATGGGATGCGGAACGGTTTGAGCGGCAAAACTGAAAATCTGGATAAGATTTGTTTTAATGTTTCGTTCTCAATTTCTTCAGCTGATAAGGACACAGTGAAGACTTTGAATGAGTTTCAAATAGAACGCACATGAAGAATTTGTGAATAGATTGGGTTGAGTATAGCATAGAGGGGGGAAGGGTCCGATCACATTCACTTAGCAGAAAAAGCAACTTGAAGAAATAGCCATAAGTGAATGCTGTAGAGGACATAAACTCATATATATATATATAGCCAATGAAGAAAAATGACGGAAACAGTGAAGATTTTGCAAAGTTGAAGAATTTGAAAAAATGAAGAATTTCAAAAATGAGGAAACACTCAAATTGAAGATTTTCAACTTTTTGTGGTGGCGTGACCCACCGTATAAGAATGATGATTTCAGACACCGCGTACAATTGTCGTAGGGTTCTGAGAATCAAATTCTTCATTAATTTCTTCACACTTAGAGTGTCATTCTTCATTGATTGAAGAAAAACGTTTCTTCATGTGTTGCACATCTAAGTCATCAATTTTGCATAAGTGTTAGGATGTGTGTCCTCTTCAAAGAACATTCGAAGATTCTAAGATATTTAGCTCACACCGCAACTTGCTAAATCTCTTCTCATCCAAGGGCTTAGTGAAGATATCAGCTAGCTGTTCTTCAGTCTTCACGTGCTCGATGGAGATGTCGCCCTTCAACACATGATCACGAAGAAAATGATGACGAATCTGAATGTGCTTTGTCTTCGAGTGCTGAACTGGGTTGTGAGCAATCTTGATGGCACTCTCATTGTCGCAGAGGAGAGGCAAATTCTTCATGTTAACGCCATAGTACTTGAGGGTTTGCTTCATCCAAAGCAGTTGAGCACAGCAAGAGCCAGCAGCAATGTATTCAGCTTCCGCAGTAGACAGTGATACGCAGTTCTATTTCTTCGAGGACCAACAGACCAAAGATCGTCCAAGGAAATGACAAGTGCCAGATGTTGACTTGCGGTCCACACGATCACCAGCATAGTCAGAGTCAGAATATCCAATGAGATCAAAAGCAGAGCCCTTGGGGTACCATAATCCTAGTGTTGGTGTGTGAGCTAGATATCGAAGAATATGTTTCACAGCCTTATGGTGTGATTCCTTCGGTGCAGCTTGAAATCAGGCACACATGCAAACACTAAGCATTATATCTAGCCTAGATGCACATAAGTACAGTAAAGAACCAATCATGGAGCGGTATACCTTGTGATCGAAGTCAGTACCATTTTCATCAGTGCATAGATGGCCATTTGTGGGCATAGGAATTTTGACGCCTTTGCAATCTTACATGCCGAATTTCCTCAGTACATCTTTGAGGTATTTCTCCTGAGATATGAATATGCCATTGCGCTGCTGACGAATTTGAAGACCTAAGAAGAATTTCAACTCTCCCATCATAGACATTTGATATTCTTTACTCATCATATAGGCAAATTCATCACTATAACGTTGGTCAGTACAGCCAAAGATAATATCATCAACATATATTTGGCACACAAATAGTTCACCATCATAAGATTTAGTAAAGAGAGTAGGGTCGAGTGAACCGGGTGTGAAGCCATTCTTCACGAAGAATTCCTTCAATGTATCATACCACGCCCGAGGGGCTTGCTTGAGGCCATAGAGGGCCTTATTGAGTCTGAAGACTTTGTCAGGATTCTTTGGATCTTCAAAACCTGGGGGTTGAGCAACATATACTTCTTCCTCAAGCTTACCATTGAGGAATGCACTTTTCACATCCATTTGATATAAGATGATATCATGATGGTTAGCGTAAGCAAGTAATATGCAAATAGCCTCAAGTCTAGCAACAGGTGCAAAAGTTTCATCGAAATCAATTCCTTCAACCTGTGTGTAGCCTTGAGCTACTAGTCGTGCCTTATTCCTCACCACAAGGCCATTTTCATCTTGCTTGTTGCGGTAGATCCACTTTGTGCCAATGATATTATGCTTGCGAGGATCTGGACGATTGACCAGTTCCCGGAAGCTCGAACTGATGTAATTCTTCTTGCATAGCATGAATCCACTCCGGCTCCAGAAATGCTTCATCTACCTTAGTGGGCTCTGTGATAGAGACAAAAGCATAGTGCCCACAAAAGTTAGATAAATGTGAAGCTTTTGAGCGTGTGAGAGGACCTGGTGCACTAATGTCATCGATGATCTTCTCCACCTGCACTTCTTTTGCAACGCGAGTATGAGCTGGTTGTCGCTGAGGAATTTGATCAACATTTTCTTCAGAACCATTTTCCTCAGCATTTTCTTCATGTGCATCAGCTCGACGTTCTTCATGAACTGGAATGAATTCTTCAGCAGATTCTTCAGTAGGAATGACATCCTCAGTTGCCTTGAACTTGATAGAATCCTCAGCTGATGGTTCATCTAACACAGAAGGTAGGTGCTCTCTTTGCCAGCCATTAGTTTCATCGAACCGCACATCTACAGTGTCAAGAATCTTGTGAAGAACAATGTTGAAAACTCTGTAGGTGTGCGAGTCCTTTCCGTAACCAAGCATAAAACCTTCATGTGCTTTCGGTGCAAATTTAGAGTTGTGGTGAGGATCTCTAATCCAACATTTAGCACCGAAGACTTTGAAATAACTCACATTGGGTTTCTTGTCAGTGAGGAGTTCATAGGTCGTCTTCTTGAAGAATTTGTGAAGATATACTCTGTTGATGATGTGGCACGCAGTGTCAATTGCATCAATCCAAAAACGCTGAGGCGTTTTGTATTCATCAAGCATAGTGCGAGCCATCTCAACAAGAGTTCTGTTCTTGCACTCCATGACGCCATTTTGCTGAGGAGTATAGGGAGCAGATAACTCATGAGTAATACCAAGTTCATCAAGATAGTCATCTAGACCGGAATTCTTGAACTCAGTTACATTGTCACTTCTGATGTGCTTGATCTTCACACCAAAGTTGGTTGAAGCCCTCGAGGAAAATCGTTTGAAGACTTCCTGCACTTCATGTTTGTAAGTAACAATATGTACCCATGTATATCGAGAGTAATCATCAACAATGACAAAACCATATAGAGATGCATCATTAGTGACTGCTGAGTAATGATTAGGTCCAAAGAGGTCCATGTGAAGCAATTCGAATGGACGAGTAGTGGTCATGATTTTCTTCGCTGGATGCTTGGCCTTGGTCATTTTTCCAGCTTCACAGGCTCCGCATAAGTGATCCTTGAGGAATTTGACATTCTCAATGCCAATGACATGCTTCTTCTTTGCAAGCGTGTGCAAATTCCTCATGCCTGCGTGACCAAGTCGTCGATGCCATAGCCAGCCTTCTGAAGCTTTTGCAAGTAGACACACGGCTGGTTGTGGTCCTGTAGAGAAATCAACAATATACAAATCTCCTCTCCTAAAGCCTTCGAAGACTTTGGAATTGTCAGCTTCCATAATCACAACACAGCGATACTTGCCAAAGACAACAACCATATCAAGATCACAAAGCATTGAGACTGACATGAGATGGTATCCTAAGGACTCAACAAGCATGACTTTGTCCATGTGTTTATCCTTAGAAATTGCAACCTTACCAAGACCCAATACCTGACTTTTGCCTTTGTCAGCAAAGATGATATGCTTCAGATGTGACGGTGATAAAGGAGCATCCATCAATAGATTCTTGTCACCAGTCATGTGATTCGTACATCCACTATCGAGGACCCATTCAGTAGTTTTGGGTTGATCATCCTGCAGATGAATTAGTGTAGCTTACAATCTCATATGCTTCATCAGTGAAGAATATGATATCAAGTTCATCAGATGAATTTCATCAAGCAGTAAACAGACATAGCAGTATGAGGACGTGTGAAATGAAAGTTCATTTCATCATGATTCGCCTGCGTCCTTTCAGGCATTTTTGTCAGGTCCCCAGCAAATTCTTCAGACGTTAAAGCACGTCTGGAGACCTGACCCTGCAGAAGAGATTAGTTCTTTTTCTTCACCACCCACATCTGGAGGGGTGGCAAAGAATTCATCACTCTGCAAGCACCATATGAGAAAGGTGGCAAAGACGCCAAACCATTTCGTTTCACATAAGAGGGGTTAGGGTAAGCATATGAATAAGCAGAGAAATTCTTCGAGGACTTATGAACATAATGGTTTGATGAATAATGCACATATTCATAGCCCTTAGCTCTACCCTGCGAGACAGAGTTGTTAGCACGATGATAATCATATGAAGACTTTGATCCTTTTGAGGAATTTGATCCATGTGAGGAGTTTGGTCCGTATGAGGACTTGGATCCATATGAAGAATTTGGTCCATGTGAAGAATTTGATCTGGGGTTCCTGTTCTTCACAGGTGGTGTCATGAGGACATTCACCTGAAGACTTTCAAGGCACTTCTTGGGAACCCAGATTTTCTTCATAGGGGAACTGTTCCTGCAGTTAGTGCCAACATATCTAGCAAATACTTCACCATTCTGATTTTTGAACAGTTTATAGTTGGAGTCAAATGACTCATCAGAAGAATGAGGAGATTCACATGTAAAGCCAGATAAGTTAGATGGATCAACTGGAGGTCCCTTTGCAGCAACCCATGAGGTTTTGGGGTACTGCTCAGGCTTCCAGTATGTTCCATCAGCATTGAGTTTCCTCTCAAAGGCAATACCCTCTTTCCTAGGGTTTCTGTTGAGGATCTGCTTTTTAAGCACATCACAAAGAGTCTGATGCCCTTTGAGGCTTTTGTACATGCCTGTCATGTACAATTCCTTCAGCCCTGCATTGTCAGTGATACTAGCAATGTCCTCAGATGAGGGATTAGTGATAGCAGAGGCAGGTGAA
The DNA here is from genome assembly GCF_002162155.2 of Triticum dicoccoides. Lineage (NCBI taxonomy): Eukaryota > Viridiplantae > Streptophyta > Magnoliopsida > Poales > Poaceae > Triticum > Triticum dicoccoides. The sequence goes on along the minus strand of NC_041389.1, from coordinate 467,123,045 downwards.
GAATTTGTAACAGTTGAAGCATTTGAACATTCAGGTGAAGAATTAGCAGATTCACATTCAATGCACTTTAAGCATGGAGGAACAAATTCTTCCTGAGAAGTGTTGATTTGTTGAGCTAGTAATGAATCACGCTCCTTCTGAAGATCTTCATAACACATTCTTAGCTTTTCAAGATCTTGCTTTCTTTGAAGAGATTCAGAAGAAAGCTTCTCGTGATCAGTCAAGAGGGTATTATGTTGATCTTGAAGGGCGTCAAACTTGGAGTGAATTCTCTGAAGACATTCACCCAATGCTTTTGACTGATCCATTTCTTTACGCAACATATCATCACTTTTGTCTAGCATGTTTTGAACTTGTTCCAAAGCCGTTTGTTGTTTAGTGGCAATGCAAACAAGTTTGGTATAACAAGATTCAATATCATCATCAGATTCATCATTATCAGATTCATCATTATCAGATTCATCGTCACAAAACTCGGATGAGGAGCATTCGGTTACCTCAGCACCATTTGGCATGAGACATGATGCAAAAGATGATGATTCTGGCTCGAAAGTCATCGTTTTGAGAGATTCCTTGAAGTCCTCAAACCAGGGATCACGACGGGTTCGATGACCTTCATAGACATCAGAGATTCGGTCCCAGATAAGCTTCGAATTGCCAAGATGCATAATGCGCCCGAATTGATCTCTGGATAGGCAGGAATAGATGATATCCTTCGCCATGATGTCAAGTCGAGTGTACTTGTGAATATCATCAGCGTCCGCCATCTTGCATAGATCAGTAAGACCAATCTCAGTGACGGTCCACAGCTCGCTGTTCATTGCCATGAGCCGCTTCCTCATCATGGCCTTCCACTTGGGATAGTCATGACCGTCAAAGATAGGGCATGTAACTTTCTTCATACCTGCGGTCGACATAACTAAAACTCCAGGCGGTTAAACCAAAATCACATAGAACAAGGGAGTACCTTGCTCTGATACCAATTGAAAGTGCGTTATATCGACTAGAGGGGGGTGAATAGGCGATTTTTATGAATTCTTCACTGAGGAATTTGCTGGTGAGGAAATTCCTTAGCGAAGAACTACTTGCAGCGGAATAAGTACTCAGAAGTAAGCATAATAGAATACAAGCATGGTCATCATGATGAAATGAAGACTAGCACAGAGTATAGAAAGCGTAATCACAGGATAACACAAGATGAAGACAAACAGACTGAAGAAATTGAACTGAGGAAATTGAGAAAGTCTTCAGTCAAAGTCTTCAAGCACAGATATGAACAAACAATCAACACAGTAATGAGGAAATGAAAGGGTTGAGGAAATAGAACCAGTTAGTTGGTGAAGACAATGATTTGGTAAACCAGTTCCAACTGCTGTCCAAGTTGTACGTCTGGTTGGAGCGGCTGAGTATTTAAACTCGAGGACACGCAGTCCCGGACACCCATTCACTGAGCACGCAGCTCAGGACACCCAGTCCTCACCGTATTCTCCTTGAACTAAGGCCACGCAGACCTCGTCCAATCACTCGTGGTAAGTCTTCAGGTGACTTCCAAACCTTCACAGACTTGGTCACTCGGCGATCCACAATTCCTCTTGGATGCTCTAGACCATGACGCCTAACCGTCTAGAAGAAGCACAGTCTTCAAAGGTAACAAGTGTCGGATCCACGCAGGATCAGTTTCTTCAGTGATGCTCAATCACTTTGGGTTTGTGGGGGTTTGGTTTTGGGTTTTCCTCACTTGATGATTTTCACTCAAAGTCCTCGGAGGATGGGTTGCTCTCAAATGACAAGTGTCTAGTTCTCTCGGAGCAGCCAACCTGCTAGTGGTTGTAGGGGGCGGCTATTTATAGCCTAGGGAGCAGCCCGACATGATAAGACATAAATGCCCTTCAATGATATGACCGTTAGGTGGATAAGATATTTTGGGATAGCTGGCGCGCAGCACAACAACGGTCGGAAATTTGACTCTTAAATTCCTCAGGGCTATCATGTTCCTCACTGTGTAGGCAATTCGCACTGGCGAATTCCTAACTCCTCAGTCAGAGCAAAGTCCTCAGTGACCAGAAGAACTGCGTCTCTGTCACTGAAGGAATTGACTGAACTGTATGAGATTTCCAATGGCTTCACTCGAAGGTATTGGTAGGTGTAGGATTTTGAGTTGAGCATCACATGGAAATTTTTCCTTAGTATTTCCTCGACCCCCTTTAACAGTACGGTGTTTCCTATGACTCAAGAAAGAGAAAATGAAACTACGAAAACAAAAGTCTTCACGCTTCATGTTCCTCAAATGAATACCAAGTCTTCAAGGTCACACCAATTTCTTCACTTTCAAAGTCTTCAGAATATCAAAGTCTTCAGTCGAAGAACTTCATTTTTAGGGGTCGACTTTCTCTGTAAATATCAAACTCCTCATAGACTTATAGACCTGTGTACACTCACAAACGCATCAGTCCCTTAACCTATAAGTCTTCAATACACCAAACTCACTAAGGGGCACTAGATGCACTTACACCTGGGGTTGTGGCTGGATTTCGTGCACGCTTGTTTGGTTGCTACCCTGTGAAAAAGAAAGCCCGCCTGGCCTGGATTCCCTTGCACTTTAATTAGCCTGGCTGGACTCCAGACACTGCAAGTAGCCTAGCCCAGGCGACCGATTTCAAACGCCTGGCCGTGCCTGGTCATGTGGCCACGAGGCTAAAAACAACATGGATGGATATTAGCATTAAATAATTCCTGCATGGATTGTTTGATGGGACGTTGATGCTTTGCCTGGCCCAGGCATGAACCAAACGCTTCAGCACCACACAAGCCTGGCCAGGCAGAAATATTTTACATCTCACATCCACACCAGGCAGTACTGGCCATCAAGGCATGAGGGCCAGGTCACGAACCAAACTGACCAATAAAGTTTGAGAGAGATTGAGGTGCCCCGATAAGGCTGAGTGGTGCCCCGATAAGGCATGTAAATTTTTTAGAAGTCAAACTTTGGAAACTTTGATCAGGTTTACGCAAATGTTATTTATATCTACAATACCAAAGATACATCATACAAAACTACATCTCATGGTGAATCTAATGGTATATGTTTGTCGTACTAGATGTAATTGTTTTTCTCCATGTACATGGTCAAACTTTGTGATGTTTGACTTTTCAATAAATTATATGCTATGGACCGAGGAGAGTGCCTAAGTTGAGACAGATCAAGTGCGTGTGAAGGAGAATGAGTAAGTGTGCAAAAGAGTATGTGTGTGAAATAGAAAGTGACAACAAGCAATAAATTAGAGAGAGTGTGTTTTTTGTCGTTTCTTATGCGCACATATCACGCATGCATTTCAAGATAGAAAAGCGAGGAGAGGAGATACACGAAGATAGCTAGTGTGTGATTGTTTGCAACGGAGAGAGACACCCCTGTAGCACATGTCCAATAGAGGTCTGGCCAACAAGGAACAAAGGTCGAGAGGGACACATGGAGGACATGGACGCATGGGGAGGGAGAGAGGGTGTGTTTGTGATAGAGAGATCCCCTCGAGATCGTGAGGGGACTATATGGGTGGGAGATCGAGGGAGGTGCGTGCGCGATAGAAAGATGCCCTGAGAGAAATCGAGATAGACCATGCACATGTTTGTGATGGAGGCTAAGATTAGCTAGTCATATACATATAGAGGGGACTGCGTGTGCCTACAATTGAGTGAGAGACCATCATACTTGGCTAGCTAGGCATGAGATTGTGTGTGTGTGTGTGTGAGATGGAGAGATAACGAGGGAGAGAGATAGAGTTTTAGATGGGCCTGCCGAGTGCGAGTGAGATATGCATGTGTATGTGTGACCCAGGTGGATGGAGAGTTTGAGAGAGGGGGGAAGAGCTCCGAGACGACAGAGTGGTGCGTGAGAGTTACGGGCAATGAGCCAAGGAATTTGTGTGTGTACGATGAGTGCACCCAAGATATCTAGCTTGGACTAGCTAGAGTATCATACATAGTGTGCGAGAGAGACCTATAGATGGTGTATATATGCATGAGAACTAGAAAGACCCCGCCCCCACACACACAAAGAGAGAGAGAGAGAGAGAGAGAGAGAGAGATGGGGAGAAAGGGAGAGGGACCAACAAGGTTTTTGTGTCGGATGCGTGCGACAGAATTGAAGATTGTCGGCGCGAGAGAGAGAGAGAGAACAGGAGTCCGGGAGAGGGGGAGGTCGCGTTTTATGCATCAAAGACTGATATAAACCATGTTTCGATATAAACTTGCATTCAAATATTTAAATTGGAGAACATGTTGTCTGCAATCCACACATGAACAGATATATGCGTATATCAAACAAGTTCATTAATTTGACTTTCAACATGTTCATGGAGTACTATAATATTGTACAACATGCTACTCGATTGAGGTGTTCAATTTTGGATTTAGTTCACTATTTTGACCTAGTGAACGAGCTATTTCATTGAATCGAGATATTTAATTTTGGGTTTGATTCGCGTTTTTGAGTGGGTCAACTATTTTTCATATAGTAAATCGCTAGCAACGAGCATGTAAAAACACATTACTCCCGAGCATCATCTCTCCATCTAAAAAAGAAGTGGCAAGCTAATATTTTTCAAATTTTGATTCGAATCGACTTGGTAAGGTAGACGTGGATGCTCGTTCTCCCAAAATTTGAACGAACCGTTAAACATCCTCTCTGCTTGGTGGAATTCGCCTGAGCAAATAAATGGGAGACGCAAAATTACCGTCCTATGTGGGACACACATCAATTGGCCCCTTGTACCTCAAGGGTAGGTTCATAACTTCATCCAAGCGCGCCTTCTCCTCGGCCGAAATGACATGTGCCAAATAATTCATAAACCATGGTCGGTAAAACATGCTCTCGCCCGAAATAGCTCGCGCCCACTATTTCAAAACACGCTCTCCTCGCCTGAAATCGCTCGCGCCCACTATAGTTCAAAACACGCCCTCCTCCCCCGAAATCGCTCCCGCCCACTATTTGGGGAGAAGCAAAGTTACTCTACTATCCCCGACCCTCAATACACAGACCCAAGCCAAGAAGCCTAAAGGCAGGGGTAGAACTGTAACTCCCCCTCACATTTCAGACAAATGCGTCCGTAAGACATGATTCCACTCCCCTCCCAATTCCCCCGCCCCCCATTCATACCTCATGGGCGCCAAATCACCTTCTCCCGGGAAGATCCCTTCTCTTGAGCCGTGAAACCTCAGCCCCACCTCCATGGCCCCCCACCGCACCAATTTCACAGCCGCCCTCCTCCCTAATGTCGGAGACACTGTCCATTTGCCGTCGTGCACTGGGCTATGTGCCTCTTACTCCATGCTGCTGGTGCTGCCTCGACGACGGCCGCGTGAACCATACCGGAGCCGATTCAACCCCGCCATTGTTCACGGTGCCGGAGCGGCTCCAACTTCGGATCCGTCCAGAGTCCTGGCGCTGCTTCCCCGTAGCCGTCGACCGTCGGGACATCGCTGTTTCCCTGCCGCCGGTCGTCACCGCAACCGCGCCGCCTCACCGACTCGGCAGCTGGACCTGCCTACTTCACCATGCCGCCAGATAGGTCGCACCCTCATCTCAAATCACTATATTTAGGCGTCAGTTGTCTGAATTTTTATTCTGGGCCAATCGATTCCCAATGGGAAGCAGCACCCCTTGAGGCGGCGGGCTCCTAGCTGCCGGTTGGCTGGTGTCTAACGTAACGGTGCGGGGCCGCAAGTTCGCCGTGGAAGCAGCGCTTAGATGGCTATCTTTTAGAGTTGCGTGGGTTGAAGGTATTGCCGCCGCCGGATCTGGATGACGGGGAGTCTTTGTGGATTGGCCCGGGGGCGACGCAACCACGGCAGTGCGGTGGGGCGAGGAGCGGGGTTTTGGTCGGGGCCACCGACGGTGGAGGCAGGCTGCTTTGCCGTTGGTCGCTGGCTCTTCGGGGAAGATTCCGAACAGTGTCAGCCGGGAGGCACAAGACGACCATCAAGCCATCCGGCGTAGATCGGACATTACCAAAATAAAATAAAATCGTGTGACCCCAATTTAGTCTTCAGTCAACAGACACGCGACCACTCTCGTACCTTGCTGTTAATCTCTTAGTGTATTTCTTCAGATCAAAGAGATATGTCGTTCTTAACATTATGCGTTATCTGCATCTTCAGACATACCGTCTTCCGACTCACCGCAGCTGCTCCAACAAGGGAAGCATACACCAGAAGGGAGCTATAGTCCCCACTCAATAGTTCCCTGCATCGAATGTGTGTGCCCGACATGGACAGCCACAACAACTGCAGGGCCATCGACAAGTCAGCACATGATGCTCACTCCTATGGATGGGAGCCAGATATTGTACCCTCATCTTACTTGTGTGCAACATTTATGGCTTTGTTATTCATCTATGCATGGAAAATAGATCATCACATTTCACTGTATATTCATGCTGATCTCTTACAAGTCTTGTTCAGGAGTTAAAGTTGTTCCATAGTTCAGCTAAGATACTTGTTCTTTAGGTAACGCTGTTCCATAGTTATCATCCATCAGCCAATGCTATCCCGCAGGCTGGTGATTATAGTATTATACCACTTCTAGTATTACCTATGTTGTTCTTTAATACTTTTGTGTGCCATCTAGTTAATCTCGAGTACAAACGATACATATTCTATAGCTTTCATCTATGTTCTCCCTTTAGTTTATGAGACCTGTTGCTACTAGTTAACCCCAGTCCTACTATTTATGTCGTCTCCTACAGGCACTCATTACATAAATCTAACTACTAGTTGTCTTCCATGCATGTCAGATATAATTGCACACACTGATATATCCACAAGAACCTCACGGAGCAATGTAAAGGCCCATAAACTTGATATCAATGATACCCAATATGATGGAACATGTAAAGGCAGTTCTTCAGAAGACTTGCAGAAATATGATGAATCCTCTTCACCCCACTAGGTCCTTGCTCTAACTTGGCCTGTGATATGGGTACAACATGCATATAATGTCCTGGAGTGTATCTACTTTGTTGCAATGCCATGTGCTTAGCATGCTGATCATGCATTTAAGTATGTCATGCCTTCCTTTTTCAGTACCTATTCCATTCATGATAACATGTTTTCAAATTCAAGTACTGTCATTCTACTCTATCGCAATGCCATCTGCTTAATTTGGACATCATGCTTATGAATATCTTATGCATTGTTATTCATCAGTATTTACTTCATCTGTCTACCATACCATGTTTTTTACATTGAAGTGCTGTTCTAGTGCTCTGTTGCAATGCCATCTTAGTTTCCCAATCATACACGTGTATGTTGCCTTAGTTATTTCTGTATGTATTCCGCTAGCATACAATTTTACATTCAACTAGTGTTTTTTTGCTGTGCTGTCCTGTCGTATCCCTAGCTCTTACACCATACTCCCTCCGTTCGGATTACATGTTGCCAAAATGGATAAAAAAGGATGTATCTAGAACTTAAATACGCCTAGACCCATCCATTTTTTTTCCGGATGGAGGGAATACATGTCAATATGTCATGCCTTTTTATTCTTCAGTACATATTCCATCTCTCTACTGTAGCATATTTTATAATTAAAGCACCATTCTTCCATACAAGGCATGCAAGGGGAAGACGACTATGTTAGAATCTGAAGGGTTACAAACTAGTCCATTGCAAAAGATCCAAACGCCAGGAGATAATAAACCAACTCCAGTTTTTATAGATACCGCTCCAGCACAGAGAAACCCAACTCCTACTGATAATAAGAAGATTCCAGTGGCCAAAGAACTAGTCCGCTCTAGTCCAGCAAAAATATGTCAACTCCATTCTAAGAAGTGTGTGCGTATCCTTGCATCATGAAATTTTATAGCATGCTGATCATATTTTCTACATGTTTCTTACCCATCTCTCTTTCAGAAAATAAGCTTAACAGATAGAAGAATTTCTGCAATGGTTTCGTATATGAGGAAAGATTCTTGTAGGAATTCTCTGTGCTCCAATGTAGATGTAAATACCTGTTGTATATCACTATATTTTTACATCAACGTGTATTTTGTTAATCGGCGTGAATCCAACCTTTATCTGATCTAAATTTAGTTGTAGGAAAATGTATGATTCAAGGCCACAATGTTGATTTTTGTAAGGAAAACTGCCTGGTAGTTTTGCATCCTGAGACGCATGAGTGTACTATCTCATATCAGTGGGTTTGAATACTTTGGTTCTGTAGTGGGTTTTTAGTATTTTTTTACTATGTTGTCCTATCGTATCCCTAGCTCTTACATCATACTCCCTCCGTCCGGATTACATGTCGCAGAAATGGATAAAACTGAATGTATCTAGAACTGAAATACGCCTAGACCCATCCATTTATTTCTGGATGGAGGGAATACATGTCAATATGTCATGCCTTTCTATTCTTCAGTACCTATTCCATCTCTGTTATAGCATGTTTCATAACTGAATCACCATTCTTCTATATAAGGCATGCAAGGGGAAGACGGCTATGTTAGAATCTGAAGGGTTACAAACCAGGTCTTTGCAAAAGATCCAAACGCCAGGAGATAATAAACCAACTCCATTTTTCATAGATACTGCTCCAGCACAGAGAAACCCAAATCCCACTGATAATAAGCAGATTCCAGTGGCCAAAGAACTAGTCGCTCCAATCCAGCAAAAGAATGTCAACCCCATTCTAAGAAGCGTGTGCGTATCCTCGCATCATGAAATTTTATAGCATTCTGATCATATTTTCTACATGTTTCTTACCCATCTCTCTTTTAGAAAATAAGGTTAAACGATAGAAGACTTCCTCCATTGGGATCGTATTCGAGGAAAATATCTTGCAGGAATTCTCTGTGCTCCAATGCTGATGTAAGTACCTGTTGTATATCACTATATTTTTACATCAGCATGTATTTTGTTAATCGGCATGAATCTAACCTTTATCTGATCTAAAATTAGTTGTAGCAAAATGTTAAAGGCGCCAATGTTGACTTTTGTAACGAAAACTGCCTGGTAGTTTTGCATACTGAGCTGCATGAGTGTACTATCTAATATCACGCACATTACTGAATTGTAGTGCTTCTCTGGTTGCCCATTCATTGATTGTGTCAATGTTGCTTTCGTATTACCTTACCTGGCTGATGATAGCTGTGCCATATTGTGTTAATTTGGTGTAGGCTAGTTGCCCAAGTGTTCGTTGTGTCAATGTTGCTTTCCTATTATCTGACTTGGCCAATGATAGCAATGCTAGTATGTTAATTTTGTGCAGGCTATTGAAGATAAGAAGACAAACTCTAAAAACAGCAAGGCAACCCCATTGTTTCTTTCCAGTAAATCTAGGCCAGGTAATATGGCAATAACTCATGATTAATCTGTTTGGTTCCCGTCCTAATTTATGTTACTAGTTGACCCGTTGCGCCAAATGGCGCAGAGACCTGCTGAAGGCATGTTGTCGATGAAAATAGTTTCATGCTGCAAGAACCTTCAACTAAATCATCCTATTTTTTAAACATGTTTATTACGTTGTTAAATAATAGTCTGGGAAAAGGGAAACTTCGCATAATATGAATATGCTCAGTTTGAAAATATGGGCACTATGATGAGAGAGTAAAGTTGGCATGGTTGTATTTTTTTAGCAAGTTTGGAAACATGGTTATCACGATGAGAAACCTGGCCATGCATATTTTTCCTGCAAAAAAGGAGGGAAAAAGATAAGAAAGCTAAGAAAAAAACATGTCTTTGTTGTGCATATACGGAGATATAGGGATCAGGAGGTATTAGGATAGCCCATATGTTATTTAGCCCAACCCACGTAGAGGGATGCTTGTGGCCCGTGAGGAGCTGAATAAGAAGCGGCAAGGGGCAGAGCAAGCGAAAACTGTCTATCCCCTTCCTTTCTTTCTCGGTTCGTCAGCTGGGTAAAAAATGGCGCAGAGACCCACTGAATCCATGTTCAGCATGAAAAGAAATTCCATGTTTTAGTTGTTTTAGTAGCGGGCAAGCATATATGATAACAAAGTTAACCCCCTTTAATAAAAAAAATAGAGACTTGTCATCTACAATGAGATATACCTACACATTTTAATTTGGTAGTAGAGTCCCATTTCAAGACCATGTCATGTTGAAAAAATGTGTATTTTTCAGTAATCTCCCGTTGCGCCAAATTGCGAACAGACCCACACCATACGTGCTTTGAAAATATTCCATTTATCAGTATTGAGCAAGAACATATGGTTACTATTCTAACCACTATATAAACAAAATGAACGGGGGCTTGTATAAGGGTAACCAAAGTTCAAAAGAAAAAAGTGTTGTATATGTTGTTTTTCCGATGATTTGGGTCATGGGTATACCCATGGAGTTGTAAGGGTATCCTATTAAACTACTTGCTAAAATTCTGTATTCTATTACTGTTAAAGGTCATCCACAAGTAGAACATTCCAGTGCCACTCTACTAGTGTTTGGCCTGAATCTGAATAATTAAATCTCACGACATAGTTACACAACATAAATTTGCTCAGATGGATGCATATGTATTTGAAAATATACCCATGGAGTTGACCCGTTGTGCCAAATGATGCAGGGACCCGCTAAATTCATGTGTGCATTGAAAAAAGACATTTTTAGTTGGTTTAGTTGTGGGCAAGCACATATGGTAACAAATTTAGCTTCCTTATTTAATAAAAAAGAATAGAGACTTATTGTCTATAATGAGATGTACATGCATATTTATCTTTGAGCCAAATGGGGTGGTCCTGCATTAAAAATATTTGCATTTTTTCAATAACTTTATGTTAGCAAGCACAAAGGACATGTCAAACCCAAGTGTTTTGTAAATATTTGACTTTGTTAGTAGAAGTAGGTCTTAGCAACGCACTAATTCAAACCCTGAAAAATGAAGGATAATTTATCTTTGAAAATATATACTTGAGCATGCACATTTGTTATGTCATTCAGGAAACACAGAGCCAAATGATTATGTTCAAGCACATTTGGAGATCAAACCCACAATTTACTAAGATATGGCTATCCAAACATGCAAACTATTTCATCAAGGTGTCACCTGCCTAAATTGAAGCCCAAAACACCTGTTCATGAACTTTTCTGTTATAGGCATATAAATCTCCTAATTTTAATCACAACAGCAAACCTGAACCTTCCTAAAGGGCAAATTCCTTTATGCAGGGTTGTCCTCTGATCTGTTTCAAAATTCAACTTGCACACTCAGACACTGAAAACATTCTAACAATGCACAAGAAAATACTGAACACACATAATAGGCTAGGTGTGAATCCAAATGATTAACTTTCACACATCAGCATACACTCAAATCATCTAAAAGAAAATTTGTTCTTTCCGTATAAGTGACATGGTCCATCAGCCCTTTGGACTGCTCTTCTCCTCATGCTTACCCTTCCATCACTCACCATATTAATAACACCTGAAATTGAAAAAAACACTCATGAATTATACTGTGAAGCATAGCAGTGCCATTAACTAAGATGGGCACTCTCATAGGTGTATATACAACAGCATGTTGTTGATTCCAGAGAGCAAATTTAACATCAGCTAAGGCGCTCATTTTGTTGTGCATGAATGCATGCAGAAGTATGTTCTTTATTGCTGACTATAACCAAGGAAGGTTACCAAGTTCCAATGATGTATTCCATAAAGCAATACTACCTAAAACAAGTAGAACTTTACAGGATGGATCAATCCCTGCATGCATGCAATAAGCAGATAAAAGTACGTGAACATACTCTAGGACATGGTGTTGTGCTTCTGGCAGGAGGGATTGCCAGAGCTGGCGAGCAGCTATGGCTCTGTCGTCGCCTTCACCTCCTCCTCATACACATATGCTTCTTCCTTCAGCAGCAGCAGCAAGACCAGCTCCTGCTTCATATTCTATATTACACCCTCGCCTGAACGGTTACCTATTGCCTGCACAAACACACTTCCTTGATTCCTTTGTAATAAATAATTAAGGCAAGTAGTCCAAATTGTATGATTATGGTAGAGTAGAGTGGTGGTGCACAACATCGGATTCTCCTAAACCTCACAATCTCCGAAAACTTAGCTTCAGAGCTGCACGAACAATGTTCAGTTAATTAACATGAATCACGTGCTTTGTTGGTAGTTGCTTAACCACTTCTGTACTCTATGTTAACCAGCAACTTGTGCAGATAAATCAAATTGCATGCTTCAAGTACTGTTTTGCATGACATGAGTTGATTGTTCCTAGAAAACATTATTTATCAAGTTGCATGCTAATCTGATTGTTTCTTTAACCATGCCGCTCTGCTAAATTCATGTCCTAAGTCATGTATGCTCATATTCTTACAGTAGGCAAATCTCAATCCTATGCCCATGTGTACAAGCTAGCTCCAGGAATCATAATAAATTAATGGCACTTATGTAAGAACAAAAGGCACAGATCATAAACTTAATTAACATCTAGCATCTCGTAATGCTGATAAAACATACGGTGCTCCACCTGAAAGTTGTCGTCCTCTTGTGAGCACTCCACCTTGAGCTTTTGTACAAACACCTAGTGCTCGCATCTGTAATCTGAAAGGCAAATCGAGATAGTTAGAGAGAGAGAGAGAGAGAGAGAGAGATTTTGTAGGGGACATACGTGCACACTTGGGTGGAAGGATGTCTATGAATAGGACATAAAACCTTTATACTCCCTCTGTTCCTAAATATAAGGTGTATTAGTTTTTGAAGAAGTCAACTGTTGTCTATGTTTGACCAACTTTACAGCAAAATATATAAAGATTTATAATACTAAATATATGAAATGTAAAAATGTAGTTCATGATGAATCTAGTGATAATGTTTTGGTATTCTAGACATTGATATTTTTGTCTATAAACTTGGTCAAACTTAAAGAAGTTTGACTTTTTGGAAAAATAATACACCTTATATTGAGGAATGGAGGGAGTATATTAGCAAAGCATGGTTTAAAAAAAGCACAATGAACAAAACAAGAAGTAAGGTAAATAAACACGGCTCTCAAAGTTTTAAAGAGTTTCAAGTGAACAATTCACTAATTCTTTCAGTATAATACAGATATCTCTGAAGTTTACGCAAAGAAGACTGGATAAACATGATACTAACAGTACGCTAACCTGATACATGGTTCAAAATGATAAAGCCGAATCTGCGTATTAGTGTAAATATGACCTTCCAAGTATCTTCAGTAATTTCTATAGGTGTCGTATCACACTTTTATGTACAGAAATGACCAAGGGAAAAATATTTATGGAGGATGATCACAATGTGTCACATAGTAGGATGCGTCCAAATATCATGTTCTGTGACCAACCGGATATCAAGATTCTTAGGATAAGAGAATCATATCCCTTTCTAAAACGACTATACCCATATAAAAAAATCTAGACAAATGCTCAAACCAAAAGACTAACAAACAATCTGAAAGAATAGTACATGTTGTTGTTTGCATACCTTCGAAATATATTCTTACCTAATTCAACATCGCCAACCTTAGGTACATACCATGCAACAAAGATCAACCATGTCACTTGTTGAAATGATGCAGCCGCTGCCAACAACAGAGCTCTCTCCTCATATCCCTATAGAAGTGAAAAACAAGCAAATTAAATTTTCTATATAACAGAACACTCAAATAAGCAAATCGGAGGCAATATGCGCCATGGCTTGATCAGAATGCAAACAAACAAGAGGAACTGAAACATTCATCAAGCAAATGCCGACTGCCATATGACACAACTAGCAAGGTAAGAAATTGGGTCATGGAGGAGCTCAACCCCGCAGAAATAATCCACCTCTGGGATAAAACAACAAACTAATGTCGTTGGCAAACCTGAGTAGCCAGCGGAACAATGAACAATGAACCGAACGATCTTGCACCAACACTGGGAGGAGAAGTAAGCAAAAGACGAAAATCGAACATCAGGAAGCAAGGTAACGTAAAATTGACACGGCCATGTACGACGGCTGGTTGGGGCAGCATGCCGCTTGGCGCTTGCTGTTGTGGCTGTCATCCTCTCCTCCCATAGATAACAACCATGAGACGTCCCCTAGGAACCTGAGCAACCAGCAGCACTGTCAGAAGCAAGGCGGGGCGGTCATGACTGGTTGGAACTTTTTTATGGACTCTACCAATAAGCTGTCCACACACTGACTCAGGATCTTCAGTTGAACCAATAGTCTTCCTATTAGAATTACTTACTGCAGCTAAAAACAAGGAATGGGTAAACAAGCAGTTCTCAAAACACATTCTCGAGAGTAAAACATCTGATCACTTGATAAACTACTGAATGAGGAATACAGTATAGCCACCTGAATAAGGAAATCACATGGCTTACATAGATCATTCTTCCCCTGCCAGCCTTCTGGGATTTTCGTCGAACACCTTGTAGGAGTACAGCAATAAAATCTGCACAAGCACAGATGATCCACGAAAGTTACTAACAAATGCAAACATAACTTCATCATCTAATAACAGGAGATTACATAGATAAATAATTATAAAAGAGATTGATAAGAAATGCAAATCAATTCGTCTCTTTCTTTTTTCACCAAGTAAATAATCTTCAGCAAGAAGAGCACACAACAATCATGCCTCAATTGATAAATAATAATACAAGAATCAGAATTTATAAAAAAAACTTGACTCCAAAGAGCATTGTATTGTCCCTTCTGAATATAAGCCAAGCAAAATAACATGGGCTCTTTAACCTGCCCCACAAAAAATGCACTATAATTTTAATAGATTTGTTGAAAGAAGAAGCCAAGTAACTTGAAACACAAATATGAGGTCACCTACCAATTTTCTACAAAAGAGAGACGAACATTCACACGAGAGAGAGAGAGAGAGTTGGTCACCTTGTTCTTCACCAAATCTTCTATTGGATTCTTCTGTTCATCTTCTTTCTCAGATCTGGAAGATTGTGGTCTTTAGATAAATCGTATATCAGGAAATCAAGACCAATGACAAGAAATAAACAGGTAAAGAGAGAACCTAAAACTATTCTTCCACACGAGCACCCCCTCTTCTCCGCCCCTTCAATAGGAGCTGATACCTATATATGACTACTCTACTACTCCAAAAATTAATATTGTTGTACTTATTTAAGTATAAGATTCTGCAAATTGCTCGAGCTAAATAATCCAGATAGGTGAAGTATGGGTGAGACAATGGATCAAAACACCAGTACATCACATCTATATAGGAACTTCTGTCTAAACAAATTCTTACTAATGGGTCTCATTATCAGCAAACTCATGATTCCCAATAACAGACCACAATGTCAATTTTTGCAGTAACATAATACAGGATGTACCTTCAAATGTTGATTCTACTCGCTTTCTTTCAGATTTTCCTGCATTGACCAACTTATCCCTGAAAGTAAAGCTGAATATCATATTAGCAGGAGCATCAAATTAGCAGCTATATATTGCAAGCATGCATTTTTAACTGTAAAAGAGCTAATAAAGTGTTTACTTCAAGAAAATACAGCTGGCCAAGCAAAAAATGTATATCTAAATGGTGAACAAAAAATGAAATACCAATCCTAATTAGGGTGTGCAGGACCAAATAATTAATATGCCACTCTGCGAAGAAACCTTCAAAACAACCAGCGATTGTGTTCACATGGTACAATTTGTTCCTCCCATCATCACATGAAAAAGTACTCCCATAGCCTCACATATGTACTCGGGATGCTGCAAGAAGCAACAAACAACCAAAAAAAAGATAAATTTGCATATGTAATACAAAAACATTGAACCATAAACTACTTTGCAATTATATACTGAACCATAAAGTTGTCACCAGCATAAAATAATTATGGAAAATAAGATAGAACGACACAGGATGGATTCAATGGGAATTTCCAATTTGACAAGGATGAATTGCACATGAGCTTCGGTTGTACGAAAGAGATAAAACTTCACACAGATTAATGACCCCCCCCACACACACATACACACACAAAACTAGGAAAGAAAAACTGAGGATAAAGTAAGAGCAGAGTCGTGATCAGAGTATTGAGGAATAAGTAGACATAAATGTTGTTTTTTATAACAAAAGGGTAAATAGTGACAAGCAGTTGTATTTCTCTGGAAGAACAAAACAAGCCTCTCAAATTGACAAAGAGGGGGGAGAGCTTAGGTACAAGGAATAGGAGAAGGTCATCTGGGATGTATGACAATGAGAAACATGACAAAGTTTATGTTTTAGTGAAATTTGTTCTGAACTTTCTATGCACAAAAAAACCAGAAACTGGAATAAAAATATTTTGTACATACCCAAAGGAAAGCACCCAGAAAATTGGTTTACATTAGACATTTCTGAAAAAGAGAAAAACTGATCTTCAATTCAATGTTTTATTAATCTCACTCCGTGCCAAGCATCCATGCTATTTAAAGTCCCACCGTTTTCATGAAACTAATAAAACAAAACCATCATTTGGACATGCTTACTGAATTTACAGTCAAAGAGAGCCTATTAGGACAATAACCCATATAATGTGATTTCTTAGGCCAATAAATCACATCAAAGTACCACTTTCCACATGATTACCATCCTCTCAAGTTATTTGCTCCCGTTGAGTTAAAAAACTCACTACAGAGCAAATGGTCGAGCTCGCCGTAGGAAGGAACACACCAAAACATGCCAAGAAAAGTGCATTGGTAAAAACAAAACAAAAATAAAATATATGAACAATCAGGAGGGGGTTAATGCTTTGGGAGTTGAGAGAGTTGATGGGAGGGACAACCGAAGAAGTATACCGAGAAGAAATTTACATATGCTTGTCCAAGATGATGTGCTCATCTTGATGCCTCGGTAGATGATCATCATCATGAATCCACTGTGAAGGTTCTCGATTCTTATATGCATTCAGTCTCTGCAAGTTCAAAATGCATACTATATAATCGCTAAACAGAGGCACTAACCTGATACTGAATTTATAGAATAAGTGCAAACCTTTTGTTGAGTCCTCTGCAATTTGACACGCTGGATCCAACTAATGTGTGCATGATTCAATCTATTTCAGATATTAGGATTTCTATTTTCTATGTGATCCACATAGAACATGAGGACTCACCAAAGCTTAGCTGCTGTATCAGACCCAGAACATTCACTAATGCAGTTAAATATCTACATAAATATAAAGAACATGAACATACAATTTCATGGTTCAGTATATGAACAAAAAGACCCACGTCCAGAGAGAGAGAGAGAGAGAGAGGAGCTAAAGACAAACCATGAATGTTTCGTGCTCGCCCACTACTCGCGTGCACCAATGGCCTCATCCATGAGACAAAGGTGGGAAAGAGAGGGGGAGGAGATAGAGGCAAACCTGAACTACCTCAACCTTCTTGCTCCTGCTGCTTCGGCCAGCAAGGCTCCCTCCACGGCCGACCCTGACCTTCGCTGCTGCACCAACTCCACTGCTTTCCTCATCAAGGCCGAGCTCTCCTACGCGTCGTCGTTGTTGGCTGGATTGGCCACGGGTTTCCTCTTGTACGGAGGGGCTCTGTACTGGATGAACTGCTCCGGGGCCTCGCGGTGCTGGCTGAACTGCTTCGGGACCTCGCGGTGTGTGTCTCCGCCGGCGTGCTCAGGTTGGAGCATGTGAGAACGGAGGAGGAGGAGCTCGCGGCGGCCGGGGAGGGGCTCGTACCAGGGAGGGGGAGGAGGACGGATGAAGGAAGGCAGCAGCTAAGGGTTCATGGGGGTGGCGGCTAGGGTTCGTGGGGGTGGCGCCTAGGGTTCGTGGGGGTGGCGGCTGAGACAAGCGAGGGAGGAGGGAGGGGTGCGGGCGTGCATGGGGATTGGGAGACGAGCGAGGGAGGAGGGAGGAGTGCGGGTGTGCGTGGGGATTGGGGGCCCAATGGGCTTTTCGGGATGAAAGACCAATCGTACTGTTTCACCCCGCACCCAGCCAACACATCGCGCCCCATCGACGAAGCGGCCCACTCATCATACATGCATGAAAGAAATAGTAAGGTGAAACACGCAGTGAATATCTAACGGATGAGGAGAGCCGAGGTGGGATTTTTATCCCGATCTGACGGCCACGAATGGCCCAATCGGGGGAGCCTTCTGGAGGTGAGTTGGCTAGCTTCTATTTTGTTTTAAATGATGAAGTGGTCGAAACACTCTCCACTATCAATAATACAAGCCTGCCAAAATCGTCATCTGAATCTGTTCAGTATCCTCTGTCTCGAATGCAACGGAATGAATGTATGTTTGTGAACCAATTAATGGATGAAGCAATGATGGAAATGGTGGATGAATCAGAGGTGCAGAGTCGTGCGACACAACAACTGATCAATGTTTTCAGAGACAGTGTAGCAAAGCAGCAAGAACTTGCCCACATGTTGATGGGCGTTATCTGTGCTGAGGTTGCAGATTGTGACGTTGTAGATGGTTATGTTCTGCTCATTTATTTGCACTGGCATCAATCTTTGATTGCCCAGTGGATGTAATTTTATGTAATATATGCTGGATGTGCAACATTATTCCCTGTATGCCGTACCTTTGCTTGATCGGTTTTGATCATGTGCATAATTGCTCGTCGTAATGGGCTCAAATTATCTAATTTGTTCTAAAGACATGTACGAACTTTAGTGGGCCCATTAAGTTAATGGGCCGTTACTAGGCCGAAAGTTAAATGGTCGGCCCTCTTACCTCCCGGGTTGTTAACAAGCCGACATCGAAGCGGGCAACAGGTGGGCCCAATTTATTTCACGGGCGGCGGCTGAGACAAGCGAGGGAGGAGGGAGCGGTGCGGGCGTGCATGGGGATTGGGAGACGAGCGAGGGAGGAGGGAGGAGTGCGGGTGTGCGTGGGGATTGGGGGCCCAATGGGCTTTTCGGGATGAAAGACCAATCGTACTATTTCACCCCGCACCCAGCCAACACATCGCGCCCCATCGACGAAGCGGCCCACTCATCATACATGCATGAAAGAAATAGTAAGGTGAAACACGCAGTGAATATCTAACGGATGAGGAGAGCCGAGGTGGGATTTTTATCCCGATCTGATGGCCACGAATGGCCCAATCGGGGGAGCCTTCTGGAGGTGAGTTGGCTAGCTTCTGTTTTGTTTTAAATGCTGCAGTGGTCGAAACACTCTCCACTATCAATAATACAAGCCTGCCAAAATCGTCATCTGAATCTGTTCAGTATCCTCTGTCTCGAATGCAACGGAATGAATGTATGTTTGTGAACCAATTAATGGATGAAGCAATGATGGAAATGGTGGATGAATCAGAGGTGCAGAGTCGTGCGACACAACAACTGATCAATGTTTTCAGAGACAGTGTAGCAAAGCAGTAAGAACTTGCCCACATGTTGATGGGCGTTATCTGTGCTGAGGTTGCAGATTGTGACGTTGTAGATGGTTATGTTCTGCTCATTTATTTGCACTGGCATCAATCTTTGATTGCCCAGTGGATGTAATTTTATGTAATATATGCTGGATGTGCAACATTATTCCCTGTATGCCGTACCTTTGCTTGATCGGTTTTGATCATGTGCATAATTGCTCGTCGTAATGGGCTCAAATTATCTAATTTGTTCTAAAGACATGTACGAACTTTAGTGGGCCCATTAAGTTAATGGGCCGTTACTAGGCCGAAAGTTAAATGGTCGGCCCTCTTACCTCCCGGGTTGTTAACAAGCCGACATCGAAGCGGGCAACAGGTGGGCCCAATTTATTTCACGGGCCGTTAACAGGCCGTTACTAAGTTTGGGCTACATATGGCCCAACTATACTGTAGGCCTTTAGCAGGCCGAAAGAGACAGTGGGCTTGTACTGGACCATGAAGAGCATGGGCCGCTAAGAGGTCGAAAGTCAGGTCGTATTGTAAATGGCCCAACTGTGTTGTGGGCCTTTAGCAGGCCGAAAGAGAAACCAGGCTGGTATTGGACCATGACGGGCATGGGCCGTTAAAAGGCCAAAACTAAGGTTCGACTACAAATGGCCCGACTCATTTATGGTCCGTTAACAGGCCGAAAGGCACACAGGGCCGGGAATTGGCCCAACACTTAAATGGGTCGCTAAAAGGCCAAAACTTAGGTCCGACTACAAATGGCCCAACTGATTTATGGGCCGTCAACAGGCTGAAAGTGACACCGGGCCAGAAATTGGACCAACACTTAAATGGGCCGCTAAAAGGCCGAAACTCAGGTCCGACTACAAATGGCCCATCAGATTTATGGGCGGTCAACAGGCTGGAAGACACACTGGGCCGGAAATTAGTCCAACATTTAAATGGGTCGCTAAAAGGCCGAAAGATGTACATCCTGAAAATTGGCCCATCCATTGAATGGGCCGTTAACAGGCCGAAATCTCATCAGGCCGATATTGAGCCCAAATATATAGCGGGCTGTTAACGGGCTCGAACTGACAATGGGGTGCAATGGTGTCAAATCTTTAATGGGACGTTGACGGGCCGAATTGGCACATCTCATATGGGCTGTGGGCTTAAATGGACCTGACACAAGTAGGCCTTATATGGGCCGGCCTGCTAATTTTTACCGGGCCGACATTTTTCACCGGAATGGGCCACTGTTGGGCCATGCCATGTGTCGACCTATCATAGGCGCCTCCTGTCCAATGAGTGGATGACATCTGTCCCAACGATGAGGCAACATGTCTTTCCTGCGGCTAATGATGATTTTACACGTGGAAAATCCCCATTGGTCCAGGCTGTTAACGGGTTATCGGATCCAAAACCGAACCCGATAGCTTAACGGCGTTCCGTTACGGTGGATGCCACGTGTCGGTCACCCTTGACGAAAGCACTTCTTTGACGCGCGATTTATTGTCATGGAAGTGGACACTTCCATGATGATAATTTTGGTAATGTCATGGAACACTTCTACAACAACACAGGTATGACTATATTGATTCTGTCATAAAATCGTCATGGATGTACATACATGACAAAAAACGCGACCTACTGTGACAAACACATATCATCACGGAAGTGTATTTTTTTGTAGTGTATATCATTCATGCTCGACCTTTCGGTCTCCAGTGTTCCGATGCCATATATGCACATGCTAGGCTCGTCAAGTTTAACCCGAGTATTCTACATGCGCAAAACTGGCTTGCACCCGTTGTATGTGAATGTAGAGCCTATCACACCCGATCATCACGTCGTGTCTTAGCATGAAGAACTGTCGTAACGGTGCATACTCAGGGAGAATACTTATACCTTGAAATTTTAGTAAGGGATCATCTTATAATACTACCGCCGTACTAAGCAAAATAAGAAGCATAAAAGATAACATCGCATGCAATCATAATATGTGACATGATATGGCCAGCATCATCTTGTGCTCATGATCTCCATCACCGAAGCATCGTCATGATCTCCATCGTCACCGGCTTGACACCTTGATCTCCATTGAAGCATGGTTGTCATCTCGCCAACTATTGCTACTACGACTATGGCTACCGCTTAGTGATAAAATAAAGCAATTACATGATGATTGCATTGTATACAATAAAGCGACAACCATATGGCTCCTGCCAATTGCCGATAACTCTATTACAAAACATGATCATCTCATACAACAATTTATATCACATCATGTCTTGACCATATCACATCACATCAAGCCCAGCAAAAACAAGTTAGACGTCCTCTACTTTGTTGTTGCAAATTTTACGTGGCTGCTACGGGCTTCTAGCAAGAACCGTTCTTACCTACGCATCAAAACCACAACGATATTTTGTCAAGTGTGCTGTTTTAACCTTCAACTAGGACCGGCCGTAGTCAAACTCGATTCAACTAAAGTTGGAGAAACAGACACCCGCCAGCCACCTATGTGCAAAAGCACATCGGTAGAACCAGTCTCGTGAACATGGTCATGTAATGTCGGTACGGGCCGCTTCATCCAACAATACCGCTGAATCAATGTAAAACATTGGTGGTAAGTAGTATGACTATTATCTCTCGCAACTCTTTGTGTTCTACTCGTGCATATAACATCTACGCATAAACCTGGCTCTGATGCCACTGTTGGGGAACACGGTAATTTCAAAAAAAAATCC
This sequence comes from Triticum dicoccoides, assembly GCF_002162155.2. Taxonomy (NCBI): domain Eukaryota; kingdom Viridiplantae; phylum Streptophyta; class Magnoliopsida; order Poales; family Poaceae; genus Triticum; species Triticum dicoccoides. The sequence continues at coordinate 467,100,991 of NC_041389.1, read as the reverse complement.
TACGATCACGTAAGATCTATCTAGGTGATGCATAGCAACAAGAGGGGAGAGTGTGTCCATGTACTCTCATAGACCGAAAGCGGAAGCGTTTCAATAACGCGGTTGATGTAGTCGAACTTCTTCACGATCGAACCGATCAAGTACTGAACGTATGACACCTCAGCGTTCAGCACACATTCAGGTCGATGACGTCCCTCATGCTCTTGATCCAGTTGAGGATGAGGGTGACTTCCGTTAGCACAACGGCGTGGCAACGGTGATGATGATGCTACTGGCGCAGGGCTTCACCTAAGCACTACGATGGTATGATCGAGGTGTGTAACAGTGGAGGGGGCACCGCACATGGTTGGGAGAGAAACTTGTGTGTCTTGGGGTGCCCCCTAGCCCCCGTATATAAAGGAGAAAGGGGGAGGCCGGCCGACTGATGTCCACTACCAAACCTTATTCTTGTAGACGTTGTTGGGCCTCCAAGTGCAGAGGTTTGTAGGACAGTAGCAAATTTCCCTCAAGTGGATGACCTAAGGTTTATCAATCCATGGGAGATGTAGGATGAAGATGGTCTCACTCAAACAACCCTGCAACCAAATAACAAAGAGTCTCTTGTGTCCCCAACGCACCCAATACAATGGCAAATTGTATAGGTGCACTAGTTCGGTGAAGAGATGGTGATACAAGTGCAATATGGATGGTAGATATAGGTTTTTGTAATCTGAAAATATAAAAAAAGCAAGGTAACTAATAGCAAAAGTGAGCATAAACGGTAGTGCAATGCTAGGAAACAAGGCCTAAGGTTCATACTTTCACTAGTGCAAGTTCTCTCAACAATATTAACATAACTGGATCGTATAACTATCCCTCAACATGCAATAAAGAGTCACTCCAAAGTCACTAATAGCGGAGAACAAACGAAGATATTATTGTAGGGTACGAAACCACCTCAAAGTTATTCTTTCTGATCGATCTATTCAAGAGTCCGTAGTAAAATAACACGAAGCTATTCTTTCTGTTTGTCGTGGAAAGACAGACCCACGAACACCTATGGGGCCAGCGGACCGAGCCCCTTTCGGTACGGCGGGGGACGGAGATCGCACGAAGAGTAGATCGAGGCGAAGCACACGAGCGGTTTACCCAGCTTCGGAGCTCTCCGGAGAGATAATACTCGTACTGCTGCATGTCTGATTGTATTGAGTTCTTGCTCGGGAGCGCTGAATGCTACCGTACACACTAGCTGCTAACGAGACCGAGCGTGAGTGTTTTCTGGCTTCGAACCCCCCTCTACGTTGCGCATGGGCCTCCTTTTATATGCTCAAGGGGTCACCGACAGGTGGCAACGTAGGCAAGGGTAAAAATGGAAAAGAGTTGCGGTTGGTACAACTACCTGTACAGTGTATCATACCTAACCCTGACGGCAGGGGACAAAGGCATTAAATGCCCGTCTGCATCGCCCAAATAGTGCGAAAAGGGACCGTCAGGGACGCCACCACTTGCCACGATGGCAATCTTGTCAGCGTCGCTTGCCACCTCGCACCGCTGGCTACACAACCTCTTGCCACGCGCACCTGGAAAGGTCCTAGGGCGACACGTTGGTGGATGTGCTGGAGTGCGGGTACAGAGTGGTAGCTAGCCGCGGCAAGCGCCTTGCCGCGGTCGTTGCCTTGTCGCGTCCGGAAGCTTGTCGCTCAACGGGCCTTGCCGGGGCGCGTGGCGCGTCGCGGCAAGTTCCTTGAGATGCCTCAGTTGGCCTTCCCGGCAAGCTCCTCTTGCCGGGGCCTTGTCTCCTTGGCTTGAATACTTTGTTCTTGAATGGCTCCAAAGGAACCACGGAGGACCTTGGCGATCACCCAGCAAGCCTTGCCACGGGGTGCTGCGACTGCCCGTGCACAAGTTCAGGATACTAGGGTACCCCTACTCTAGTACACGGACACCGTTCAATCTATCCTAGAGTTCGTACTAGAATAACACCTTAAGACACAAATCAACCAAAACCCTAATGTCACCTAGATACTCCAATGTCACCTCAAGTATCCGTGGGTATGATTATACGATATGCATCACACAATCTCAAATTCATCTATTCAACCAACACAAAGAACTTCAAAGATTGCCCCAAAGTTTCTACCGGAGAGTCAAGACGAAAATGTGTGCCAACCCCTATGCATAAGTTCACAAGGTCACTGAACCCGCAAGTTGATAACCAAAACATACATCAAGTAGATCACATGAATATCCCATTGTCACCACAGATAAGCACATGCAAGACATACATCAAGTGTTCTCAAATCCTTAAAGACTCAATCCGATAAGATAACTTCAAAGGGAAAACTCAATCCATTACAAGCGAGTAGAGGGTTCAGGAGAAACATCATAAGATCCAACTATAATAGCAAAGCTCGCGATACATCAAGATCGTGCCGAACCAAGAACACGAGAGAGAGAGAGAGAGAGAGAGAGAGAGAGAGAGATCAAACACATAGCTACTGGTACATACCCTCAGCCCCGAGGGTGAACTACTCCCTCCTCATCATGGAGAGCGCCGGGATGATGCAGATGGCCACCGGTGATGGATCCCCCCTCCGGCAGGGTGCCGGAACAGGGTCCTAATTGGTTTTTGGTGGCTACAGAGGTTTGCGGCGGCGAAACTCCCGATCTATTGTGCTCCTCGATGTTTTCAGGGTATTTGGATATATATAGGCGAAAGAAGTCGGTTAGGGGAGCCACGAGGGGCCCACGAGGGTGGGGGGCGCGCCCAGGGGGGTAGGGCGTGCCCTGGACCCTCGTGGCCACCTTGTTGCTTCCCTGATGTCTACTCCAAGTCTCCTGGATTGCGTTTGTTCCAAAAATAACTCTCCCGAAGGTTTCATTCTGTTTGGACTCCATTTGATATTACTTTTCTATGAAACACTAAAATAGGCAAAAAACAACAATTTCGACCGGGCCTCCGATTAATAGGTAAGTCCCAAAAATAATATAAAAGTGTATAGTAAAGCCCATTAAACATCCAAAACAGATAATATAATAGCATGGAACAATCAAAAATTATAGATACGTTGGAGACGTATCAAGCATCCCCAAGCTTAATTCCTACTCGTCCTCGAGTAGGTAAATGATAAAAACTGTATTTTTGATGTGGAATGCTACCTAACATAATTCTCAATGTAATTCTCTTTATTGTGGCATGCATGTTCAGATCCAAAAGATTCAAGATAAAAGATCATATTGACATAAAAATAGTAATACTTCAAGCATACTACAAAGTAATCATGTCTTATCAAAATAACATAGCCAAAGAAAGCTTATCCCTACAAACTCATATAGTTAGGCCATGCTTCATTTTTGTTACACAAAATACTCCCATCATGCACAACCCCGGTTTCAGCCAGGCAATTGGTTCATACTTTTTAACGCGCTTTAGCTTTTTCAACCCTCACACAATACATGAGCGTAAGCCATGGATATAGCACTATGGGTGGAGTAGAGTATGATGATAGGGATTATGTGAGAGAACAAAAAAAGGAGAAAGTCTCATATTGACGCGGCTAATCAACGGGCTATAGAGATGCCCATCAATTGATGTCATGAAGATCATGGTGCTACTTTGAAGCACAAGTGTGGAAAAAGGATAGTAACATTGCCCCTTCTCTCTTTTTCTCTCATTTTTTTATTTTTTTATTTTTTATTTTGGTGGGCTTCTTTGGCCTCTTTTTTTATTTGGGTTCTTTGGCCTCTTTTATTTTTCATAAAGTCCGGAGTCTCATCCCGACTTGTGGGGGAATAATAGTCTCCATTATCCTTTCCTCACATGGGACAATGCTCTAATGATGAAGATCATCACACTTCTATTTATTTACAACTGAATACTTAGAACAAAATATGACTCTATGTGAATGCCTGCGGCGGTGTACCGGGATATGCAATGAATCAAGAGTGACATGTATGAAAGAATTATAAAGGTGGCTTTGCCACAAATACAATGTCAACTACATGATCATGCAAAAGCAATATGACAATGATGGAGCATGTCATAATAAACGGAACGGTGGAAAATTGCATGGCAATATATCTCGGAATGGCTATGGAAATGCCATAATAGGTAGGTACGGTGGCTGTTTTTAGGAATATATAAGGAGGTTTATGTGTGATAGAGCATATCGTATCATGGGGTTGGATGCACCGGCGAAGTTTGCACCAACTCTCAAGGTGAGAAAGGGCAATGCATGGTACCGTAGAGGCTAGCAATGATGGAAGGGTAAGAGTGCGTATAATCCATGGACTCACATTAGTCATAAAGAACTCATATACTTATTGCAAAAGTTTATTAGCCCTCGAAGCAAAGTACTACTACGCATGCTCCTAGGGGAAGGGTTGGTAGGAGTTAACCATCGCGCGACCCGACCTCCACTCATAAGGAAGGCAATCAAAGAACACCCCATGCTTCAAATTTGTCACAGAATGTTTACCATACGTGCATGCTACGGGACTTGCCAACTTTAACACAAGTATTTCTCAATTTCATAATTACCCAACTAGCATGACTCTAACATTACCACCTTTATATCTCAAAACAATTATCAAGTATAAAAATTCTCTTAGTATCCAATGCACTTTATATGAAAGTTTTTATTATATCCCTCTTGGATGCTCATCATATTAGGACTAAATTAATAACCAAAGCAAATTACCATGCTGTTTAAGACTCTCAAAATAATATAAGTGAAGCATGAGAGTTCATCTATTTCTTCGAAATAAAACCACCGCCGTGCTCTAAAAGGATATAAGTGAAGCACTAGAGCAAATGACAAACTACTCCAAAAGATATAAGTGAAGACCAATGAGTAGTCGAATAATTATGCATCTATATGAAGACTCTCTAACACTTAAGAATTTAAGATCTTGGGATATTATTCAAACAGAAAGCAAAACAAAAGAAAATAAAATGACGCTCCATGCAAAACACATATCATGTGGTGAATAAAAATATAGCTCCAAGTAAAGCTACCGATGAACGGAGACGAAAGACGGGATGCCATCCGGGGCATCCCCAAGATTAGGCTCTTGGTTGTCCTTGAATATTACCTTGGGGTGCCTTGGGCATCCCCAAGCTTAGGCTGTTGCCACTCCTTATTCCATAGTCCATCGAATCTTTACCCAAAACTTGAAAACTTCACAACACAAAACTCAACAGAAAACTCGTAAGCTCCTTTAGTATAAGAAAATAAATCACCACTTAGGTACTGTTATGAACTCATTATATATTCATATTGGTGTAATATCTACTGTATTCCAACTTCTCTATGGTTCATACCCTCCAATATTACTCATAGATTCATCAAAATAAGCAGTCAACACATAGAAAACAGAATCTATCAAAAACAGAATAGTATGTAGTAATCTGTATCATTCGAATACTTCTATAAATCCAAAAATTCTTAAATAAATTGGTGGAACTGAGGAATTTATCTATTAATCATATTCAAAAATAATCAACCTAAAAGTACTCTCCAGTAAAAAATGGCAGCTAATCTCGTGAGCACAAAAGTTTCTGTTTTTACAGCAAGATCGCATAGACTTCACCCAAGTCTTCCCAAAGGTTCTACTTGGCACAAACACTAACTAAAACATAAAACCACATCTAAACAGAGGCTATATGAATTATTTATTACTAAACAGGAGCAAAAAGCAAAGAACAAAAATAAAATTGGGTTGCCTCCCAACAAGCGCTATCGTTTAACGCCCCTAGCTAGGCATGATGATTTCAATGATGCTCACATAAAAGATAAGAACTGAAACATAAAGAGAGCATCATGAAGAATATGACTAGCACATTTAAGTCTAACCCACTTCCTATGCATAGGGATTTGTGAGCAAACAACTTATGGGAACAATAACCAACTAGCATAGGAAGGCAAAACAAGCACAACTTCAAAACTTTAAGCACATAGAGAGGAAACTTGATATTATTGCAATTCCGACAAGCATATGTTCCTCCCTCATAATAATTTTCTGTACCATCATGAATGAATTCAACAATATAACCATCACATAAAGCATTATTTTCATGATGCACAAGCATATAAATTTTACTACTATCCACATAAGCAAACTTCTTCTCATGAATAGTAGTGGGAGCAAACTCAACAAAATAATTATCATCTGAGGCATAATCCAGTTGAAAACTAAAATCATGTTGACAAGTTTCATGGTTATCATTATTCTTAATAGCACACAAGTCATCACAATAATCATCATAGATAGCAACTTTGTTCTCATAATCAATTGGAATCTCTTAACAAATAGTGGATTCATCATTAAATAAAGTCATGACCTCTCCAAATCCACTTGCATAATTATCACAATAATATTCAACATCCTCCAAAATAGTGGGAACATTACTTGCTAAAGTTGACACTCTTCCAAACCCACTTCCATCAATATAAGCATCATAAATAGGAGGCATGCTTTCATCATAATAAGCATCACAATATAAGCCGATAGAGCAGAACGTAAGGTAGCAAGAACAGGAGCCGGGCAACCCAACTATTGACCAAAGACATGATTCGGAGCTGATGCATATAAGGCTAAACTCGCGATGCCGAACACTGCCTATAGGTGTTCGGACTTTTCAAAGTATACCGGGCCAAATACAACCCCTCGTAATGGGTCCTGGTGTCAAGGCACGTGTGGCAATCTGACATGGGGAGAGAACGCAGGTGGTGAGAGAGTAAAACTCCAAACAAAATATGGACCAAGCTGCTTCTATAATATCCCTTTCTAGTACGGCAAGCCGTATACTTACAGATAGCGCCGATAACTTCCTAGGACATTGTACATGCCAGAAAAGTATAAAACAGAAAGAGATAAAAAGGTTTACACAGGGTCTTAATCTAAAAAGAAACCTTAGTGCAGGGCCCTGCTGCACGTCTGCGCCATTTTCTCCTTTGTGATGTGTCCTTGAAGGGGGTAGTGTGATGGCCATCTGTAAAGGAAAAAACTAAAAACTCTGGAAAAGAAAATCCAGTGTGGCCGTAAATAAAGCTGGTTCGTTTAATGAACCTTGAAAGATAATCGTAGAGTCCGAATAGGGTCGAGCCGAACTATGGACTATTTGTGTGCAGTGTGCCCCCAGCGCTGCCCAAGGGATTTTAAGGGTGTACTTGTGTATATGAGGTACGTATGCTATCGCCTTATGGGGCAGTCGATGGGGGTGTAACTTCTAATCGAGCTCAGGTTTGTCTGAGCTGCCGCACCGAGGCATACTACAGACACGTTTAGTTGTGTCCGTGGTCCTCACGACTGATGATCTGTTTGGCTTGAATAGGCCGTTTTGGACTTCAGTTGCTAAGGCCATAGTGTCCTTCTCCGTACGGAGAGAGCGCTCCATGTTTCCACTGACCGTAATGGCGCTAGTGGTCCAAACATTTTGAGCTTTAAATAGGCATAATGTGGGACTGCATTACAGCTGGCGAAGGCCATTCTTCCGAGTAGTGCATGATAGCCACTTCGGAATGGAGCTATGTCAAAGATTATATCTTTGCTTCAAAAGTTATCGGGAGAGCCGAATACGACTTCCAATGTTAAAGAGCCCGTGCAGGGGGCTTCTACGCCCGGTATAACTCCTTTAAAGGTCATGCTGCTTGGCTTGATTCTTAACGGGTCTACCCCCATCTTGCAGATAGTGTCCTGGTATATCAGATTTAGGCTGCTGCCGCCGTCCATGAGGACTCGAGTGAGATGGTATCCATCGATTATTGGGTCGAGCACTAGGGCAGCCGAACCCCCATGACGGATACTAGTCGGGTGATCCCTGCGATCAAAGGTGATCGGACAAGCCACCCATGGGTTGAATTTGGGGGTAACAGGCTCAACGGCATAGACGTCTCGGAGTGCGCATTTGCGCACCCTCTTTGGGATATGAGTGACATAGATCATTTTCACTGTTTTGATCTCTGGTGGAAATTTCTTCTGTCCCCCCATGTTCGGCTGGCGAGATTCATCCTCGTCTTCGCTCTGAGGTCCCTTCTCCTTGTGTTCGGCGGTGAGCTTGCCGGCCTGCTTGAAGACCCAACAACTGTGGTTGGTATGGTTCGCGGGTTTAGCGGGGGTGCCATGGATCTAGCAGTTCCTGTCTAATATTTTGTCTAGGCTGGATGGACCATCTTTGTTTCCTTTAAATGGTTTCTTCCGCTAACCTGGTCTGGAGCCACTGAATCCAGCGTTTACTGCTATATCATCTGGGCTTCCCTCATTGTTTGGCCGTTTGTTTTTGTTACGTCGTGGCTTTCCATTGCCATCCCCGACTTCGGATGTGCCGGGTTCGCGCTGCTACGGGCTAACCAGCTGTCCTTGCCAGTGCAAAAACGGGTCATGAGTGTAGTTAGGGCTGTCATCATCCTTGGTTTTTCCTGGCTGAGGTGTCTATCTAGCCATTCGTCCCGGACACTATGCTTGAAAGCCGCTAAGGCTTTGGCGTCCGGGCAATCAACGATTTGGTTCTTCTTAGTGAGAAACCAGTTCCAAAGCTTACAGGCTGATTCCCCGGGTTGTTGGATTATGTGACTTAAATCGTCAGCGTCCGGGGGCCGGACATAAGTCCCTTGAAAATTGGCCCAAAAAGCATCCTCAAGTTCTTCCCAACTTCCAATGGAATTTTCTGGCAGGCTTTTCAGCCAGTGCCGAGCTGGTCCTTTCAGCTTGAGGGGTAAGTATTTGATGGCGTGGATAATAAAGTCTTATATCCAGACCGCCGGATCCGTCATGGGGGTGCGGGCTTGTGTACAGCATTGCTAGCCACTTTGTCTTGTCCACGAGGTGGTCGGTCTGGCTTGTCGGCCGTATTGCACTAGCTACACACATTACTGAACCCGAGCGATTGATCCCTTGGGTGTTAACTGAACCCGGTCGAGCGATTCCTTTGCTAATGCTACTAACTGAACCCGAGCGATCGATCGTTGTTGCTTACTAAAGCCGATCAAACCTGCTGCCTCTTGATGAATAGTGAATGTGGGGGTTGGTTGAATGAGTCGAGATGTACGTGGTTGGGGTTGGATGAAATGTTCTCGATGGGGGTTGGATGAACAAGACCCCGTGGTAGTAGTAGTAGGCAATTGTCACTGGATGAACAAGACCTCGAGAGGAGGCCACCACAGCCAAGCTGGTTGAGGGTTGAAAGTTCAACTATCCCTAGGTGGTTTTGGTAATTCCTAACAACATATAGCTCATTGAGCTAACATCATTCCAAGATGAACATTTCAGGAAAAGCTCAATGAATGGCATGGCATGGATGAGAAAAGTGCATCCCTCAAAATGCTAAGGATAAAAGGATTGGCTCAAGCTCAAAAGCTCAAGACTCTACATTTTATATTTTAGTGATCCAAGATCACATTGAGTCCATAGGAAAAGCCAATACTATCAAGGAGGGATGATGTGTTGCTTAATGAGTTTTTTGCTCCACAGTGCTTAGTGATATGCTCCAAAACCCTCAACTACTTTCTCACATCCACATATGAACTAAACCAAAAGTCAAACTCGGCCCTACCGATTCTTTCTATCCGGTGCCACCGAGTTCAGATGTCATAGACACTGCCACAAACCCTAGGCAAATCGGTCTCACCGATAGGGATCTCGGTGGCACCGAGATGGGATTGTAATCTCTCTGTTTCCCTTCGTAACGTTTCGGTACCACCGAGATTGCAATGTAAACTCCCTGTTTCCTTTTCATAACATTTCGGTCCCACCAAAATGAGTGAACCGGTCCCATCGAGTTTACCTGACCAACTCTCTGGTTAGCTTATTACCAAAATCGGTCTCACCGAGTTTGTGTAATCGGTCTCACCAAGATTATGTTATGCCCTAACCCTAACCATATCGGTCCTACCGAGTTGCATGTCGGTCCCACCGAAAATCCTAACGGTCACTAGAGTTGCTGAATCGGTCCGACCGAGTTTCTCAATTCGGTCCCACCGAGTTTGGCAAGTTGCGTGTAATGATTAGATTTTGTGTGGAGGCTATATATACCCCTCCACCTCCTCTTCATTCATGGAGAGAGCCATCAGAACAAACCTACACTTCCAACTTGTTGTTTCTGAGAGAGAACTACCTACTCATGTGTTGAGGCCAAGATATTCCATTCCTACCATATGAATCTTGATCTCTAGCCTTCCCCAAGTTGCTTTCCACTCAAATCTTCTTTCCACCAAATCCAAATCCCGTGAGAGAGAGTTGAGTGTTGGGGAGACTATCATTTGAAGCACAAGAGCAAGGAGTTCATCATCAACACACCATTTGTTACTTCTTGGAGAGTGGTGTCTCCTAGATTGGCTAGGTGTCACTTGGGAGCCTCCGACAAGATTGTGGAGTTGAACCAAGGAGTTTGTATGGGCAAGGAGATCGCCTACTTCGTGAAGATCTACCGCTAGTGAGGCAAGTCCTTCGTGGGCAACGGCCATGGTGGGATAGACAAGGTTGCTTCTTCGTGGACCCTTCGTGGGTGGAGCCCTCCATGGACTCGCGCGACCGTTACCCTTCGTGGGTTGAAGTCTCCATCAACGTGGATGTATGATAGCACCACCTATCGGAACCACGACAAAAACATCCGTTTCTCCAATTGCGTTTGAATTCTCCAAACCCTTCCCTTTACATTCTTGCAAGTTGCATGCTTTACTTTCCGCTACTCATATACTCTTTGCATGCTTGCTTGAATTGTGTTAAGATTGCTTGACTTGTGCTAAGATAGCTAAAATCTGCCAAAGACTAAAATTGGGAAAAGGATAAGTTTTTATTTGGTCAAGTAGTCTAATCACCCCCCTCTAGACATACTTTCGATCCTACAAGTGGTATCAGAGCTTTGGTCTCCATTTTCTTTGATTTCCATAGCTTTTGGTGGTGTAGCGACCCGACCCGAATGGATCAAGTCTCTGTGCTTTCGTGTCATCCCTGGATCGGTATGCTGACACACACAGTACTCGAAGGATTTATAACAGAGGTAAATCACATGTATAAAGTAACGTAAAAACTATTACCTCAATCCAAAATATAGCGGAAGCAACAAGGTTGTAGATTCCCATCAACACCAACGGCAAAGTTGAGTATAGGAAATCGTAACCCTAACGTACCACTTACTCGTCGTCTGAAAAGTCTGCAACATGAAAAGTTGCAGCCCGAAAACGGGTCAGCACATGGAATATGCTGGCAATGTAACACATAGAGAGTAATGAAAGAATAGGCTATACTACATGCATATATGGCTGGTGGAAAGCTCTAAGATTACAGTTTTTGCGAAAAGCCAATTTTTTCCTACTACAAAGGAATAAATTTATTTAACTATCATGGTGGTTGTGAAACATTGAGAATGGTTGACAGCATTCTCAATCCCAATTAAAAATAATCATTAAACCCAAACAAATTATAATAAGTAACGTGTTGAGATCAACAGGATAATCCAAGAACTAGATACTCAAAATGTCCATAACCGGGGACACGGCTAATCATGATTAGTTTGTTACTCTGCAGAGGTTTGCGCACTTTTCCGACAAGACTCGATCGCCTCCGTTTGGTTTCTCGCACTACAGGGTGTTTGAGAAGGCGGATGACCGAGACATTGTCTTTCAGAAGCGCTAGCACCTTACATGTGGGGTAAACCGGTACACCTACATCCCCTACATCTGCTAGTCTACCCCGTAAGAGTTCGCACAACTTAGTTAACTATGCTAGAGCCCATAGTAGCATGTGGCTGCACACGGAAGTTTCTAGCATGAAAAATCTTATGATCCCTTTGAGCCTGGGTGGCGGTCCAAAATAAAAACAGGCAAGTCCTGATAGACATCAGGTGCCTCAATCCACCCAGATGTGTGTTTAAGTTGCCACCTTAGATAAACCATTAAAATTATCAATCTCACATCTGTCATGGATATCACTCACCCAATCCACGTCTACTAGCATAGCATAGCATAATAAGCAAACGTAGAAGTAACTCCCAAAGGTTTCATAAGTAACAGGTAATAGGTACTACCTCAATTCTACTTCCCATCCCACAATTTAATTAGATCCTAACAATGCAAGTGTTTGAGGGTTTGATCTAATGCAATAAAACTGGGTAGTAGGAAAGATATGATCAAGTGTTACTTGCCTGCAATGTTGATGAAGATGATTCGCACTCAAAACTCTTGATAGATCTAATCGTCATACTCCGGTCAATCTATCGTAGGCAAGCAATAGTAACCACACAATAAGTACTCATCTAATGCACAGGGAAAAATCGAACAAGAGAACGAACCAGAAAGTTCAACTTAAGAACTCCGGTTGCAAAGAAAGAACGAGCCGAACAAACGACGAAAAACAAACGGCGGAAGAAAACAACTCGGTTCTAGCAAGTTGAATCTAGGTCAAAATTTTACTGTAGCAAAAGCTTGTTCAAGTTGATTAGACGGAACGGCGGTTTCGAGATGAAACTTCAGGCGCTTGAATCACCTGATTCCGATAAACGAGCGAGAAGATAAACTAGAACGAAGATCGGATCTGAGATCGCGATCGCGGAATAAATCCGACGAGAAGAAAAAGAAGAACGGTTATACGAACAGGCGTCGTTAACCGGGAAATAATCGGTGATCACGTTCGTTGAGACGAACGGTCCGAAAGAAGAACGAAAACCAATCTAGGGTTTTCGGAAAAGAGATCGAAACGAAAAACCGATCTAGAACACCGGAACGGTTTAGCGAAAATCGGAAAGAAAACGAATCGGTAGAGAAGAAAAGAATCGGAACGGTTTATAAGAAAAACCGAACCGAGGGAAAGAAGAGACGCGGCGCGGTACCTCCGGCGAACGGCGGCGACGGCGGCGTTGACGCAGGGCGGCGGCGGCGCGGTGACGCATGGTGGCGGTGGCGGCACTAGGGCGCGGGGTTGGGCGGCGTTGGGCGCGGCGGCGATGCACAAGGGCGGCGGCGCGGGTGAGAGGCGCGGGGTGAGGCGCGGCTTGGGTGGTGCGGCGGCGCGGCGTGGGTGTGGCGGCGCGGCGTGGGGCGGCGGAGAGGAGAGGAGAGGTGTTGGTTTGATGTGTTTAGAGGGGGGGTGCTTGGGTATTTATATTGGGGAGGGGAGGGTTTTGCTTGGGGTAGGGGACAAGAAATAGACTAGGATTAGGAAACAAAAGGAAAAGATCTAGAAATAGATACGGAATAAACGAACATAGGACAAGAGTCCTACTAAGACTAGGAAAGAAAGAAGCGGCGGCTCCCTGGTGCACGCGCGCTATGGCCTCTTGGCCGGCCGGCGGCTAGTGGCTTGGGCCTTTGGCCCAAGGCGCTGCAGATTTTTTTTTAAACGGTCTCGCGCGCAGAAAAATAAATAAAAGAAAATCTAAACGAACTCCAAAATTTAATAAAGTAAATTTTCCCCGACTCCTAAAAATGAGCCGAACAAAATGAACTTTTCTCCGGACCTAAAATAAAATTTTCAAAAACGCGCATTTTCCCTATCCGAATAAAATGCAAATAAAACTCCGGCAAACAAAATTTGATCTATTTATTAAATCTTCATTTTCCTAAATTTGGGAAAGTCATATTATTCCCTCTCTTATATTTTTGATAACGGAAAATAATTGAAGATGAAATAAATAAATCAAATGATCCTCTTTTCAATTCGAGAAAACTCTCAAATATGAAAATAACGAAATCTCCAACTCTCTCCAAGGGTCCTTGAGTTGCGTGAAATTTCTAGGATCGACCAAAATGTAAGAAAATAAAATATGCATGATGATCTATTCCAAATTGAAAATAAATTCAAAGGGGCTTTGAATTTAATTCTTTGAAACTCCCAACTCATATTTCATATAATTTGAAGAAGTCATTCTCTCGTGAAAATCATGGAGTCGCATAAAGTTTCAGAATTGGGATATTTCCAAATGAAATTCAAATATTCTCAACACCCCTTGTCATTTAAATAAATGGAAGAAGTCATGTCATCTTCTCTCCGGGGTTTTGTGATGAAAAGAATTTGAATTCACGAAGATCAGAAAACCAATATGAAAGTTTGGGAAAGTCCTTTTATTCCCTCTCATTTAACTTTCAAAAAGTTTCGAATTCACTCACTTTCAGTCAATCAATCAAGCAATCAATCAAATCTATCTATTTGTTTATAACATTCCAAAATTTAGAATTTTGGGATGTTACAAACTACCACCCTTAAAATGAATCTCGTCCTCGAGATTCGGAGAGGCTAGAAAGAATAGGTTAGGGTTTGGGGTCTTCTCAAAGTCCATCGATCATCTCCGAGGTCTCGGGTGCTACCACCCTTAGAAACATTGTTACGGTTCCATCAAAACTCATATACTCCATCCTTTATCGTTGACAGTGTTAGTCTTCTCAGATATTAAGGATAATCCCTTCTCTGGCTCTTCCGGTAGTGGCATAACCTTTTCCTCAATTCCTTTGTCCTTTCATCTTGGTAAGGTTATCCCGAAACTGGGTCTTCATAGCTGACGGGTCTGACGCCAATGCTAAACAACTATCGATATCTCGTGGTGGTCAACAATTTATGGTTTCTCCTGCAGGAAATGAATCTGGGTTGATCCTCACCGTATAACCTACGGTTGGCAAAAGCTGTCGTGTACAAGGGAAAAATTACGTATACCATTCTAAGGTTTAACAAGGTTTAATATCGTCGTCTCTCTACTATAGGCAAGTCACTCAGATTTACCATCCCATATAGCAAAGCGAATAATAAGAGTAAGTCGGTATGGTGATCAATCCATCCCGCACCCAAATCATTACCATGTATACAGTTTAGCGAATCTCGCATACTAACACTCGGTCAACCTCACAAGCATTGCAGGATTTCTCTTGTCGATGAACCAAGTTCGGATAATCCATGGATTCTGCAAGCCAGACAAACATCTATCGTTCCTTCACAACTCTCAGGTTTTGCGTAAACTCCTATAAAATCGCCTGTCGATAAAATCGTAACTTCTTCCAGGGTTTTTCCTTCAGCAAGAATGTGCTTGCTTCTTCGCAGGTCCGGGGCCTGTGGGTTATGGCCCATCTCATCACTTGTAGTCCTTGAACTTATCATCGGGCAACTGTTCATTATCCCATCATCCAACTTCCTGGCATACTTAAAATCCATCCAAATGTACTGTCTCTTTTCCTTATATTTGCACCAAACGGGGACATGATTACTCAGACTCATCATGGAGTTTCCATTGATCCATATTTCCATCATCATACCTCCTTTATATCCAATAACACTTCATCTCTTCATCCTCGTGGGATGTCCCACATACCGTGATAAAACTTATACTTATGAAATCCATACTCCACTTCGTGGAACATCATTATCCTTTCCAGGGTCAAGCGTCCTTATAGGGGAATATTGGCCATCTCTGCATGGCACTTCTTCAACTGGGAAACGTAAAACACATCTTGAACTCCTGACAGTCCTCCGGGTGACTCTAACTTGTTGGCCACTTCTCCATACGCTCCAAAACTCGGTATGGTCCTACAAACCTCGGGGCTAACTGTCCCTTAACTCCAATCCGTTTAACTCCTCACAGAGGGAACACATGAAGACATGCTCTGTCTCCAATTTCATAGACTACCTCCTTGCGTTTTTAAGTCTGCATAACTCTTCTACCTGGACTGAGCTACCTTCAGTCTATCTCGAATCAACTTAACATTCTCTTCTGACTCCTTGATCACATTTGGTCCAAACAACTGTCGGTCTCCGACTTCATCCCACATACTCTTGGGGCATCACACATATCGAGACAAAACTCGTATTTCATTTTGCCCAAAATCCATGCAGTGGAGTATCTTTATCCTTTCTGGGGTCAAAGTTTCTTACAGGGTACTACCACCCTTAAAATACACAAATCTTCCATAGACCATATTTCTCTTATCCTCAAAAAAAAATCCTCCTTCATAGAGTAGCAACTCATAAAATCCATATCAGTACCAACGAGGCTAACTTTATTAATTCTCAAATCATTACAATCTCCTGTTTTTCCATTACATGCCTCAATTCAATACCTCTATATAAAAGAAAATGTTCTCACTACCACTACTATATTACTTCTGTTACAAACTCAACTATTTATCACAAGTCTCCTTCTCCTTCGGACAACCTCTAGCAAAGTGCCCTGCTCCATTACAACGGAAACACAATACTTCTGACAGGTTTCGAGGTTTCCTCATGATCACATAGCCTCCTTGGGTCCTTTTCTTCCCTCTTGGGCAATCATTGAAGTAGTGCCCTGAATTTTTGCACCTGAAACATGTGATATGACTCAGGTCTTTCTTTGTGGAAATTGGGTTGTTCCTCGAATCCAACCTACTTCTCTTCCTGGACCTTTCCATTCCAATCATGGCTTCTATTTCCCGTGGGTCATATTCTACTTCCTCTGTCGGGAATTCTACTAGATTCCCGTTCATACAATTCTGGGAGATGTGTCCTTCTTCTCCACATGAATAGCATGACTTAGTGCAGGGTCTAATTGGCTCTTCTTTGGGTGTGTCCTCCACCTCTTTCTTCATCACAGGTTCTTCTAAACCTTCCATGAGAGCTCCTTTCATTGCTTCTTCCTTCAGCTGGATGGTTCGTTGTACCATGGGGTAAATGTGACACTGAGCAGGGTAGTGGGTAGTCCCTTGACCCAAGAAACAAGTAATCTGTCTAGTTGGGCATTCTTCAGTTGGGTGACTTCCTTCACAATTAGGGCATTCATCCTTGTGTTCCTTATGGGTGTGCCCGATTTCTCCACAAATCTTGCATGCACAAGGTTTCTTCATATCCTTTCCATAAGGCTTCAACTTCTGGGACACAAACTGAGACTTTAGCAAGGTCAACTTAAATTCTTTCCAAGTGGTTACTCCTTGCCATCCATTGATGGTTTGGTACATCCTCCACCAAGTAGCAGCACCTCTTTCAAAGCATTGAAGAGCATGCTGGGCCATATCCTTTCCGACTATAGGGTTGTTCTCCATATGATCCTCCATGTTCTGAATCCATCGGTCTGTCTCCAATTGACTCATCGGTCCAGAAAATACAAGCTCATCGCCATTCATCCTCTATTGGGTTCAAGGGTTTGGGGTGAGATAAGAGAGATCAAGAGAGAGGAATGCACACAATACAAGCAAAAGTTTTGAAAAGACAGATTTTGTTGTGGCTGTCGAAAAAAACATCAAACAAATGACAGCTCACAAACGTCGCATCTAACGTAGGTATATAATAGGGGTTTGGTCTTCTAAAGGTCAATGAATCTTCAACGTCTCCAAACTCTTCAAGTCATGTTCATGTCTCCGATGGCCTCTTCCAATCGTGCTTGTCCTGCTCAAGTTCTTTTGCCAGATCATCTCTGTTGACGCGAAGTCTCTCGCGACGTCCTTCAATATTTCTGGAGTTACGTTCCAACTGCCGGTTTCAACATCCTTGACATGATCCATGATCCTACTGTCCTTCAGTTATTGTCAAATCTCCGGTATCTCGATGTTTTGCTCCTTCATCTTGTCTACTTTCAGCTTCTGGGTCCTGAGTTCTTCACCAATTGCCTTATTGTCAAATATTGCTTCTTGTAGGTCCATCTTAACTTCCTGATGTAACACTCCAGATCCTGGTGAATACACCAGCTAAGGTTAACACTCCACGTTTGCAGATAGATGCTCCATCAGCTTTCTACCATCCAATCCTTCCATGCATCTGCATGCTTTAACTCCGCACGGTGACAATAGCATAGGCGGGCGATAACATCATGGATAGCCGTGTTTTTTTTTATTTTGCTCTTGTCATTTCCATGAGTTAATAACTCCTGCCTTAGGGTTCTCTTGACAAAACTTTGAGTTACTAACTCTCCATGCTCCGGTCTTTCTCCAATACACCTTGATCTCGGTATTGATAACTTCCATAGTCTGCCAGGTTCCATAAAGGTAGCCTTCCTGGGTCATACAAATTTGGGAATTCTTCAGAGCCTTCAAATTCTCCAAGTCTTCGGAGTCTTCAACAGTTGTAGTTTCCATTTACACGGTAAAATCCTCTTCATTCCAAATGGTCTTAGTTGTCCGATATCTTGTCTCCTTGGAGTGGTCTCATCAGTCAAATCTTCGAGTGGTCAAAAGGGGAAAAGGGGTATGGTCTCACTTAAAAGGGGAATATTTGAATAAACTCAGAAGAGAAGAGAGGTAAAAGATCTTTTGAAAGGGAAAGTTGTAGAGAAAAATCTTTGCTATTGGCTTGCCAGTTTCTAGGGTCACGTCCTACAGTCAACATGTGCTCTGATACCATCTTGTAGCGACCCGACCCGAATGGATCAAGTCTCTGTGCTTTCGTGTCATCCCTGGATCGGTATGCTGACACACACAGTACTCGAAGGATTTATAACAGAGGTAAATCACATGTATAAAGTAACGTAAAAACTATTACCTCAATCCAAAATATAGCGGAAGCAACAAGGTTGTGGATTCCCATCAACACCAACGGCAAAGTTGAGTATAGGAAATCGTAACCCTAACATACCACTTACTCGTCGTCTGAAAAGTCTGCAACATGAAAAGTTGCAGCCCGAAAACGGGTCAGCACATGGAATATGCTGGCAATGTAACACATAGAGATTAATGAAAGAATAGGCTATACTACATGCATATATGGCTGGTGGAAAGCTCTAAGATTACAGTTTTTGCGAAAAGCCAATTTTTTCCTACTACAAAGGAATAAATTTATTTAACTATCATGGTGGTTGTGAAACATTGAGAATGGTTGACAGCATTCTCAATCCCAATTAAAAATAATCATTAAACCCAAACAAATTATAATAAGTAACGTGTTGAGATCAACAGGATAATCCAAGAACTAGATACTCAAAATGTCCATAACCGGGGACACGGCTAATCATGATTAGTTTGTTACTCTGCAGAGGTTTGCGCACTTTTCCCACAAGACTCGATCGCCTCCGTTTGGTTTCTCGCACTACAGGGTGTTTGAGAAGGCGGATGACCGAGACATAGTCTTTCAGAAGCGCTAGCACCTTACATGTGGGGTAAACCGGTACACCTACATCCCCTACATCTGCTAGTCTACCCCGTAAGAGTTCGCACAACTTAGTCAACTATGCTAGAGCCCATAGTAGCATGTGGCTGCACACGGAAGTTTCTAGCATGAAAAATCTTATGATCCCTTTGAGCCTGGGTGGCGGTCCAAAATAAAAACAGGCAAGTCCTGATAGACATCAGGTGCCTCAATCCACCCAGATGTGTGTTTAAGTTGCCACCTTAGATAAACCATTAAAATTATCAATCTCACATCTGTCATGGATATCACTCACCCAATCCACGTCTACTAGCATAGCATAGCATAATAAGCAAACGTAGAAGTAACTCCCAAAGGTTTCATAAGTAACAGGTAATAGGTACTACCTCAATTCTACTTCCCATCCCACAATTTAATTAGATCCTAACAATGCAAGTGTTTGAGGGTTTGATCTAATGCAATAAAACTGGGTAGTAGGAAAGATATGATCAAGTGTTACTTGCCTGCAATGTTGATGAAGATGATTCGCACTCAAAACTCTTGATAGATCTAATCGTCATACTCCGGTCAATCTATCGTAGGCAAGCAATAGTAACCACACAATAAGTACTCATCTAATGCACAGGGAAAAATCGAACAAGAGAACGAACCAGAAAGTTCAACTTAAGAACTCCGGTTGCAAAGAAAGAACGAGCCGAACAAACGACGAAAAACAAACGGCGGAAGAAAACAACTCGGTTCTAGCAAGTTGAATCTAGGTCAAAATTTTACTGTAGCAAAAGCTTGTTCAAGTTGATTAGACGGAACGGCGGTTTCGAGATGAAACTTCAGGCGCTTGAATCACCTGATTCCGATAAACGAGCGAGAAGATAAACTAGAACGAAGATCGGATCTGAGATCGCGATCGCGGAATAAATCCGACGAGAAGAAAAAGAAGAACGGTTATACGAACAGGCGTCGTTAACCGGGAAATAATCGGTGATCACGTTCGTTGAGACGAACGGTCCGAAAGAAGAACGAAAACCAATCTAGGGTTTTCGGAAAAGAGATCGAAACGAAAAACCGATCTAGAACACCGGAACGGTTTAGCGAAAATCGGAAAGAAAACGAATCGGTAGAGAAGAAAAGAATCGGAACGGTTTATAAGAAAAACCGAACCGAGGGAAAGAAGAGACGCGGCGCGGTACCTCCGGCGAACGGCGGCGACGGCGGCGTTGACGCAGGGCGGCGGCGGCGCGGTGACGCATGGTGGCGGTGGCGGCACTAGGGCGCGGGGTTGGGCGGCGTTGGGCGCGGCGGCGATGCACAAGGGCGGCGGCGCGGGTGAGAGGCGCGGGGTGAGGCGCGGCTTGGGTGGTGCGGCGGCGCGGCGTGGGTGTGGCGGCGCGGCGTGGGGCGGCGGAGAGGAGAGGAGAGGTGTTGGTTTGATGTGTTTAGAGGGGGGGTGCTTGGGTATTTATATTGGGGAGGGGAGGGTTTTGCTTGGGGTAGGGGACAAGAAATAGACTAGGATTAGGAAACAAAAGGAAAAGATCTAGAAATAGATACGGAATAAACGAACATAGGACAAGAGTCCTACTAAGACTAGGAAAGCAAGAAGCGGCGGCTCCCTGGTGCACGCGCGCTATGGCCTCTTGGCCGGCCGGCGGCTAGTGGCTTGGGCCTTTGGCCCAAGGCGCTGCGGTTTTTTTTTAAACGGTCTCGCGCGCAGAAAAATAAATAAAAGAAAATCTAAACGAACTCCAAAATTTAATAAAGTAAATTTTCCCCGACTCCTAAAATTGAGCCGAACAAAATGAACTTTTCTCCGGACCTAAAATAAAATTTTCAAAAACGCGCATTTTCCCTATCCGAATAAAATGCAAATAAAACTCCGGCAAACAAAATTTGATCTATTTATTAAATCTTCATTTTCCTAAATTTGGGAAAGTCATATTATTCCCTCTCTTATATTTTTGATAACGGAAAATAATTGAAGATGAAATAAATAAATCAAATGATCCTCTTTTCAATTCGAGAAAACTCTCAAATATGAAAATAACGAAATCTCCAACTCTCTCCAAGGGTCCTTGAGTTGCGTGAAATTTCTAGGATCGACCAAAATGCAAGAAAATAAAATATGCATGATGATCTATTCCAAATTGAAAATAAATTCAAAGGGGCTTTGAATTTAATTCTTTGAAACTCCCAACTCATATTTCATATAATTTGAAGAAGTCATTTTATCTTCTCTCGTGAAAATCATTGAGTCGCATAAAGTTTCAGAATTGGGATATTTCCAAATGAAATTCAAATATTCTCAACACCCCTTGTCATTTAAATAAATGGAAGAAGTCATGTCATCTTCTCTCCGGGGTTTTGTGATGAAAAGAATTTGAATTCACGAAGATCAGAAAACCAATATGAAAGTTTGGGAAAGTCCTTTTATTCCCTCTCATTTAACTTTCAAAAAGTTTCGAATTCACTCACTTTTAGTCAATCAATCAAGCAATCAATCAAATCTATCTATTTGTTTATAACATTCCAAAATTTAGAATTTTGGGATGTTACAGGTGGTCATAGCCTTGGTTTCACAACCTAGGAGAGTATGGCGTCTAGCGAGGGAAATTATCACCGTAGAGGTCCTTACTTTGATGGTACTAATTTTGCTAGTTGGAAGCATAAGATGAAAATGCATATTCTTGGACATAACCCCACCGTTTGGGCTATTGTGTGTATTGGCTTGCAAGGTGAATTCTTTGATGGGAGAGAACCGAACCGCGAAGCTAGCACGGAAGAGTTGAAGATGCTGCAATACAACGCTCAAGCTTGTGATATCCTCTTCAACGGATTGTGCCCCGAAGAATTCAACAAAATCAGTCGTCTTGATAACGCAAAGGAAATTTGGGACACTTTGATTGATATGCATGAAGGTACCGACTCCGTCAAGGAATCCAAGTTGGACGTGCTCCAAAGTCAACTTGACAAGTTCAAAATGAAGGATGGTGAAGGTGTCGCTAAAATGTACTCTAGGCTTGCTCTTATCACAAATGAGATTGCCGGCTTAGGAAGTGAAGAGATGACCGACAAATTCATCATCAAGAAGATCTTAAGAGCTTTGGACGGAAAATATGATACCGTGTGCACGTTGATCCAAATGATGCCAAATTACAAAGATCTCAAGCCAACAGAAGTCATTGGAGAATTGTTTCTCATGAGATGTCACTCAAGGATAAGGAGGAACTTCACAACAAGTCAAGTGGTGCTTACAAAGCCTCATGTGAAGCCCCTATATCATCAAGTGAGAAACAAACCTTCAATTAAGAATTGAGCTTAATGGTGAAGAACTTCAACAAGTTCTACAAGAATAGAAGCAAAGAGAGAAGCTCCAAGTCAAGGTCCTACAATGACAAAAGATCTTCTAGTCGAGAGTGCAATTGCTACAATTGTGGGAGACCCGGACACTATTCCAATGAGTGTATGACACCCTACAAAAGAAGAGAAGAATCACCCAAGAGGAGAAGTAGAAGAGAAGAATCAACCACCAAGAGAGAGAAGGAGTAGAGATGATCATTATGAACGAAGAACATCCCAGAGAAGCAAGGATTCGGAAAGGAAGGACAAGTCATCAAGGAGCTACACAAAATGAATACATCAAGCTCATGTTGGTGAATGGGTGTCCGGCTCCGACTCAGACAATCACTCCGAGAGAAGCTATCACTCCAACTCCGAATATACTCAAGATGAAGGTGTTGCCGGTCTAGCACTTGTGTCAACCAACTCCTACGACATATTTGATTCACCAAATGAAGGACTTGGAAGATGCTTCATGGCTAAAGGTCCAAAGGTAACACACCCCGGGTATGTTGATTTCAATAGTGATGAAGATGACTTGTTATGTGATGATGATTTACTTGTTGAAAACTCTAGTGATGAATACTATGATGAAACGTCAATTAATCATGCTAATCAAGATAAAACAAATGACAATGATAAGGAGAAGATTGAGCTTCTAACTAAAGAACTAAACACTCTTAAGTTAGCTCATGAAACTATCTTAGAAGATCATCGGGGACTTTTAAGGACTCATGAGAAGTTACGCTTTGAAAAGCTCAACCTTGAGCAAGAGCATGAGTTCTTAAAGGCAATCAATGATGATCTCCGTAAGAAAAGTTCTTCTTACATTGCCAAGCATTTACTCTTATCTACTTACATGCCTCAAGTCAAGTCCATTAACAAGAACAAGAAGGATTCTTCCTCTAGTAGTAACAATAATCATGCTAAATCCAATGTTGTTGCTTCTAGTAGTTCTCTTGATTCCACTAATGATTCTCTTAGCCAAGTTACACTTGAGCAAGAAAATAGCTTATTGAAGGGAACTATAGAGAAAGGTGATTACAAGAGCCTTGCCAGGAGTAAGAAATTTGAGGAAATTGTACGCAAGCGAGGAAGGCACCGGAAGAACCAAGGTGTTGGTTTTGAACGAAAGTTCAATGGCAATGGAGTTGAGTGGGAAGAAGATCAATACCCCAAGACGAAGTTTGTTCCTCAATAAGAGAAGTATGATCCTACTTCCTTCAAGGGAACACAAGCTCAAGATGATCTTCCACCACAAGACCACAAGCAAAAAGGCAAGGACAAGCTTCAAGAGGAGATTGATGCATTTGAAGAAGCTCCAAAGGCCTTGGTCAAGTGGGTTCCCAAGACTACATCAAGCTCTACTTCATCAAGTACAACTACAACTCCAAGGATTCCCATCAAGATGATGTGGATCCCGAAGAAGAAGAACTAGAGAGTTCTTGAGGGTGACTCCGTCAACATATTCCACTCATATCATTTTGGCAATAACAAGTGCAATCAACTTCCACATCTTGCACTAGTTCAAGGAGTCACAAACCCTCTTGTTGGTAAGACAAGGGACAAGGTAACCTAATGCTTTCATAGACATCATCTTGTGTGTGCATCACTCTATGTCTACGGATACCCTTGTTTGTTCCTTGTGGGACTAACCCGTGTAGGTATTGCAAGTGCAACTCACTCCAAAGGATTGCTCCAAATGATCTACATCAACATTGAGCACCCACATCTTCAACACCTACATGAAGTCATCATCGACAAAACCCAAGGTTAGTTCATCCCTCTAAGGGGGGATCTCACATCTAGGGGGAGCTTAACTCTAAGAATTGAGTCAAAGCAACTCTAATGGTGTGAAAACATCAATGCATTATGTAAAAGTGGTAACCCCACTTGAGCCTAAACGATGAGTATGACCTATGATCAAATGTTCTCATTTGACTCCTAAGTCAATATACTCATATATAGATGACCTAGTCATCGCAAATTGTTTGATAGATGCTAGAATTGGTTGTGCGTGCTTTGCCACATATTTCATTTGCCATTTTATTGTGTGAGCATGTTGGTTGCATATTTCACTCATTCGAGGACATCCACTTGTTGCTTTGATTGATTGGTTTCTTTTTCTTTTGCCAAGTGGATGGACAAGAATGCCTAAGAACCTTCTCTAGCTATCTATGTTTTTCTTGTCTCAAACTTTATTCATGCTACATCACAAAATTTGATCAAGTCAGATTCGAACCACTCTATGTGAGGAGCACTCGGAGTCCCCGATCCGTCATAGACTTAAACTTCAAAAACTTCTTTGTGCGTTTCGGTCTGACCGATTCTTCCATTTTGGTCATACCGAGATCACTAATTAGATCTAGGTTTTCAATCTCGGTGCAACCGATTTGAACTTTTCGGTCACACCGAGTTGCTGTAACTGTCAACAGTTATGCATCTCGGTGCCACCGAGTTGTTCCACTCGGTCACACCGACAGGGTCGGGCTATATATACCCACGGGCAAAAATTTGGAAACTTTCTCCGAACTCTTTCGCCTGCGCGTAGCTCGCTCTGCCTCCAGGGTCTCCGGATCGTCCTCCTCGTCACCAGCCGCCTCCTGTCGCTGGTCTCCGCCGCCGTCAACGGAAATCATCCCCGTCGTTGCTGCTGTAGCGAGTTCATCGCCAAACTAGGGTATGGACTCGATCACTATGCTATCCCCGTCCTATTCCTAGCACATTGTGTTCATCATGAATCTTGCCACGATTGAAACTATTCTATCCAGTCAAAACACTTCATAGATTAGAGGTGAATTGAAAATTTAGGGTTAGGTTTCCGCCGAAACCATCTCGGACCCACCGAGTTGTAGAACGCGGTTCCACCGATTCGGCTAAGGCCATTGCACAAGTGATTCTCGGTCTGACCGAGAATTGCAAATCGGTGTGACCGAGTTCAGGACTTTTTGAAATCCTAGCAGTCTTGGTGCCACCGAACTATAACTCGGTCGGACCGAGTTCACTAGTTTAGGTTCCAAAAGCTGCTTCGGTATCACCGAGTTTGCAAATTGGTTGATCCGAAATGCTTTCTGTGGAAAACTAAAACTAAGTTTTTGACTCATTCTTTTGCAAAAACCTCTGTATTTTGTGATGCTCATCCACTCTATCTCATATATATCTATTCACAGGGTCTGTAGTCAGTGTTTGCAACATGTCTGATCAAAGTGACAGCCAGAACAAGGAAGAGGAGCAAATTCAGATGAGTGAGGGCACTAGTCCCTCTAGCACCTCTGATGATGGTAGAAGGAGCACCCCAAGTAACTTACCCAAAGCTGCCACCAGGGCCAGAAAGAAGAAAACCTCAGAATCTGAGGATAAAGACTATGTGGCAGTTGAGGATGAGGCCACTTCCAAGAAGAAAGTGCTCAAAAAGGAGTATGGCTCAGCTGCATCCACTAAGCCAGGAGTGCAGAAGAAGGCATCTGCAAGAAGGATTCCACTTCCAAACCCAGGAAGGTTGCCACTTGAGAAACCATGAAGTTTACTATTGAGTCAGAAGATGAAGCTGCTGGTCAAGAAAAAAAGAAAAAGAGAGTCAGAACCACTACTGCCAAAGTTCTTGGCAATCCCTCTATGAGGAGAGACTCTGAGGAAGAAGAAGAAGAGGTTGCTGCACCAGCACCCAAGGCTCAGAAGCTTATGGGTGATGCTATTAGGTCAGGGGCTGCATCATCAAAGCCCAAAGAAGCACCCAAAGCTGCCTCCAAGCCCAAGACTGCACCAAAGAGGAATACCAGAAACATATCTGCTGCTAAGAAGAACAAGGCCCCAGTGCCTGAAACTGTTGCTGAAGAGGAAGATGATGAAGAGCATGTCTTGAGAAAGTTGAAGCCAAAGATTCCAGATCATAATGATGCTCATCCCGTGGCTGAGAACATGAAGCTGAGAAAGGATGTAGGCCTCAGACAGTGGAGGTTGTCTGATCCTTATGCAATCAGGAGAAGGACTACTGTTGACTACATGTTCCATACTAAGGAACAATAGGATTTCTATGAGACAGTGTTGCTGGACAAGAAGCCTATAGTGTGTGACATGAGGTGGGTGGACTGTACCTACATGAAGGAGAATGAGGAACACTATCCTGGTGTGTATGACAGTTTTAGTGCTTGTGTAGTTGCAGACTTTGTTGGGCAGAAGCTCACAAAGTGGAATGATGAGCTCATAATGCAATTCTACTCCACAGCACACTTCTATCCAGATGGCAGGATAGTATGGATGTCTGAAGGTACTAGGTACCAATCAACAATTGAAGAATGGGCTAATCTGATCAATGCACCTAAGGAGAAAGAAGATGACTTGGATGTCTATGCCAAGAAGAAGATGTATCACAACACTATGGCACATATGTACGAGGAGATCCCAGATGCTGCAGTTGAGACACATAAGTTTGGATCAGTACATTACCTTTTGTCAGGACTGCCAACTATCAACTGGATCCTCAGGCATACTCTCTTGCCCAAATCAGGTGACCACAACATGATCAGAGGCCATGCAATAAACTTGCTACACTTCTTTGATGTGCCACAAAAGTTCAAGGTCATGAGCCTCATAGTTGAGACTATCAAGAGGACAGCAGCTGACCAAAAGAGAAGTTGTGCGTATGCCCCACGGATCCAGGAGCTGATTAACTCCAAGATGGGCACAGACACATACTTGTTGGACAAGGAGCACATGCCTATCTATCCAGACTTTGAGGACAACCAAGTGGTTATGGATGAAGATGAACCATCTTCTGTGCATGCTCAAGCAAAGAAGAAGGCAAGGACAGAGAAGGCTACCAAGATGCCAACAATGGAAGAGGCATCTCAGTACTTTTTGAAGAGCAAACAAGATCAGATAGGCTACTTGCTTGCATCCACTCTGAGGATTGAGAAGGGGCTGGCCACCTTGACTCAAAACCAGGACAGCCTGGAGAGGATCATGGAGCAGAAGTTCTATGACTTGGATGTGAAGATCCCTGAGATCCAGTCTATTGTTGAGCAGCTTCAGGATGATATGCAGGAGAGGAAGGGCAAGACAACCACTAATGCATTTGCCAGAGTGCCTAGAGCTCAGAGATCAGCTGCAGTGCCAGTGACAGACACCAGAGACACTTCATCTGCACCAGCTACAGCTCCTACAGCTCCAGTGCAACCAGCTCCAGCACCTACACCTCCAGCTCCATCCACATCTACTGAAGTCATCGTCCAAGGAGCCATCTCTACACCACCACCTGAAGATCAAGCCTGAGAGTCGATCTAGTGCTATGCATTTTCTATGAACTTTTTGGTAACTTGTTGCCAAAGGGGGAGAGAAATGTATAGATCATAGGCTTCGAGAGAGAGTGTTGCTTTTTATTCTCTCTTGCTTTGGTGGTTGAACTTTATTTGCTTGTTTGAGATACTTTATGTCTGTGTGATACTTGGATGATCATGTGTTTGATCATATGCTACATTTATGCTTGTTGGATGACATTATCCTTTTATCTCTATATGATCATTCACTTTGCTTGGTGATGAGTGCATGTATTCAATCATTATCATTTTGAGCGCTCCACCAAGATGCATGTGACATGGAAGAGTAACCCATGAGCCTAACTCTTTGTGCATTTGCAGTCCAAAGCAAATCTTAAACTATGCACAAATTTAGGGGGAGCTCTTGCTTATCACATACTTCTCAAAGCGACAATGTTTTTCACTCTTATTATCACTTGTCGAAGCTTTGATCTATATGTTGTCATCAATTACCAAAAAGGGGGAGATTGAAAGTGCAACTATCCCTAGGTGGTTTTGGTATTTCCTAACAACATATAGCTCATTGAGCTAACATCATTCCAAGATGAACATTTCAGGAAAAGCTCAATGAATGGCATGGCATGGATGAGAAAAGTGGATCCCTCAAAATGCTAAGGATAAAAGGATTGGCTCAAGCTCAAAAGCTCAAGACTCTACATTTTATATTTTAGTGATCCAAGATCACATTGAGTCTATAGGAAAAGCCAATACTATCAAGGAGGGATGAGGTGTTGCTTAATGAGTTTCTTGCTCCATAGTGTTTAGTGATATGCTCCAAAACCCTCAACTACTTTCTCACAACCACATATGACCTAAACCAAAATTCAAACTTGGCCCTACCGATTTTTTCTATCCGGCGCCACCGAGTTCAGATGTCATAGCCACTGCCACAAACCCTAGGCAAATCGGTCTCACTGATAGGGATCTCGGTCTCACCGAGATGGTATTGTAATTTCTCTGTTTCCCTTCGTAACGTTTTGGTACCACCGAGATGAGCGACCAGTCCCACCGAGATTGCAATGTAAACTCCCTGTTTCCTTTTCGTAACATTTCGGTCCCACCGAAGTGAGCGAACCGGTCCCACTGAGTTTACCTGATCAACTCTCTGGTTAGCTTATTACCAAAATCGGTCTCACCGAGTTTGTGTAATCGGTCTCACCGAGATTACGTTATGCCCTAACCCTAACCATATATATATCGGTCCTACCGAGTTGCATGTCGGTCCCACTGAAAATCCTAACGGTCACTAGATTTGCTGAATCGGTCTGACCGAGTTTCTCAATTCGGTCCCACCGAGTTTGGCAAGTTGTGTGTAACGATTAGATTTTGTGTGGAGGCTATATATACCCCTCCACCTCCTCTTCATTCGTGGAGAGAGCCATCAGAACAAACCTACACTTCCAACTTGCTATTTCTGAGAGTGAACTACCTACTCATGTGTTGAGGCCAAGATATTCCATTCCTACCATATGAATCTTGATCTCTAGCCTTCCCCAAGTTGCTTTCCACTCAAATCTTCTTTCCACCAAATCCAAATCCTGTGAGAGAGAGTTGAGTGTTGGGGAGACTATCATTTGAAGCACAAGAGCAAGGAGTTCATCATCAACACACCATTTGTTACTTCTTGGAGAGTGGTGTCTCCTAGATTAGCTAGGTGTCACTTGGGAGCCTCCGACAAGATTGTGGAGTTGAACCAAGGAGTTTGTAAGGGCAAGGAGATCGCCTACTTTGTGAAGATCTACCGCTAGTGAGGCAAGTCCTTCGTGGGCGACGGCCATGGTGGGATAGACAAGCTTGCTTCTTCATGGACCCTTCGTGGGTGGAGCCCTCTGTGGACTCGCGCAACCGTTACCCTTCGTGGGTTGAAGTCTCCATCAACGTGGATGTATGATAGCACCACCTATCGGAACCACGACAAAAACATCCGTGTCTCCAATTGTGTTTGAATTCTCCAAACCCTTCCCTTTACATTCTTGCAAGTTGCATGCTTTACTTTTCGTTGCTCATATACTCTTTGCATGCTTGCTTGAATTGTGTTAAGATTTCTTGACTTGTGCTAAGATAGCTAAAATCTGCCAAAGACTAAAACTGGAAAAGGATAAGTTTTTATTTGCTCAAGTAGTCTAATCACCCCCCCTCTAGACATACTTTCGATCCTACAAGGGTAGGTGGATAAGGACCCCGTGGAGGGCTGGTTGAACAGTAGCTGGTGGAGGGCTCGATGAACAGTAGCTGGTGGAGGCAGGAGGAAGACGTAATGGATGAACAATGCAGGTGGAGGCTGAAGGAAGTCGACGATGGGTGAACAGTAACCTATGGAGTCCCGTTTTGTGGTATGCCACACCCCTCCCGATGAACAGGACCTCCGTTTCGGCCATAGCGCTCCAACACAAGTCCATTTCCTCTGTTTTGCGGTATGCCACACCCCTCTCGATGAACGGAACCCCTGTTTCGACCGTAGCACTCCAACACAAGTCCGTTTCCTCCGTTTTGCGGTACGCCACACCCCTCCTAATGAATAGGACCCCCGTTTTGACCGTAGCGCTCCAACACAAGTCCGTTTCCTCCGTTTTGTGGTACGCCACACCCCTCCTGATGAACAGGACCCCTGTTTTGACCGTAGTGCTCCAACAAAAGTTCGTTTCCTACGTACTGCGGTATGCCACACCCCTCCCGATGAACAGGACCCCCGTTTCAACAGTAGCCATTCGAACAGAAGTCTGTTTCCTCCGTACTGTGGTACTCCAGACCCCATTTCGACTATTCCATACAAACCGGTTGGCTCCCGTTGAACAGGACACATTCAGACCCAGTCTGTTGCCTCCCGATGAACAGGACGCTATTTCTCCATTCCGACCTAGCCGATTGGCTGCCCGATGAACAGGACACCGTTACTGCCATCCACTGCCTCTCCATGTACACGAGCCCTGGCCATACGTATGCGCGAGTACGCGTTCGAGACCCCAGCCTTATGTACGTACGTGGCCGTATTTTTTGGCATGTGGCTGTACGTGTACACGGTTTAGAAGGGACTGCCTGAACTGCTATGTCGGGGGCTCTACTACTACATGTGCTGCTGCTTGCTCGACCATGGTTCATCGTTGCAGAGAGACCAATCGATCAGTATGTACGTACACGTTCGCGACAACGCTATGTACGCTTGGACCAGGTGGGTCCCGGCTGTCAGGGAGGATAAGGAGCCACTTCCTTGTGTGCGGAGTTATTGATGGTGGGTCCGAGCTATCAGGGGAGGATTCATTTTTTTCGCGCCTAATATGGAGGCACTTCCTTGCGTGCGAATATGTATCTGGTGGGTCCATCTATCAGCCTCACCGCGTACACTACTCTTCTGATGGCTGTCATTCGTTGACCACGTTGACCACGCCTTTCGGACAGCACCC
Organism: Triticum dicoccoides; assembly: GCF_002162155.2. Taxonomy (NCBI): domain Eukaryota; kingdom Viridiplantae; phylum Streptophyta; class Magnoliopsida; order Poales; family Poaceae; genus Triticum; species Triticum dicoccoides. The sequence goes on along the minus strand of NC_041389.1, from coordinate 467,069,937 downwards.
AGGCATTGGACGATGACGAGGCCTAGGAAGGGAAGGATGCTGAGCCAGGGAAGACGAGGCAGGTGGATGCCCATGCGGAGGGGAGTACGAGGGTTCACTGGTTTGGCTGTGGTGTAAGGCTGCCGTCGCCAGAGAATAACAAGGGGTGTGGGTGAGTAGATGGATGGCCTGGCCAGTAGTAGTATGGTCAGGCGGCGAGGCCTGCACGGTAGTGCAGCTGGCCAGGGAGGGTAGAGCAGGCGGTATGACGGGCGCAGGTTTGGGCGGCTAGAGCAAGACGACCAAAGGTTGAAGACATAGCTTGGCCGTTGGATTAACATCCAATGGTTAGTGCAGCTAGAATCATATATTGACTAAGTTGACAAGGCCCTGCGTACGCATTAACTTAGTTGGCCCACAAGTGAGCCTCCAAATCTAGTGGGTCCCAGCTAGCAGGGGAATCAATTTTTTCCGCGTAATAAGGTGGCACTTCCTTGCGTGCAAAGATGTTTTCTGGTTTTTTCAATTTCTTATTTTTCGAGTTAGAATAAAAATAAAATAATTTAGCATCTTCGGTACAATCTATATTTTCACGAAATGGATCATAATAAAGCTGATGGGTCCCAGCTGTTAGGGAGAGGAAACTTTTTATTTTCGTGTAATAAATGAAGCACTTCCTTGCGTGCGAAGATGTAGCTAGTGGGTCAAACATGTCAGGGGGAGAAGTCATTTGTTTTTGCATAATACGGGGGCACTTGCTGCGTGCAGCCATGGGTCATGTGGGTCCCTACTATCAGCCACTCCACATACATGCCTCTTCCAATGGCTGTCATTTGTTGACAAAGTTGACCACGCCATGCCGAGAGAACCAACATAGTGAACGATGGCGAGTCCTAGGAAGGGAATGACCCGAAGCTGGCAAAGACACAGAAGTGGATGCCCATGTGGAGGGGAGTACGAGGGTTCACTGGTTCGGCTGCGGTCTGAGGCTGCCGTCGTTGGAGAAGAACATGAGGTGTTGGTGAGTAGAGGAATGGCCTGGACGGTGTTTTGGAGTAGGGTGGGCTAGTGAAGCCTATGCGGCAGCACAGCTGACCACGGGAGGTAGTAGCAGGCAGTACCGCCGGCAGTGGTTTGGGTGGCTGAAGCAAGAATATCCGAGATTGAAGATGCACTACAGCTGTTGGATGGACATCCAACGGCCACTGCTGCTAGAATCATGTCTTTATTATAAGTTGACAAAGCCTTCCGCACGCCTTAGTAGGCCCAGAAGCCTTCCGTATGCGTCACTGACTATAATTATCAAAAAAATAGTGGGCCCACAAGTGAGCATCACATTTGTGGCAGAGAATATATAGCCCATTTGCGATTTGTAATAATGTACAACCCATTTTTGAATTCTAATGGAATTTACTACAAGTCTACATCCCATTTACAGTTTGATAAAATTACAACCCATTTTCTAACCAGGACAAGGATTAACAATTTCAACCAACCGCTCAAAACGGAATTCAACCAAAAATCCCACATTTGACGGGATACGAAATATTTTTATCCCGAAATTTCGAGTCAGGTTAAATATAATTTCAAAATGAATTTGTATTAGGTAAAAATCTAACAAAATATTGCACGCGCAATAAGTAATGAAATTAAAATTTTCAAATTCAAAAACTAATATTTTTGAAACTAATTACCTGTTTGGTGCGTTTTTGTATATTTACAACCCAGTTTTTATAATTACATCCCATTTATTATTTCTTAAAACCCATTTCCTTGTTAGGCCTAATGCAGCCCTCATAGGAAAGATTAACAGCCCAGCGCGGAGGAGAATTACAAGTTGACCTGGGTTGGGTATTCTGCAAAAAGTATAGCTGGGCTAGACATTTTCACCTTGAAAAATTAATATGTGGGTTGGATATTTGGTCTACATAAAATAATAGCCTGGGATAGACGGGCCATATTCCGCCCAGTTGATACCATGCTCCTCTGAACAACAACAAAAACATCGCTCAAGAAAAACTCCAATTACACCTCAAAAAACAAATACTGCTCGAGCTGCTGGGTCCCAGCTGTCGGCTGCTCCTTGTGCAATTATCTTGTTTATTGACTATAGAGGTTGACAATGGTGTGGGACCGTGATGTCAGCAAACCAGGAGGAAGCAAATAAAATTATAGTTGTACATAATGAGGAACTTGCGTACATACGGCTATGGCCCTGGTGGGTCCCTACTGTCATCCTCTCCAAGTAAAGTCATCACCTCATTCCTCATGTTCGTTGATCATGTTGACAACGCTCAGCGCCACAGTGATACGTCTCCAACCTATCTATAATTTATGAAGTATTCATGCTGTTATATTATCATTCTTGGATGTTTTACAATCATTTTATAGCAACTTTATATCATTTTTTGGGACTAACCTATTGACCCAGTGCCCAGTGCTAGTTGTTGTTTTTTGCTTGTTTTTTACATCGCAGGAAATCAATATCAAACGGAGTCCAAACACCACAAAACTTTTTGTGGATTTTTTATGGACCAGAAGACATCCAATGGGACAGAGCAGTACCTGGGGGGTGCCTCGAGGGGGGCACAACCCACAAGGGCGCGACTGGTCCCCCAGGCGCGCCCCCGTGGGTTGTGCCCACCTCGGTGGCCTGTCGCACCCCCTCTTCACCCTATAAATCGTCAATATTCCAAAAACCCTCGCGGAGAGACTAGATCAGAAGTTCGGCCGATACAAGCCTCTATAGCCATGAAAAGCCAATCTAGACCCCGTTCTGGCACCCTGCCGGAGGGGGAAATCATCTTCAATTGCCATCTTCATCATCCTGGCGGCCACCATGATGAGGAGGGAGTAGTCCATCCTCGGGGTTGAGGGTTTGTACTAGTAGATATGTGTTTAATCTCTCTCTCTCTCTCTCTCTCTCTCTCTCTCTCTCGTGTTATTGAGATGTCACAATCTTGATGTATCGCGGGCTTTGTTAATATAGTCAGATCATATGGTGTTTTCCCCTCTATCTTGTGATGAATTGAGTTTTCCCTTTGACATTTCGTTTTATCGGATTGAATACTTTTGTGGATTTGAGAACACTTGATGTATGTCTTGCTATGAATACCCGTGGTGACAATGGGGTATCTTATTGATTCACTTGATATATGTTTTGGCACTCAACTCGCGGATTCTCAAGGTGACATTGGGATAATCTATGCATAGGGGTTGATGCAAGTTCTTGTCTTTATTTCTCCGGTAGAGATCTTGGGGCACTCCTTGAGGTTCTTTGTGTTGCAATGAGTATTATGAATCTGAATTTGGTTTGGTGTTATTTTCGTACGAACTCTTGGATAGATCGATCGGAAAGAATAGCTTTGAGGTGGTTTCGTACCCTACAAACAATGTCTTCTTATGTTCTTTGTTAGATAAGAACTTTGGAGTGATTCTTCATCGCACATGAGGGATGGTTATATGATCCAGTTATATTAGCGTTGTTGAGAGATGGCACTAGCGAAAGTATGGGCCCTAGGCCTCATTTTCAAGCATTGCAATACTGTTTGTGCTCCGTTTTATCAATCACTACCTTGCTGTTTTTTATTGGTCCTTTTACAAAAATCAATATTTACTATCATTACTACACTTGTAGCACCATCTCTTCGCCGAACTAGTGCACCTATACCGATTACCATTGTATTTGGTGTGTTGGCACTCGTACGCCTCGGTGCTATACAAACGGGTTTTAACCCCTTTCCACGATGGCATTTGGAACCGTCGCCAAGTGAGTGTGGACGATAGGGGGTCCTTCCCACACAGCCCAGAAACCGTCGGGGATATGGAGCAATGATCCAGAGGCATTGCAAAATGTAATAGTCAGCAATGTAGCGCACACTAAATTCTTTCGCACGTGTGGTATTGGTGATTAAATGTTTCTAATGATGTAGTGAAACCAAACGGTGTGTCATAATGAACCGTTGGGGAAACAATATGTAAGGCACACGGGCCAACATATGAACTGTGTGCCATATGTTCCCCATCGCCCACGAGTTTTCTGTGGAACCCGTCTGCCATGCAAGACTCCATCACACACGTTTCCCAATAATTACTGTCTACGATAATGTTCTGTCACAAACGATCCAGGAGCCCCTTCGCACACATATAAGTGCTGCTGACCATTTGTGATTTGTTGTGTATCTCCGACGGTTGTGGCAAGAGTGACATGTGCTTTTCGTTTGGGATCCCACAAGTTTCCTAAAAAATTTACGACGGGATTGTATTTTACATTGGTCATGGTTTCCCCCGAGCTCTCGTCTGTGATAACGCAATATCGCAAACGGTTTCGGTGACCCTACGCACACGTAGTAGCGCTGCAAATCGTTTGTGATCTATTGTGTATCACCGACGGTTCCACTACGATTGACATATACTTTCCGATGGATCACACACACTCATTTATTTGAACCGCGTGCGGAGCAATTGCCAGGTTAAAACAAAACTATCCCATTTTGAATCGGCATGCAAAAAGCAAATTCACCACAATATTCAATTGAAAAACTAAACAAAAATATCCCATTTTGAATCAGCACATCAAAATCAAATTCGCCACAATATTCAATTCAACAAATAAACAAAAATATCCCATTTTGAATCGGCACGAAAAAAGCAAATTCGCCACAATATTCAATTGAACAAATAGTGTCCAGAGTAAGAACATTCATCAGATTTTGCAAACATTGCAATTTAACATATGGTAGCTAAATTCCAATGATTTGTCCACACATATATGCATTACATAATTAATCACAGTGTACGAAATACGAAGACCTCATCAGATGGAAAACAATGGATCCATGCGTATATGTTTAACGGCTAACTCTTACTCAATGTTTCTGTAGAACGCATGCTGAAATCTTCATTATCACCAGTGGGATTGATGTAGTGATTCAGGAAGAAGTCATTGATAAATCTCCGAACCATCAACAATTCACCAACCGGGAGCGATTCAGGGGTCCTCGGTTCTAAGATGAGCTGTAGTATTTTTAAGATCAGAATGTGCCATATGAGTGGAGTATATTAATTATTATAGACTTACTGGTACTAATTCGCGAGGATCGTCACAACCACTGTTCAAGAAATCTTCCGATTCACCGATTAATCTTCCAATTTATCGCTAATCGGGGGGTGACCAATAAGATTATGCCTTATATTTGCCGTTTATCTTTTGGACCGATTTATCATTCTGACAAGTGATTTATCAGGAATCTATCAATAAATTAGACCTATTCATAGCTCCATGTTTGCAAAAACTATGTTTATTTATGTTTTGTGGACATTGCTACGAAATATGTACTATTGTCCTATTTTGTTTGCCATTATACGAGGATTCAAACGCTAGAAATCAAGGTAACACTTCTGTCAAATATTGTTTTGGTGTTGAATATAGCGTATTTTAGTGTTGGGAACCTGATATTTGCAAAAAAATATCGGATTAATAGTCGACCGATAAAATCGATTAATCGGCCGATTTCTGATTAATCTCTAATCTCTAGCTGACCGAAACGATAACGATAAGTGGTATCCTCAACATTGGTCACAACTATCAACAGATTTGCAGATGGAGATCATGTGTCTGCAAACATAATATCCACAAAGGTTGGTCCTTGCTTCTTGCTGAGGACACTTGAATTTCTTGTACAGAATTAGTCATGTATTTTTCCTGTTAGGAACAACCTAACCGGTGTTAGATGTATTATTTTTTCTTTGGACAAAATAGAAAGAGGTTTATTTAGAAGCTTGAACATTTGACTAGCATAAGAAAAGGTATTTGCAGACTATTGGTAAATTTTCCGACATTAACAGATTTCGGTGTGTTACCGGAGAAACGATCTCGTGCTGTAGAGGTAGTTCCCTCTTGAACAGGATCCCTGGTTTAGTTTTCCACAATGCAAGCACACTGCAAATGAAGATGAATTTTGACAACATCAATTATTGAACCAAATATGAATGCAAATTAATTTCAACATCATAGAATTCAATACCAATCCATGAATTGCTAAAGATGCGTCAGATCCTGAGCGTTTGTTGACTCTCTGAGAGAATCGATGTAGTAAACTGTGTTCTTGTTTGGAACAATGAATACCAATATCCAGTGATTGCTACATATTAAGAAAGCCATGAACTTATGAATTATGTCAAAATCTGAAAGACAATCAGTGTATGCATGGTTGTTTACTTGACTTACCGTTCATGGTATGGCTAGAGAAATGATTCTACATGGGACGTGTTTTCGAAAGACGGACGAGCGTGTTAACGGCCCAATACCGTAGGTCCTTACCGAGTAATGTTGTGCCATTTGGTAATGCAGGATCTATGAAATTAACACTCGCCCTTTTTCTTCTCTGCGCATTCAATCCCCTGAGAGGAATAAAATGCAGTTGGTTGTTTATCATTTACAGCCTTGTATGGAGAAGTTGATCAGAGTTTGTTAAGTACTTACAAAATCAGGCATCTAACAAGAGTGGCACCATTCTCATCGAAGTTGAAGAAGAGATGTAAGTCCTTGAAACTCACATTGATGGAACCAACATCGTGTTGGAAATGATCTCTGTTCTAGTGGACTAGCAAACCATGATGACTATAGCGACCATGATCCAAATTGATCGAAGTCTCTGTGCTTAAGTGTCATCCCTGGATCGGTATGCTGACACACACAGTACTCGAGAAATTATAACAGAGTTCAATCACACACTTATTACATCGTGTCCTTGTAAAGAGTATCTATTACACAAATAATATGGCTGAAGGCCATCTAAGCAAAAATAACTATGGAAGCTTCGAAGGTAAAAGGGTCCATCAAACTCCAACGGCATAGCTGAGTGCATGACAATGACCTAGCACACTTTATTCGTCGTCGGTAAAGTTTGCAACATGAGATGTTGCAGTTGTGTAGGTTAGCACATGGAATATGCTGTCAGAGTTACACTGTAGAGCAAATCAATGCAAGAAACTATATCTACATGCATATTTGGCTGGTGGAGGCTCTAAGTTTAATTTTTGCATAAAGCTAATTTTTCCCTACAACAAAGGAATAAATTTTATTTACTACAAAGTTTATACCAATGATTGAGAAGGTTCCTCCAACTCAAATCCCAAAATTAACCAAGTATCATCATTAAACCCAATACATTAATTAAAGAGTGATGAGATCAACATAAATATCCACTTCTAGATACTCAAATTGTCCATAACTGGGGACACGGCTAACCATGATTAGTTTATACACTCTCCAGAGGTTGCGCACTTCTCTCCACAAGACTCGATTGCATCCATGATTGGAAGATGGAGACATAGTCTTTCTGAAGCATTAACTCTCTACTCTGGGTAGACCAGTGCACCTACTTTCCCCTACATCTGCTAGTCCACCTCTTGAAGAGCTCGCACAACTTACTCAACTATGCCAGAGCCCATAATGGCTTGTGGCTGCACAGGGAAGTTTCTAGGCATGAAATATCATATGATCCCTTGGATCCTGGGTGGTGCACCAAGGGAAAATCACATGGGTACTCCGGGATTCCCATGGGCAAGCACTGGTTTGTCCAGGTGCCCCAACCAATCCACCCAGATGTGTATTAAAGTTGCCACCTTAATGTTGTCCAAAAATTATTATCTCTCACAACTTCCATGAATATCATGATCCAATCCCCGTCTACGAGCATGGCTAAGCCATATAAGAGCATAACATATATTCCTGGGGTGATCAAAGGTAATAGGTTCCTACCTCAAGTACTACAACCAAACCACATGTTTCCAATCCTACTCATGCAAATCTTTGAGGAATAAAACTAATGCATAGTAAAAACTGGGTATTAAAAGGTATGATCAAAGTGTAACTTGCCTTGCAGACAATCGGAAAACTCTAGAGATTCGTAGTAACAAGCTTCGCACTTTGGAAAATCTAGCATAGACAAACAATAGCATACATAAGCACTCAAGCAAATGATGCAAAGAGAAATCAAGAAAAGATCCAAAGAAAACTCAAAAACAAGCAAATAACAAAACTAAACTTAAAAAATATAACAACATTATATTTATGTGGATTAGATCTTAACAGTAGGTACAAGTGATTAACGATTTGCAAAAAGAATCAACTCAAAAGGAGCTACGACACTCAGGATACGAACAAAACAAGATCAAATTCAAATCTGAACTAAACTCAAATTTTAAATTATCAAAAACATGTTCAAGTTGGTTTACTGGATATATGAGATCGCTCTGAAGATTTTGGCATTGGTTCCATCGAATTTGGACAAACAAGCAAAAAGTTACGAGGGTTTAAAGATCAGGGGCTACACTGCAAAGAAAAATATTCATGGATGGGTCCCTGGCCGGAAACTAAAATAAAAAGAAAAAATCTATAGAACGAACGTTGTCTACAGAACCTAAACTAACGAATCCGTTCATTATAGAAACTAAATGAACGAATGTTTGCTAAATAAACGAAACTAAATAAATAAACCGGATCTAAAGAAAAACCAAAAAAACCGGATCGGACCGGCAGTTTTACCGGTTCAGATCGGTTCGACGGCGGCGGCGGCAAAGTCGACGGTGGCAGTGGCAGCGGCTTGCGGGCGAGGGCGACGGCGGGGAAGTGCGGGGCTGGCGGCGGCGACGACATCGGCTTGCGGCGGCGCGGCTAGGCGACGGCGGCGGAAGAAAGTGCGGCGGCGGCATCGGCTTGAGGTGAGAGGAGGGGGCCGGGGCTCCTGCTATTTAAGGAGGGGTTGGGGTGGCTTCGGCTTGGGGGAGGGGGCAGCGAGGTGGTGGCGGACTCGGAGCCCGGGTGGGCTCTGGCGATGGCAGCAAGCGGGACTCCGTCCCAGGGTCGGCGTGGGACGCGGGAGGAGCTGGGCCGCGGCCTGCCGGCTAGCTGGGCTGGCCCAGTTTGTTGGTAACTTTTTTTTAAAACAAATTTTTCACAGAGACAAAACTAGCTAAAAATATATAAATAAAATCCTAAGAACACCAGAAAAATTCACGTAATAATACGGCCTTATTAGTGACCTAGTGAACATTTTTCTGGGCATAAATGCCTAAACTAAAAATAAACATTATAGTACTAATTACTCGGCTAACTAATAAATAAACTAGCGAATAAAATCCAATAAACTCTCCAAAAAATTCAAAATTCAATTTCCAATATTTCTTTACTAATTTTGAAAAAGTCATTTTATCTTCTCTCTTTATTTAAAAACTAGCAAAAGAGCCCGTGCGTTGCGACGGGAGAGAAAACATAACTCAACAACCATCACTCAAGAGCACAATAGGTCCATCTTCTTTATTTTCGCGAGGCATCATATTTGTGTTGCCGCTTATCCTCCTTCTCACCCTCGCCGCTGATGGCCTCGGTGTTCACACAAAACAACAAAAAACATGTGTGGAATATGGTTAATCCTAAGGCGTCTCTCTCTCCCTCTCTACTCCCTCTCCCTCTCTCTCTCTCTCTCTCTCTCTCTCTCTCTCTCTCTCTCTCTCGCTTTCTCTCACTCTCGCGATGAGAAATCTGTTGTTTTCCCTTGCGACATTTTTCATAGGTATTCACGTGTAGTAATCAATGTTTTCTTTTCCGTATATGGTTATAGTGGAGTGTTTATTTGCAATCCGGATCGCCGCCGGCATGAAAAAACCGGATCTTGCGCTATAAATTATAAGTTTGCTTCCATAACAATATTTTAGAAATATTTAACGGGTAAAATTATCATCATATTTAGATTCCACACATTTTTCTAATAAAATTTCATATATATGTTCAAATCAAAGTTACGGTTTAAAAGATACAGATAATTTAGAAAATCATTTGGTTTGACTCAAATATATTCTAAAATAATATTTAAAGATACTTAAAAGGTAAAAATAATATCATATTCATATTCTACATATTTTTCTAATCAAATTTCATATATAACATGTTCAAATCGGAGTTACGGTTTAAAAGATATGGATGATTTTAAAAAGCATTTGTTTGACTTAAATATGATCCGCGGGTGAATTACCTAAAACATCAAGGGGGTTTTCAAAAAATTAAAATAACGGTTCGGGTGTGACTTAAATCTGGATGGCGGGTTGATATCAAGGAAAGACAGGGACTTTTGTGTAAAATACGAAAATAACGATTCGTTTTAACTTAAAACAGAACTGCGGGTTGAATTCTTTGAAATAAAGGGACTTTTCTGAAAAATGTCATGACGGACGAAAGAAACCCAATTTGCTTTATTATTAGGTAAAGATAATTGGAAAAGAATTTTGAGAAACAATTGATCCAATTACCAAATTTTGATAAATCAAAATTGGATATTTGTGAAACCTCCAACTCTCTCAATTTGGTCCTTGTGTTGCTTAAGGCCTCTTGGATCAAAATGCAACTAAAACAACGCAACAAAGTGCATAAATCATGGATGCATGTGAATGATCTATGAATAACATCCAAATTGAAAATTGGGATGTTACAAAACTACCCCCCTTAATATGAATCTCGCCCTCGAGATTCGGGTTGGTCATCATAAGGTGTGGGTGGTCCTTGTGGAGGTCTTCTTCGCGCTCCCAGGAAGCTTCCTCCTCGGTATGGTGGCTCCATTGAACTTTGCAAAACTTGATGACTCTGCTGCGAGTAACTCGGCTGGAAAACTCGAGAATCTTAATGGGTTTCTCTTCATAGGTCAGATTACTATCCAACTGAATCGCTTCAAGTGGCACTGTATCTCTCAGAGGAATGTCAGCTATCTCTACATGGCACTTCTTCAACTGGGAAACGTGAAACACATCATGAACTCCTGACAAACCTTCGGCTAATTCCAACTTGTAGGCAACTTCTCCCATACATTCCAAAACTCTGTATGGTCCCACAAATCGTGGTGCTAGTTTTCCTTTTGACTCCAAATTGCTTAACTCCTTGAAGTGGGGATACACGAAGATATGCTCTGTCTCCGACTTCATAGGCTACCTCCTTGCATTTACTATCGGCATAACTCTTTTGCCTGGACTGGGCTATCTTGAGTCTATCATGAATCAACTTAACCTTCTCCTCAGAATCTCTGATTAAGTATGGCCCGAACAACTGTCAATATCCAACTTCATCCCACGACAGTGGTGTCCTGCACCTCCTTCCGAACAAAGCTTTGAAAGGGGCCATCTTCAAACTGGCTTCATAACTATTGTTATGGGAGAACTCTACATAGGGTAAATTATCGTCCCAACTAGATCCATAATCTAGCGCACAATCTCTCAACATGTCCTCCAGAATCTGATTGACTCTCTCAGTCTGTCCATCTGTCTGCGGGTGAAAGGCTATACTAAACTCTAGCCTGGTACCCAAAGTTTCATGCAACTGATGCAATTTTTTTGAAGTAAACTGTATTTCTCTATCTGATATGATGGTCCTCGGAACTCAACCCAGACATACGATCCTGGTCATGTATTTCTTCGCCAACTTAGCGCTCGTATAAGTTGTCTTCACAGGGATGAAATGGGCTACCTTGGTCAAGCGATCAACTACAACCTACATAAAATCATATCCTGAACGAGTCTGGATAATCTGGTGATGAAATCCATGCCAAGTTTATCCCACTTCCATTCGAGTATCGACAAAGGCTGAAGTAACCCTGCTAGTTTCTGATGATCTGCCTTAACTCTCTGACATACGTCACATACTGCTACATACTCTGCAATATCCTTCTTCATTCCTGTCCACCAAAAACTTGCCTTCAAATCCAGATACATCTTGGTGTTGCCTGGGTGAATCAAGTAAGGCGAATCATGAGCCTCCTGAAGAATTAACTTTCTGATCTCAGGGTCATTAGGCACATAGATACGATCATCAAACCATAAAGTTTCGTGCTCATCCTCACGAAATCCTTTTGCCTTTCCTTTACTCATCCTTTCCTTTATCTCTGCAATCTCCTTGTCTGTCTTCTGGGCTTCTCGGATCTTACCCAGCAAAGTGGACTGAATTTTCAGTGCCGCAACATAACCTCTCAGAACTATCTCCAAGCGAAGTTCTCGAAGGTCGTCGGCTAACTCCTGGGGTAATCCTCAGTCATGAGCGTGTTAACATAACTCTTGCGGCTCAACACGTCTGCCAACATTGGCCTTTGCTGGATGATAATGCAATCTCATGTCATAATCCTTTATGAGCTCCAACCATGTCCTCTGCCTGAGGTTCAACTTCTTCTGCGTGAAGATGTACTTTAAACTCTTATGATCTGTGTAAACATCAGAACGGTTACCGATAAGAAAGTGTCTCCATGTCTTGAGTGCATGCACTGCGGCTGCTAACTCCAAATCATGCGTAGCATAATTCAACTCATGAGGTTGAAGCTGTCATGAGGCATATGAAACAACTTCTCCTTCTTGCATAAAAACACCTCCAAGTCCCTGATGAGAAGCGTCGCAATAATCATGGAAATCCTTGCGTATGTTCAGGAGAATCAGCACTGGGGCTGTGACCAAACATTTCTTCAACACTTGAAAATTGGCCTCGCAATCATCGGTCCATTTAAACTTGGTGTCTTTTTTCAGTAACTCCATCATGGGCTTCGCGTTCTTGGAAAAATTCTCAATAAATCTCAAATAATAACCTGCGAGTCCAAGAAAACTTCGGATCTCTCCAACTAAGGTGGGTCCCAACCACTCAGTGACAAATGCAACCTTGGTAGGGTCTACTCTATTCGTTCTCCTGATATAACATGTCCGAGAAATCCAACTTCCTTCAACCAAAACTCACATTTGCTGAACTTGGCATACAACTGATGTTCCTTGAGCTTCTCGAGAACCAAGCGCAAATGTTCCTTGTGTTCTTCTTCATTCTTCGAGTAGACCAATATGTCATCAATGAAAACTACGACGAACTTGTCCAAGAACTCCATTTACACCATGTTCATCATACTCATGAAATAGGCAGGGGCATTAGTCAAACCAAATGACATAACCATATACTCATATAGCCCATACCTCGAGGTAAAAGCTGTCTTAGGTATATCCTGCTCCCAGATCTTTAGCTGGTGATAACCTGACCGAAGATCGATCTTGGAGAAAACCTTAGCTCCCTGCAGCTGGTCAAACAAATCATTGATCATCGGCAAAGGGTATTTGTTCTTGATCTTCACCTCATTCAGCGCATGATAATCAACAACCATCCTCAAAGATCCATCCTTCTTCTCAACTAGAAGCACTGGGGTTCCCCAAGGTGACGAGCTTGGTCGAATATAACCTTTCTCCAATAACTCCTTAATCTGCTTCTTAATTTCCTCCAGATCATTTGCGGGCATCTGGTACGGTCTCTTGGATATTGGTTCGGTGCCTGGCAACAACTCGATCAAAAACTCAATATCTTGATCTGGTCGCATGCTTGGTAACTCCTCCGGAAATACATCGGGATAATCCTTCACAACTGGTACTTCCTCCTGAACAACTCCCGAAAGGGAATTCACCCGAGTCCTCCTCGGTGCGTGCCTAGACACATACTTGATCCTTTTTCCCTCTGGGGTTGTGAGAAGAACAGACTTGCTGGCACAATCTATGTTTCCCTCAAATTTGGATAGCCAATCTATGCCTAGGATCACGTCAATCCTTGTGACTCCAGGACAATAAGGTCGGTGGGGAAAACATATCTACCTATGGTTATTGGCAACTGATAACATCCCCAACTAGCCATATACTCTGCTCCCGGGGAACTCACTAACATAGGTGACTTTAGGGCTACGGTTGGCAACTTAAACTTGTCCACAAATCCCCTTGATATGAATGAATGAGATGCACCAGGGTCAAAAAGAACAAGGGTTGTAAATGCATTAATCAAAAACTTACCGACGACTGCATCGGGCTGCTCCTCAATCTCCTCCACACTGACGTGGTTCACCTGACCTCTGGTGAAAGGGTTGGGTCTGCAAACATTGTAGTATCATGTGGGACCCTTTGGAAATAGTAAGAATCCCAAACCAAATGAACCCATGGCACATCCATCTTATTATAGAATTTATTGAGATGCTTAATAAGAAGAGATTCATTTTGAAAACCAATGTTTAAGATTCCAAGACCACCCTTGGATTTGGGTCTGCAAACAAGTGGCCAAGCAGCCAGGGAGTGGCCCCTCTCCTGACCATATTTCCTCCATAAACACTGCCTCTGAATCCTTTCCAACTGCTTCAGAATACCCCGAGGAATTGACAAACTTCAAAGGAAGAAGATAGGCAAGGAAGAAATCATAGAGTTCACCAATTGTAATCTACTCCCTTGAGGCAAAAACCAAGAACTAGCTGTCAGTCTTCTCTCCATGCAATCCACCAGGGGAAGAAGGTCCACAATTTTGGGTCTGGTAGTCCCCACTAGCAGGCCCAAATATGTGAAAGGCATTGTTCCTAAATTGCAGCCAAAAAAGCAGCTAGATCTATAGCATCAGGATCATTCACATTAATAGGATACATGGAAGATTTATGAAAGTTGATCAGGAGACCAGTTGCCTTTGAGAAAGAACAGAGCACTAATTTCAGTGCCTCCAATTGACACCTTTCAGCATATAAAAATAGCAGTGTATGATCAGCATAATGAACAAGAGGGAAATCAGGATCATGGGTTGGCAATGCCCTACTTAAAAAAACCCAGCTGCAGTTGATCATTAATCAGTGTCTGCAAAAGATCAGCAGCAATAACAAAGAGCAAAGGAGAAATAGGTTCTCCTTGCTTTACTCCACACTTGCATGTAAAATGGTTGCCAGGAACACCATTAAGCAGAACAGAGGAAGTTCCATAGGACAACAACTGTTTAATCCATGTGATCCATGTATTATCAAAACCTTTTACGACAAGAATCCTTAGATTTGCCTCATGATGGATAGAATCAAAAGCTTTTTCAAAATCTAACTTAAGCAGAAGGATGGGTTTTTTTAGACTGATTACACTGATGAATATACTCAAAAGTCCAAGCAAGACAATCCTGGATTGTTTTTGATTTTATGAAACCATACTGATTCTTATGCACACATTTGGTGATCTCCTCTTGAAATTTGTTAGCAGCAAGCTTTGTGAGAAATTTTAGACCTACACTAGTGAGTGATATAGGCCTAAAATCTCCCACACTCTCTGGAGTCTGTTTCTTTGGGATTAGAGTAATGAAGGCATCATTGAGGTTCTCTAACTGAGCATTTCCAGCTTGCAATTCATGAACCAGCCTAATGAAATCAGCAGAGATAATGTGCCAACACTTTTTTAGAAAAAGACCATTGAAACCAGCAGGTCGATCCAGGAGCCTTATCAATGGGCATTTCCTTAATAACCTGTTCAATTTCCTTCAGATCAAAAGGTTTGGTGAGCACTTCCCAGCCTTGGACTCTTGGGATTAAAGACAGAATATCCTCCTCTAAAGTTATGGGCAAAACAGTACCCATTCTGCTTTTGAAGGAAATTAAGAACTCCTTGGCCATTTCCTCATGATCAGAAGTGACAGAGCCATCAGACAACAACATGCTAGCAATAGAATTCTTTCTATATCTCTCAGTTGCCATGGCCTGAAAAAACATGGAATTTTCCTCTCCCACTTAGATATATCTGAGGGTACATCTCTTCCTCGAGTATAAATATTGCATGTGCAGAAGGTGCTCATGGTGCAGTTTAGTAATTTTCCTGAAATTGCCCTCAGGTCTGGAGAGAGGTCTCATGTCCTCAAGATTATCCAACCAGAGAATCACCCCATTGCATTTCTCAATTAATCCTTTTATATGGGTTAAACCTTTTTGCCATTCTTTTAACCAAACTGTAAAGCCTTTCATTTTTCAACAATAATTTCTGAAATATGGGCCTTGTGAGATGGACGAGCCCAAACCTCCTGCACACAATCCATAAAACCTGGCTGATGAACCCAACAATTTTCAAACCTGAAAATATGTGCCTTTGGTATAGATGTACTGATTGTAATTAAACATGGCACATGATGAGGCGCAGTTTCCGCAAGAGGAGTCACTTGTGTCATAGGGTATAAGCAGATCCAACTAGCAGAGGTAAAAACCCAGTCCAGTTGTTCCAGAAGAGGCATGTCCTGCATGTTAGACCAACTAAATCTTCTTCTTTTTAAAGGAAGTTCCAACAATCCTAGGTGGCCAATGATTTCATTGAAAATAAACATATCGTTGATATCACCACCAGGGAGATTCCTATTGTCAAGGGACCGAATAAAGTTGAAATCCCCCATCAACATCGATTTCTGATCTGGGTCAATTTCCAAATTATAGATCCATCTAACAAACTCATCCCTTAATTCACCTTGACAAGGGCCATAAATGTTCACTAGAAACCATTGCTCATTATTATGAACTAAGGTGAACTACATAACAAGAGCATAGGGTTTAACTTCCGAACAACTGCCGATCTCCAACTTCATCCCACGACAGTGGTGTCCTGCACCTCCTTCCGTACAAAGCTTTGAAAGGGGCCATCTTCAAACTGGCTTCATAACTATTTTTATAGGAGAACTCTGCATAGGTGTAAGTGCATCTAGTGCCCCTTAGTGATTTTGGTGTATTGAAGACTTATAGGTTAAGGGACTGATGCGTTTGTGAGTGTACACAGGTCTATAAGTCTATGAGGAGTTTGATATTTACAGAGAAATTCGACCCCTCAAAATGAAGTTCTTCAACTGAAGACTTGGATATTCTCAAGACTTTCTGAAGACTTTGAAAGTGAAGAAATTGGTGTGGCCCTAAAGACTTGGCAATCATTCGAGGAACATGAAGCATGAAGACTTTTGTTTTCGTAGTTTCATTTTCTCTTTCTTGAGTCATAGGAAACACCGTACTGTTAAAGGGGGTCGAGGAAATACTAAGGAAAAATTTCCATGTGATGCTCAACTCAAAATCCTACACCTACCAATCCCTTCGAGTGAAGCCATTGGAAATCTCATACAGTTCAGTCATATTCTTCAGTGACAGAGACAAAGTTCTTCTGGTCTCTGAGAAATTTGTTCTGACTGAGGAGTTAGGAATTTGCCAGTGCGAATTGCCTACACAGTGAGGAACATGATAGCCCTGAGGAATTTGATAGTCAAAATTCTGACCGTTGATGTGCTATGCGCCAGCTGTTCCAAAATATCTACCCACCTAACAGTCATATCAGACAAGGGCATTTATGTCTTATCATGTCAGGCTACTCCCTAGGCTATAAATAGCCGCCCCCTTCAACCACTAGCTGGTTGGCTGCTCCAGAGAAACTGACACTTGTTAATTGAGAGCATCCCATCCTCCGAGGTTGAGCGAAAATCACCAAGTGAGGAAAACCCAAACCCAACACCTACAACCCAAAGTGATTGAGCATCACTGAAGAGATTGATCCTGTGTGGATTCGACGCTTGTTACCTTTGAAGACTGTACTTCTTCCAGACGATTAGGCGTCAAGGTCTAGAGCATCCAAGAGGAATTGTGGATCGCTGAGTGGCCGAGTTTCTGAAGGTTTGGAAGTCACCTATAGACTTACCATGAGTGATTGGGCGAGGTCTGTGTGACCTTAGCTCAAGGAGAATACGGTGAGGACTGTGTGTCCAAGACTGGGTGTCCTCAAGTTTAAATACTCAGCCGCTCCAACCAGATGTACAACTGAGACAACAGTTGGAACCGGTCTACCAAATCATTGTCTTCACTGAGCTTACTGGTTCTATCCCTCAACTCCTTCATTTCCTCATGTTTGTTGTTGTGTGTCTGTTCTTATCTGTTTGAAGACTTTGACTGAATACTTTCTCAATTTCCTCAGTTCAATTTCTTTAGTCTGTCCGTCTTCTTTCTTGTGTTATCCTATGTTTACGCTTTCTGTACTCTGTGCTTGTCTTCATTTCATCATGATGACTATGCTTGTGTTCTGTTATGTTTACTTCTGAGTACTTATTCCGCTGCAAGTAGTTCTTCACTTTGGAATTTCCTCACCAGCAAATTCCTCAGTGAAGAATTCATAAAAATCGCCTATTCACCCTCCCCCCCTCTAGTCGATCTAACGCACTTTCAATTGGTATCAGAGCAAGGTACTCCCTTGTTCTGTGTGATTTTGGTTTAACTGCCTGGAGTTTTAGTTATGTCAACTGCAGGATTGAGGAACGTATCCTGCCCCATCTTTGACGGTCATGAGTATCCTCGGTGGAAGGCCATGATGAAGAAGTGACTCATGGCTATGGACAGCGAACTGTGGACCGTCACTGAGATTGGTCTTACCGATCTATGCAAGATGGCGGAGGCTGATGACATTCGCAAGTACACCCTACACAACCTCACAACGAAGGATGTCATCTGCTCCTGTCTGTCCCAAAATCAGTTCAGGAACGTCATGCACCTCAATCACGTGAAGCTAATCTAGGACCGGCTCTCTAAGGTCTAGGAAGGTCATTGTACTCGTCATGATCCTTGGTTTGTGGATTACAAGGATTCTCTCAAGGAGATGACTTTCGCACCTGAATCGTCATCCTCTTCACCGTGCCTTATGGCAGAGGGTGCCAAGGTAACTGAATGCTACCTTTCCGAGTCTAGTGATGATGAATCAGATGATGAATTTGGCCCCAGCTATGTCAAACTTGCTTCCCTTGCCACTAAACAACAAAGAGCTTTGGAAAAAGTTCAATACATGCTAAATAAGAGCAATGATATGTTGGGTGAAGAAATGGATCAGTCAAAAGCATTGGCTGAGACTCTTCAGAGACTTCAGTCCAAGTTTGACGCCCTTTAAGATCATCATAACACTCTCTTATCTGATACGAGAAGCTTTCTTCAGAATCTCTTCAAAGAAAGCAAGATTCTGAAAAGCTAAGAGTGGATTATGAAGATCTTCAGAAGGAGCGTGATTCATTACTTGCTCAATAGATCAGCGCTACTCAGGAAGAATTTGTTCCTCCATGTCTGAAGTGCATTGAACGTGAAACTTCTAATTCTTCTCCTGAATGTTCAAATGCTTCTAATGCTGCAAATTCTTCATCTGTCTCTGCTATCACTAATTCCTCATCTGAGGACAATGCAAGTATCACTGATGATGCAGGGCTGAAGGAATTGTACATGACAGGCATGTACAAAAGCCTCAAAGGGCATCAGACTCTTTGTGATCTGCTCAAAAAGCAGATCCTCAATAGAAACCCTAGGAAAGAGGGTATTGCCTTTGAGAGGAAACTCAATGCTGATGGAACATATTCGAAGCCTGAGCAGTACCCCAAAACCTCATGGGTTGCTGCAAAGGGACCTCCAGTTGATCCATGCAACTTATCTGGCTTTACATGTGAATCTCCTCATTCTTCTGATGAGTCATTTGACTCCAACTATAAACTGTTCAAAAATCAGAATGGTTAAGTATTTGCTAGATATGTTGGCACTAACTGCAGGAAGGGTTCCCCTATGAAGAAAATCTGGGTTCCCAAAAGTTGCCTTGAAAGTCTTCAGGTGAATGTCCTCATGACACCACCTGTGAAGAATAGGAACTACAGATCAAATTCTTCATATGAACCAAATTCTTCATATCGATCCAAGTCCTCATACGGACCAAATTCCTCACATGGATCAAATTCCTCAAAAGGATCAAAGTCCTCATATGATCATCATCGTGCTAACCCCTCTGTTTCGCAGGGTAGAGCTAAGGCTATGAATATGAGCATTACTCTTCAAATCATTATGTTCATAAGTCCTCGAAGAATTTCTCTGCTTATTCATATGCTTACCCTAACCCCTCTTATGTGAAACGAAGTGGACTGGCGTCTATGCCACCTTTCTCATATGGTGCTGGCAGAGTGATGAATTCTTTGCCACCCCTTCAGATGTGGGTGGTGAAGAAAAAGAACTAATCTCTTATGCAGGGTCAGGTCTCCAGACGTGCTCAAAACGTCTAAAGAATTTGCTGGAGACCTGAACAATGCCTAATAGGACACAGGCTAATCATGATGAAATGAACTTTCATTTCACATGTCCTCATACTGTTTATCTGTTCAAATTGCTCGAAGAAATTGATCTGATGATATTGATGTCATATTCTTCACTAATGAAGTATATGAGTTCGTAAGTTGCACTAATTCATCTGCAAGATGAACAACCCAAAGCCAATGAGTGGGTCCTCGATAGTGGATGTACAAATCACATGACGGGTGACAAGAATCTATTGATGGATGCTCCTTTATCACCGTCACATCTGAAGCATATGATCTTCGCTGACAAAGGCAAAAGTCAGGTGTTTGGTCTAGGTAAGGTTGCGATCTCTAAGGACATACACATGGACAAAGTCATGCTTGTCGAGTCCTTAGGATACAACCTCATGTCTGTCTTAGTGCTTTGTGATCTTGATATGGTTGTTGTCTTTGGCAAGTATCGTTGTGTTCTGATCATCGAAGCTGACAATTCGAAAGTCTTCGAAGGCTTTAGGAGAGGAGACTTGTACATTGTTGATTTCTCTACAGGACCACAACCGGATGTATGCTTACTTGCAAAAGCTTCAGAAGGCTGGCTATGGCATCAACGACTTGGTCATGCTGGCATGAGGAATCTGCACATGCTCGCGAAGAAGAAGCATGTCATTGGCATTGAGAATGTCAAATTCCTCAAGGATCACTTATGCGGAGCCTGTGAAGCTGGAAAGATGACAAAGGCCAAGCATCCGGCAAAGACTATCATGACTACCACTCGACCATTTGAATTGCTTCACATGGATCTCTTTGGTCCTAATCATTATTCTGCTGTTACAAATGATGCTTCTCTATATGGCTTTGTTATTGTTGATGATTATTCTCGTTACACATGGGTACACATTGTCACTTACAAACATGAGGTGCAGGAAGTCTTCAAACGATTTTCCTCGAGGGCTTCAACCAACTTTGGTGTGAAGATCAAGCACATCAGGAGTGACAATGGGACTGAGTTCAAGAATTCCGATCTTGATGACTATCTTGATGAACTTGGTATTACTCATGAGTTATCTGCTCCTTACACTCCTTAACAGAATGGCATTGTGGAGCGCAAAACAGAACTCTTGTTGAGATGGCTTGCATTATGCTTGATGAATACAAGACGCCTCGTCGTTTCTGGAGTGAGGCAATTGATACCGCGTGCCACATCATCAACAGAGTATATCTTCACAAACTCTTCAAGAAGACTGCCTATGAACTTCTCACTGACAAGAAACCCAATGTGAGTTACTTCAAAGTCTTTGGTGCTAAATGTTGGATTAGAGATCCTCATCACACATCTAAATTTGCACCGAAAGCACATGAGGGCTTCTTGCTTGGTTACGGAAAGGACTCACACACCTACAAAGTCTTCAACTACGTTCTTCACAAGGTTGTTGAAACTGTAGATGTGCGGTTCGATGAATCTAATGGCTCGCAAAGAGAGCACCTACCTTCTGTGATAGATGAACCAGCACCTGAGGATTCTATCAAGTTCAAAGCCACTGAGGATGTCATTCCCACTGAAGAATCTGCTGAAGAATTCATTCCAGAACGTGATGAACGTCGAGCTGGCGCACCTCAAGAAAATGGTGCTGAGGAAAATGCTCCTGAAGTAAATGCAGATCAAATTCCTCGAAGACAACTGGCTCATCCTCGTATTGCAAACGAAGTGCAAATCGAGAAGATCATCGATGACATTGAAGCACCAGGTCCTCTCACACGCTCAAAAGCTTCACATTTGTCTAACTTTTGTGGGCACTTTGATTTTTCCTCTATCACAGAGCCCACTAAGGTAGATGAAGCATTTCTGGAGCCTGAGTGGATTCAAGCTATGCAAGAAGAATTACATCAGTTCGAGCTCAACAACGTCTGGGAACTGGTCAAACGTCCAGATCCTCGCAAGCACTGTTGGCACAAAGTGGATCTACCGCAACAAGCAAGATGAAAATGGCCTTGTGGTGAGGAATAAGGCACGACTTGTAGCTCAAGGCTACACACAGGTTGAAGGAATTGACTTCGATGAAACCTTTGCACCTATTGCCAGACTTGAGGCTATTCGCATATTACTTGCTTATGCTAACCATCATGATATTATCTTACAACAAATGGATGTGAAAAGTGCATTCCTCAATGGTAAGCTTGAGGAAGAAGTATATGTTGCTCAACCCGCAGGTTTTGAAGATCCAAAGAATCCTGACAAAGTCTTCAAACTCAACAAGGCCCTGTATGGCCTCAAGCAAGCCCCTCGAGCATGGTATGATACTTTGAAGGAATTCCTCATGAAGAAAGGCTTCAAACCCGGTTCACTCGACCCAACTCTTTTCACTAAATCTTATGATGATGAATTGTTTGTGTGCCAAATATATGTTGATGATATCATTTTTGGCTGTACTGACCAACGATATAGTGGTGAATTTGCCTATATGATGAGTGAAGAATATCAAATGTCTATGATGGGAGAATTGAAATTCTTTTTAGGTCTTCAAATTCATCAACAGCGCAATGGGATATTCATATCTCAGGAGAAATACCTCAAGGACGTACTGAGGAAATTCGGCATGCAAGATGGCAAAGGGGTCAAAATTCCAATGCCCACAAATGGCCATCTGTGCACTGATGAAAATGATCAAGACTTCGATCAAAAGGTATACCGCTCCATGATTGGCTCTTTATTGTACCTATGTGCATCTAGGCCGGATATTATGCTTAGTGTTTGCATGTGTGCCCGATTTCAAGCTACACCGAAGGAATCACACCATAAGGCTGTGAAGCATATTCTTCGATACTTAGCTCACACACCAACACTTGGATTATGGTATCCCAAGGGCTCCTCTTTTGATCTCATTGGATATTCAGACTCTGACTATGCTGGCGATCGCGTGGACCGCAAGTCAACATCAGGCACATGTCATTTCCTCGGACGATCTTTGGTCTGTTGGTCCTCGAAGAAACAGAACTGCATATCACTCTCCACTGCAGAAGCTAAGTACATTGCTGCTGGATCGTGCTGTGCTCAACTACTATGGATGAATCAAACACTCAAGGACTATGGCGTCAACGTGAAGAATGTTCCTCTCTACTGTGACAATGAGAGTGCTATCAAGGTTGCTCATAACCCAGTTCAGCACTCGAAGAACAAGCACATCCAGATTCGTCATCATTTTCTTCGTGATCATGTGTTGAAGGGCAACATCTCCATCGACCACGTCAGCACTGAAGATCAACTGGCCGATATCTTCACTAAGCCCTTGGATGAGAAGAGATTTAGCAAGTTGCGGTGTGAGCTAAATATCCTAGAATCTTTGAATGTTCTCTGAAATGGACACACATCCTAACACTTATGCTGACTTGATGACTTAGATGCGCAACACACAAAGTAACGTGTTTCTTCAATCAATGAAGACTAACCCTCTAAGTGTGAAGAAATTAATGAAGAAATTGATTCTCAGAGCCCTACGACAATTGTACATGGTGTCTGAAATGAGCTTTCTTATACGGTGGGTTACGCCACCACCCAAAGTTGAAAATCTTCAATTTGAGTTTTTCTTCGTTTTTGAAATTCCTCAGTTTTTCAAATTCTTCAACTTTGCATTGTCTTCACTCTTTGCGGTGTTGTTCTTCACTTGAATTATGGTATATATATATATATATATATATATATATATATATATATATATATATATATATATGTGTGTGTGTATGTATGTATATATGAGTTTTATGTGTCCTCTACAGCATTCACTTATTGCTAATTCTTCAAGTTGATTTCATCTGCAAAGTGAATGTGATCAGACCCTTCCCCCTCGTTCTAATTGAAACTCGTTCAAAATCTTCGATGTGTCGTTGACAGCTGAAGAAATTGCGAACGGAATTTTTAAACTTATCTTATCTAAATTTTCGGCTTTGCCGCTCAAACCGTTCCACTTCTCATGACAATACTTATCTATTCAACAACGATCCTACACGATCGCCACCTCTCAGTACATGGGTGACACATGTCAAGCGGATGAGAAGGGCCAGGGGCACGTTCGTCCGATTTCCTCGGGCGTACAGTTATTCACCCCCTCTATAAATACCCCTACCTCTTCCTCACTTCACTTTCACCTCGCTCTCTCTCACTCCCGCTCGAGCTTCCCGAAACCCTAGCGCTGCCTCTACTTCATCATCGCCGGTGAGGAAGAGCTTCACTGCATCGACCTCGTTGTCGTCGTACTCGCGCCGGTTGCGGATTTCTTCACTCCGTCGCCGCCGTAGCCGTCTTCCTCTGCTGAGTTAGGGCGTGGAAGATCTGACTTGATGAACTTCACATCTACTCTTCCCAGTTCGTCGAGTTCTTCACTTCGAGTAATTAAAAGTTACTTTTACTGCCCTCTTTGATTCTCAAGTTTTCTTGAAAATCTTCAAAAGTGTTTATTCTTCAAATCTTCACACACATGAACACCTCACATGTTAACGGTTCTTGATTCGTTTCTCTAAGAAATGATTTTCTTCAAGATTCCTCAGTTGTCTGGATTTTCAATCTATACAACTCTTGAACCTAAGACAAAGAACGCTTAGTGAAAAACCTTCTGAGAACGCATATGATCTCTCCAAATTCCTGGCAACTATACTCTGTTCACAGGTACAAATGTCCGCTGCTGAATGACTAGGTTCTCATCAACTTAACTCTTTTGCAGCATTCCTCGAAGAAAAGTTGCACACCTCTTCAGAAATTTCAGTTGTTCATATTCCTCAGCTGAAGAAAATGGCTGATAAGAAGCCACGGAAGGGAGGAAAGAGGCCTGAGGTCAATACTGCGTTTGAAATCCATGAGGACATTTATGCTGGATACTGCACTCCTGATGAGGCCAAGTTTGGCAAGGAGGACAAGAATCAGTGCAAGGTGCACATACAACGGATAGAGAGGAGATGGGCACGAGAATGGAGGGAGTATAGGTATGTTACTCCCAAGTATATGAAGAAATTTGCGCTCAACCCTCCATGCTCAAGACCTCCATTGGCACCAGGCTAAGAGGCAGATCCCACCAGCCTCAAGCGTGGTGAGGACTATGCTGATGAATGGGCAAAGCGCCAGGCCAAACTGGCCAAGCAAGCAGTGAAGAAATTCAATACAGACTCTGCTGCTGCCTCTGCTGAGGCCTCTGCTAGTCAGCCAAAGAAGGCAATGCATAAGAAGCATGCGCATAAGTCAAGCGCTTCTCCTTTAATGCCCTCACGGCCAAGCTCCTCTGCAATGCCCTCAAGGGCAGATTCTTCAAGGCCCTCACGGCAAATTCCTCATACTGCTCCTTCAAAGTCCTCAGCTCCTCCGTCAAAGTCTTCAGCTGCTCCGACCAAATTCTCGGCACCTGTGCATCTCGCCACGTGCCAAAGGACCCAAGGCATCTCAATTGCCTCAGGAGCATCTGCAAGTTCCTCAGCTGGCCCCTCTCTGCTAAAGAAAAAGGCCACTGCTAGACGAGGCCTTCGACCAAGTCCTCACAAGAAGCAGGTCGCCTTCCAAGTGCCCTTTGATGATGAAGAACTTGCCGAAATCATCAGAGACAGGCAAGCCAGGGCCGCTAGAGCCAAAGGCAGCAATGTGCCACTGATGTTGGATCCAAAGTTGATCCTCGATTACATTGACCAATGGCACAAGGACCCCAACACGCCTTTGCCGGAGATGAACCTCACTCCTGGTCAGAGTCATGTTTTGACTGCCTTCATTGAGGAAGAAAAGTGGAAATTTGAACAAGGCAAAAGTTTGAAGAAAGCGTAGTACAAGAAATAGCGCTACCTCAAGGGCAATGTCCTCACTCTCACCCCTGATCAGCTCATTGCTTTGCAAGCTGAAATCAAGCAATTGAGTGATGAATTCGATCGCTACTATGCTGATTGGAAGGGCGCCAAGGTGAGGTTCGTCAATCTGACGAAGAAATTCACTTCAAGTGTTGCTCCTCCTGTGCACATTGAAGTTACTCAGGCTGAAGCATCTGCTCAGCCTACTGAAAAACATGCCAGCACCGCTGATGACAATCAGGCTGCTGAAGAAACTGAGAGTGCCAGGGCTGATGACTCCATTCCAGCCGCTGAAGATATTGCCAGGGCATCCACTAGTGGTGCGCCTGAAGAAAGTGAACAAGTCAGGGCAACTGCATCAGTTGCGCCTGAGGAAAATGAACCAAAATCCTCTGCACCCTCCTGTGCCTACACCAACTCTGATCCTTCCATCTGCATCAGATGCAAAGAAGACCAAGGCTATAGAGCGTGCAGCTGTGAAGAAAAGGAAGGCATCAACTTCATCAAATTCTTCAGCTCCGAAGAAGATGAAGCCACTGACTAGCTCAATTGACAACCCAATTGATGCCATTCCAATCTCCTCCATGCCATCAAAGGACCTTGTTCCTTTTGGTGAAGATTATGTGATTCCCAATGAATCTGATGAAGAAACTCCTTCTGCTGCTTCGACAGAGCAGTTGGATGAAGAAATTGAAGTGGATGAAATCCCTTCAACCCCAGTCATTTCCTCACCTATGCCTCAGTTCACTGTTGAAGAGGCAGGTGTTAAAGAAATAGAAGATGAGGATGTGGACATTGGCTGTACCACTCCCGTGCTCAATGATGAATTTTGGGACAGTCAGCACCCCAACTCTCCAATGTTCGCTCCACTCCAAGCAATTCCTTAGTCCCCTGTTGCTACTGAAGTGCAAATGGGATCTGAAGAACCTCATGCAACCCCAAGTGTTCATGAAGAAATTCCAGCCACTAGTGCTGAAGAAAATGTCAATGAGGAAATGAAGAACCAGGCTGAAGCTGCAGAAGAGCCTGAAATTCCTCAGCCTGAGGAACCTGCGATTGCGATTCCTGAGGTGGTGCTGCAATTGACTGACACTCCTTAGCCCAAGACAAAGGATTCCTTCTCCAAGAAGCAAAAATTCAAGGCTGATGATTTCTTCGGCGAGCACGTGTTCTTCACTGAATTCAAACCCTATGACAATGCTCGTCTTAGAAGGAAGCGTTTCTGGACTGCCAGCCAGGCCAACTTCTATTCATCACTGCTTTTCAACAAGGACAAAGTCTTCGATCACGAGCGTATTCCTCATGTGGACATGGAATCAATGTCATGCTTCTCTCAAGTCCTCAGCATGCTTCATGATGCAGGCTTGCTCAACTTCTGCTCTGACATAGTTGATTGGAATGAAGAGCTCATTCTTTAGTTCTACGCAACTCTGCATATCACTGGTGATGCTGCTGACGTCAACTCATGGGTGTTGGACTGGATGACTGAAAACACTCATTACAAGGCACCAGCCTCTGAATTGCTTCGTGCTTTGCAAATCAGTCCTCCACCTGACGGTGCTCATTGTCTGTATGATCAGCCTAAACTCACTGCTCACTATATGCAAGTGCTCATGAAGCCGCTGAAGCCTGGTCAAGCCCTAAGGACCAAATTCCTTGTGAAGGAATTGCTCTATGTGCCAAGAACCATCTACCGCATTCTGATGAAGAACATGAATCCTATCAAAGGCCATGACTCATCCGATGAAGAAATTATTGGGATGATGAAGAATATGCTTTTCAACATATTGCATGGCATCCCCATAAACTATCATGATTTCTTCATGAGGACTCTGGCGAATGTTGCACTTTCACCATTTGAGCTAAAGCCTTACGCGCCATGGATCATGAGATTCCTCAGAACAAGGCCTTCACTCAACTACAAGACTGATTTTCAGAATCACCTCAGCTACTTGCCCCCTATTGAAGTCCTCAAGCAGACAATTTCCTCATCTGATGAGAAGGGCAAGTCACCAGCCATTATCGATGAAAGCATTCGTCCATTGGATGGTCAGTTCCGCAAAGTTGCATCTTACTCCACCAATGATGAGTCTGCCACTCATGATTCTGCTGCCAATGCTACCGAGTAAAGTCCTCAAGCTACTGCTCCTCGTGTGATGACTGACCGTGAACTGCTTATAAGTCTTCACCAGAAGGTGGATCGAAACCACAAGTTGGTTAAGTGTCAGTTTGGCTCTATTCTTCACAACATGACTTCTACACCTAATGCAGTGAAGAAAAACCATTACTACCTCCATGAAGTGTTTGATCGCACCTGGGCTATTCTGTCACATCTATATGGTGAAGAAGATTTGAAGCAAATGGGCTTCAAGGAAGACTTCGACTGGTCTGCTCCTCCACCAAAGAAATACAAGAAGGTCAAGGTTCCTTCCTTGGTGGCCAGCTCATATTCTTCATCACGCGCCACAGACGAGTATGAAGACTTAGACGACACTGCAGCAGGCCCTACAACGACTCAAGACCCTGACAACGCTGGCGCTCCTCCATCATCATGAAAGTCTTTAGGGGCGTTAGTCCTCAGTTTCAACCCTTTTGGTCATTCAATGACAAAGGGGGAGAAATTTGAGTTAGTCTTCAAGCGGGTCTATTCTATATGGGCGTTTTTTTGCTAAGTTAGAACTCTCGTTCTTCTGATGACTTTGCCGGATCGAGTTGTAATCTTAAACTCTATGGTGGCCTGATACTTTTGTTGTGTTCTTCTGCATGCTTATTCCTCATTAATGTCAATGCACACATGCTGGATTACATCAGTCACCATATTTCATCATGCATTTCAAATTCTTCATATTATATATCAAATGCGTGTATGAATTACAAGATATGGGGGGAGATCTCCATGATTATACTCTTCAAGTGTGTTGCTTCAAAAGAAAATTCCTCACTATGCAGATCTACAGGGGGAGTTCTTTTATATCTTGCAATCCAATTCCTCAATATCAGTATTTACACTTCATATGTTTATCCCTGTTGAAAACTTAACCTATATTGTCATCAATCACCAAAAAGGGGGAGATTGTAAGTGCATCTAGCGCCCCATAGTGATTTTGGTGTATTGAAGACTTATAGGTTAAGGGACTGGTGCGTTTGTAAGTGTACACAGGTCTATAAATCTATGAGGAGTTTGATATTTACAGAGAAAGTCGACCCCTAAAAATGAAGTTCTTCAACTGAAGACTTTGGATTTATGAAGACTTTCTGAAGACTTTGAAAGTGAAGAAATTGGTGTGACCCTGAAGACTTGGCAATCATTCGAGGAACATGAAGCATGAAGACTTTTGTTTTCGTAGTCTCATTTTCTCGTTCTTGAGTCATAGGAAACACCGTACTATTAAAGGGGGTCGAGGAAATACTAAGGAAAAATTTCCATGTGATGCTCAACTCAAAATCCTACACCTACCAATCCCTTCGAGTGAAGCCATTGGAAATCTCATACAGTTCAGTCATATTCTTCAGTGAGAGAGACGAAGTTCTTCTAGTCTCTGAGAAATTTGTTCTGACTGAGGAGTTCGGAATTCGCAAGTGCGAATTGCCTACACAGTGAGGAACATGATAGCCCGGATGAATTTGATAGTCAAAATTCCGACTGTTGCTGTGCTATGCGCCAGCTGTTCCAAAATATCTACCCACCTAACGGTCATGTCAGACAAGGGCATTTATGTCTTATCATGTCGGGCTGCTCCCTAGGCTATAAATAGCTGCCCCCTTTCAACCACTAGCTGGTTGGCTGCTCCGAGAGAAACTAACACTTGTCAATTGAGAGCATCCCATCTTCCGGGGACTTTGAGCGAAAATCATCAAGTGAGGAAAACCCAAACCCAACACCTACAAACCCAAAGTGATTGAGCATCACTGAAGAGATTGATCCTGCGTGGATCTGACGCTTGTTACCTTTGAAGACTGTGCTTCTTCCAGATGGTTAGGCGTCAAGGTCTAGAGCATCCAAGAGGAATTGTGGATCGCCGAGTGACCGAGTTTGTGAAGGTTTGGAAGTCACCTGAAGACTTACCACGAGTGATTGTGCGAGGTCTGTGTGACCTTACCTCAAGGAGAATACGGTGAGGACTGTGTGTTCGGGACTGGATGTCCTCGAGTTTAAATAATCAGCCGCTCCAACCAGATGTTTAACTGAGACAGCAGTTGGAACTGGTCTACCAAATCATTGTCCTCACTGAGCTTACTGGTTCTATTCCCTCAACTCCTTCATTTCCTCATGTCTGTTGTTGTGTGCCTGTTCTTATTTGTTTGAAGACTTTCACTGAAGACTTTCTCAATTTCCTCAGTTCAATTTCTTCAATCTGTCCGTCTTCTTTCTTGTGTTATCCTATGTTTACGCTTTCTGTACTTTGTGCTTGTCTTCGTTTCATCATGATGACTATGCTTGTGTTCTGTTATGTTTACTTCTGATTACTTATTCCGCTGCAAGTAGTTCTTCACTTAGAATTTCCTCACCAGCAAATTCCTCAGTGAAGAATTCATAAAAATCGCCTATTCACCCCCCCCCCTCTAGTCGATATAAAGCACTTTCAATAGGGTAAACTATTGTCCCAACTAGATCCATAATCTAGCGCACAAGCTCTCAACATGTCCTCCAAAATCTGATTGACTCTCTCGGTCTGTCCATCTGTCTGCGTGTGAAAGGCTGTACTAAACTCTAGCCTGGTACCCAAAGTTTCGTGCAACTGATTCAAAAACTTTGAAGTAAACTATATTCCTCTATCTGATGCGATGGTCCTCGGAACTCCATGCAGACATACAATCCTGGTCATGTATATCTTCGCCAACTTAGCACTCGTATAAGTTGTCTTCACAGGGATGAAATGGGCTACCTTGGTCAAGCGATCAACTACAACCTAGATAGAATCATATCCTGAACGAGTCCTGGGTAATCCGGTGATGAAATCCATGCCAAGTTTATCCCACTTCCATTCGAGTATCGACAAAGGCTGAAGTAACCCTGCTAGTTTCTGATGCTCTGCCTTAACTCTCTGACATACGTCGCATACTGCTATATACTCTGCAATATCCTTCTTCATTCTTGTCCACCAAAAACTCTCCTTCCAATCCAGATACATCTTGGTGTTGCCTGGGTGAATCGAGTAAGTCAAATCATGAGCCTCCTGAAGAATTAACTTCCTGATCTCAGGGTCATTAGGCACATAGATACGATCCTCAAACCATAAAGTTACGTGCTCATCCTCACAAAATCCTTTAGCCTTTCCTTTACTCATCCTTTCCTTTTTCTCTGCAACCTCCTTGTCCGTCTTCTGGGCTTCTCGGATCTTTCCCACCAAAGTGGACTGAATTTTTAGTGCCGCAACATAACCTCTCGGAACTATCTCCAAGCATAGTTCTCGAAGGTCGTCGGCTAACTCCTGGGGTAATCCTCCGGTCATGAGCGTGTTAACATAACTCTTGCGGCTCAACGCGTCTGCTAACATTGGCCTTTCCTGGATGATAATGCAATCTCATGTCATAATCCTTTATGAGCTCCAACCATGTCCTCTGCCTGTGGTTCAACTCCTTCTGCATGAAGATGTACTTCAAACTCTTATGATATGTGTAAACATCACAACGGTTACCGATAAGAAAGTGTCTCCATGTCTTGAGTGCATGCACTACGTCTGCTAACTCCAAATCATGTGTAGCATAATTCAACTCACAAGGTCGATGCTGTCGTGAGGCATATGAAACAACTTTTCCTTCTTGCATAAGAACACCTCCAAGTCCCTGACGAGAAGCGTCACAATAAACATGGAAATCCTTGCGTATGTTTAGTAGAATCAGCACTGTGGCTGTGACCAAACATTAATTCAACTCCTGAAAACTGGCCTCACAATCCTCGATCCATTTAAACTTGGTGTCTTTTTTCAGTAACTCCGTCATGGGCTTCGCGATCTTGGAACAATTCTCAATAAATCTCTGATAATAACCTGTGAGTCCAAGCAAACTTCGGATCTCTCCAACTGAGGTGGGTGCCAACCACTCAGTGACAGATGCAACCTTGGTAGGGTCTACTGCTATTCCTTCTCCTGATATAACATGTCCGAGAAATCCAACTTCCTTTAACCAAAACTCACATTTGCTGAACTTGGCATACAACTGATGTTCCTTGAGCTTCTCGAGAACCAAGCGCAAATGTTCCTTGTGTTCTTCTTCATTCTTCGAGTAGACCAATATGTCATCAATGAAAACTACGATGAACTTGTCCAAGAACTCCATGAACACCATGTTCATCATACTCATGAAATAGGCAGGGGCATTAGTCAAACCAAATGACATAACCGTATACTCATATAGCCCATACCTCGTGGTAAAAGCTGTCTTAGGTATATCCTGCTCCCAGATCTTCAGCTGGTGATAACCTAACCGAAGATCGATCTTGGAGAAAACTTTACCTCCCTGCAATTGGTCAAACAAATCATTGATCATCGGCAAAGGGTATTTGTTCTTGATCATCACCTCATTCAGCGCACGATAATCAACAACCGTCCTTGAAAATCCATCCTTCTTCTCAACTAGAAGCACCGGGGCTCCCCAAGGTGACGAGCTTGGTCGAATATAACCTTTCTACAATAACTCCTTAATCTGCTTCTTAATTTCCTCCAGATCATTTGCTGGCATCCGGTACGGTCTCCTGGATATTGGTTCGGTGCCTGGCAACAACTCGATCAAAAACTCAATATCTTGATCTGGTCGCATGCTTGGTAACTCCTCCGGAAATACATCGGGATAATCCTTCACAACTGGTACTTCCTCCTGAACAACTCCCGAAAGGGAATTCACCCGAGTCCTCCTCGATGCGTGCCTAGGCACATACTTGATCCTTTTTCCCTCTGGGGTTGTGAGAAGAACAGACTTGCTGGCACAATCTATGTTTCCCTCAAATTTGGATAGCCAATCTATGCCTACGATCACGTCCAATCCTTGTGACTCCAAGACAATAAGGTCGGTGGGGAAAACATATCTACCTATGGTTATTGGCAACTGATAACATCCCCAACTAGCCATATACTCTGCTCCCGGGGAACTCACTAACATAGGTGACTTTAGGGCTACGGTTGGCAACTTAAACTTGTCCACAAATCCCCTTGATATGAATGAATGAGATGCACCAGGGTAAAAAAGAACAAGGGCTGTAAATGCATTAATCAAAAACTTACCGACAACTACGTCGGGCTGCTCCTCAATCTCATCCACACTGACGTGGTTCACCTGACCTCTGGTGAAAGGGTTGGGCTTCTTTCCAGAACTTCTATTGCCATTTCCATTCTTTGCTTCGGAACATTCAGTGCGTAGTGTCCGGTCTTCCCGCACTTGAAACAAGTAATGTGACTCAGATTCTTCTTGGCAGGTGTCGTGGGGTTGGAACGGCTCTGACTATTGCTTCCTCCATTCTACCATTCTTAGGGCCACTATGGTTGTGTGAACTTCCTCCACCGGGCCATTCCATCTAACATCATGGTCAAATATTTAGCCATTGTTGTGTCACTAACTTCCAGCAACTCCATGGCCATCTCATAACTCTCAATCCACGCCCCAGGCTGTAAATCGGCCGTGTAATTTGGCACCTTTCTAGGTCCCTTGAAGTCCTTGGGCAGACGTACATCGCGCAAAGCCGACACCAGGCAAGGGACACCGCCGGTTCTAGTGGCTACTCCCGCCTCAACAGATGTCATTGGATACTCCGGGTGATCATTCTCTTGACGTACTTGGTCCTGCGCCGGGTTATAGCCCCCGGGCTGGTTACGTCGTTGGGCATTGCTTGACAAAGCTTCCACTCCATGCGTCTGCTGTAACTCGGGCTCCGGTTCTGGCGACGTGGCGCTACCCAGGGCGGGGGAGTGGAATGAATCCTGTCCCGGCTGTAAGAATAGTTCTCCTGCTGAGCCAGGGCCGTCTGAAGGAGCTCCCTGACCCTCCGGGTCTCCACTGCCGTCGGGTCATCACCTTCCATGGGAAGAGCCGCTAAACGCGCTGAAGCTGCGATTAAGTTCTCCATGGGGTTGGAAAAGTGACCCGGCGGAATCGGCACATAACGCGGTGGTGGCATGCTTACGTGAGGCGGTACCATATCCCGAGGCTGAGCCGGTCCACCTGTTCCGACTGTCATAAGCCAATCTGCCTCTGGCCGGTTACTAGGGCCGGCTCCAGGTGTAGCAAAGAGAACCCGGGGATCGTAATTCGGAGGCAAACGACACTGTGTTTTCTGATGTCTCCTCCGCATTACCTCATTGGATGCGTTCAAGCTCATCGTGAGCTGGTAAGCTTCTGACTGCAAGCGCTGCACTCGGGCGTTGAGAGCCGCCCACTCCGCAGCTAGTCTAGTATCCTCAGCTGCCAAAGTCTCCTTGGCCTGGGCTATCTCCTCACGCACTTGAGCTACCGCTGCGTCATGCTCATCCTTATCTACAGGGATAACCGTGGCGGTTAACATGGCCGTAAGTTTGTCCATGAGATCCATCAGCACCTGAGCCGGTGGGCGCACGGGGCCGCCTGCCCCGGCTGCTCCTGATCCGGACGTGATCGCTGCTGCCGCTGTAGAGTTTGAGCCGGTCTGAGTTCCAGCCATGAAGATTCCGGCCCATCTTGGCAGCTCATCGAGGTCCGGAATACTGATGCCATCGGAACAGCCTCTGAGCGCGCCGTCTTGTACCTGATACAACGAATCTGTTGAGCCGGCGGATGAGTCACCGTCTGAAAGGACGGCCATCTCACCCCCATCTTTAGATATAGAAAGTTCTTCTCCGTGGACGCAGCCCACGAAGGCACGCCTCATGACCGGCTGAGTCCAAGTCTTCCTCGCACGCTGAGCCATCTCGACGCGGTCGGTGCAGTTGTCCGGCTCAGGGCTCGGCTCACCGATCCGGCCGATGAATACGTGGATTCCGTCGAAGGGGACCCGATACCCGTACTCAATTGAGCCGGCTTCGGGGCCCCAGCCTTCGTCGTCGATGTAGATCTTGCCGCGACGACTCTTGGTCATCCGGCCCACTACGTACCCCTTGAGCCCTTCGAAGTTGCCCTTCAAGAACTCAAATCCACCGTGCGCTGGCCCCACAATGGGCGCCAACTGTCGTGGAATAGTCACGTCAGATGTCCTCGTGAAAGGACTTAGTTGTGGAGCCATCGCAACTAGGAAGCTTGAAGGGGTTAAATTGGGACAAGGGACACGAGAGAGTTTATACTAGTTCGGCCCCTTACGGTGAAGGTAAGGCCTACGTCTAGTTGGGTTGGTATTGATGTTTCGATAACCAGGGAGCGAGACACGCTATGCTCGGTTCTCGAGGAGTTGTTTCTTGCCCTAAGTTGCCAGCAGGTCATCCCCTTATATACACGGGTTGACGCCCACCGGCTTACAAAGTCCCGGCTGGCTTATAAACAGAGTCCGGCTCGGTAACCAGTTAAATCTACCTTACGTTACAAGTCATGCCATTATGGCGGTTTAATACAATGGGCTTAAGCCGCCCGTGGGCCTTAAGCTCCTTATTGAACCGCCATCTTCATGCTTGGTCTTGGGCTTCCTCTGATGAGTACTCTTTGCGTAACCCGGCCCCTCATGGCGGCTTACACAAATAGTCATATCCCCAAAAAAATTCTGTCGGCGTTCTGGGAACGGGGGTCCCCAGACTTGCCTCCCTGCGGCCTCTGGCGTGGCTCGAAGGAGGCCCAGC
Organism: Triticum dicoccoides; assembly: GCF_002162155.2. NCBI lineage: Eukaryota > Viridiplantae > Streptophyta > Magnoliopsida > Poales > Poaceae > Triticum > Triticum dicoccoides. Next base: position 467,034,525 of record NC_041389.1, on the reverse strand, counting down.
ACAGCCCATCTTCATCAACGCAAGCTCAAGACCCTCGCGAGGGGCCAAGCCTCGCGGGGCGGACGGCTAGAAGCTTCCTCAGGCACGGCCTTGTTAGGCTGGCTCATGAGGAGGCGGAGAGTTCAATGCAGGGTACCTCACGAGGTGCCCATGACGCAAGCCATGACGACCAAGGGCGCCAGTCGGGCGCCAGCCCGCGAAGTGTCATCCTTTCCTCTTTGGTGGAAAGGGAGCAAGCGCAGGCGAGAGCATCAAGCAAAGGCATCCTTTTTGGTGCAACAAGACCAAGACCATCCCAACGGCCAGAAGGAAGTCGTTGTGGAGCCCAAGCCGGCGTCATCACCAGAGCCTTTGACAGGCGAGGACCAACTTTAGTCAGGATAAGTGTACCCGCTGTTCCCCTTCAAAATGGCCAATTGTTGGCGCCCTTCCCGCTCAATATTTGGGAAGAGGCCCAGGGCCTTTGCCTATAAATAGGACTAGCCACCCCAAGGTAGAGGAAGAGGAGACATCGAGAGAACAAGGATAGGAAGACACACACACACACACACACACACACAAAGAGAGAGAGAGAGAGAGAGAGAGAGAGGCGACTGAACTCCCCCTTGCGGTTCATCGCGCTAGCCAAGAACAGACCCTCGCAAGGCTATTCTCCCTTTGTATTATTCCTCATCAGCCCAGGAGGCAATCCACCACACCACACACTGGAGTAGGGTATTACACCACAATGGTGGCCTGAACCAGTATAAATCTTGTGTCTCTTATGCTGTTCAGTTTGGTAGTTTAGGTCCTAGCGATTCGGCGAGGAACGAGCCGGTAGAGGGTTGAATCTCCGCGTGCACCCCAGTGTTCGAACCTCAAGGGTCTGCCGGAACCCGAAATCCGACATTTGGCGTGCCAGGTAGGGGTGTGCCGGAATCTGCCTTCCGTCGTCTCGTTCTTCCCCGACCACCACATCCATGTCTGACGCTCGTCGGGCTCGCGTCGGGCGCCGAGCCGCCCTCGCTTCCTGCGTCGTCTGGGCGGCTCCCGTCGACAGGCGTCCTCATCGTTCCCCATCGCCCGCCGTCGACACCACCACCGGCCCGGCAGGGAACGGGAAGCAAGCATCATCCCTCCATCCCCCAGTGACCTCTAGGGAGGAGCCGCGCAGCTTCTTCCCCACCCGTCCCATCGCGCCGGCTCCTTCAGTCGTCGCGGCCCTCCTGGGCGGCTCGCAGGCGCCGTCCTCCAGCCGCCACGTCAAGACATTCATCCGCCGGGTCGGCGCCGCCTCCACGCGGCAGGGGGCTCCCTTGGGCCGGACGGGGCCGTCGGCCGGGCTGTCCTTCGACTCTGAGGACCACCCCACCAACTCGGCCTGCTCGGGTGCGCTCCCCATGCTCTGCACGCCCACCATCTACCAGGTGGCCGTCACCAGGACCCTCATCGACGGTGGCGCGGGCCTCAACGTGCTCTCAGTGGAGGCCTTCAACCTCCTCTGCATACCCCGGGAGCGGCTGCAACCCAGCCGGCCTTTCTCCGGCGTCGGAGGCGGGTCGGCCAGCTCCTTGGGGCAGATCCGACTTCCCGTGACTTTCGGCACCTACGACAATTTCCGCACAGAGCTGGTTGATTTCGACATCGCCCCCATCGGCCTCCCCTACAATGCCATTCTCGGCTATCCAGCATTGGCCAAATTCATGGCCGCGACTCACCCGGGGTACAACCTCATGAAGATGCCCGGGAGCAACGGCGTCCTCACCGTGCCCGGGGACACCGAAGGTGCGCTACGAGTACTCAAGCTCGCCCTCAAGACGGCGGCGGCGGCGCGACCCGTCGACGCAGAAACCTCCAAGCCCAAGGGGGCTGCGCCGACCAAGAAGAAGTAGTTGTTCACCCAAGACAAGGGGAAAACCAAGCAGGTACCCGTCGACGAGGACGGGTCCACTGACGCCACTTTCACCATAGGCGCCAACCTCGAGCCAGAACAGGAGGAAGCCCTAGTCAAGTTCCTGCGTGCAAACAAGAAGGTGTTCGCTTGGGAGCCCGATCAGCTGGCAGGGATCCCACGGGACGTAATCGAGCACCACCTTAACGTGTGCCCCAACATGCGTCCCGTGAAGCAGAAGGCGAGGAGGCAGTCCACTGAAAAGCAAGCCTTCATCGTCCAAGAGACCCACAAGCTAGAGGCCGCGGGGGTTATTCGCGAGGTACGATACCCGGATTGGTTGGACAACCCCGTGGTTGTGCCAAAGAAGGGAGGAAAGGAACGCATGTGTGTCGACTTCACCAACCTCAACAAAGCATGCCCGCAAGATCCGTTCCCGCTCCCTCGCATCGACCAGATCGTCGATTCCACCGCTGAGTGTGACATGTTATGCTTCTTGGATGCCTTCTCCGGGTATCACCAGATCAAGATGGCGGTGGAAGATGTGGAGAAGACGGCCTTCCTAACCCCATGTGGGGTGTACTGCTGGTATCACCAGATCAAGATGGCGGTGGAAGATGTGGAGAAGACGGCCTTCCTAACCCCATGTGGGGTGTACTGCTATACATGCATGCCATTCGGGCTGCGCAACGCAGGGGCATCCTTTCAGCGGCTCATGCACATCACCTTGGGCCCGCAGCTCGGGAAGAATGTGGAAGCTTACATCGACGACATTGTAGTGAAGTCTCGCGAGGCCAAGACCCTGATACAAGACCTGGAGGAAACCTTCGCGAGCCTCAACGCAGTGAGCCTGCGACTCAACCCAGAGAAGTGTGTGTTTGGGGTCCCCTCGGGCAAGCTCTTGGGTTTCCTCGTATCCCACTGAGGCATCGAGGCCAACCCAGAAAAGGTCAAGGCAGTTGAGGACATGAGCCCACCAAAGACCCTCAGGGAAATGCAGAAGCTCACAGGGCGCGTGACGGTGCTGGGGCGCTTCATCTCCCGATTGGGGGAGCGGGCGCTGCCTTTCTTCCAGCTGATGAAGAAAAAGGGGCCCTTTGAATGGACTGAGGAGGCCGACAAGGCATTCCAAGATCTCAAGAGATACCTAACCAGCCCTCCAGTGATGGTGGCCCCGCTCCCTCAAGAGCCCTTGGTACTCTACCTCGCCACCACTCCCTACTCCGCTAGCGCAGCCCTGGTGGCAGTTAGAGAGGAGCGTCGGTCCAGGACCGCGGCAGCCACCCGAGCCAAGGCAAAGCTGGATCAAAAGGAACTCGCGGAAGTCACCACCATGACGGAGGAAGATCAGCCGCCGCAGCGGAACGCCCTCTCTCCAGGCAACTAGATTTTGGGGGCTCCACCACCTCAGGAGGCACCGCTGCTTCTGGAGGACGCCACCAGCACCGACGCCCCAAGCCTCGTCGAGCACCCGGTGTACTTCGTCAGCACGGTGTTATGGGATGCGAGGGCACGGTACCCCATGCCGCAGAAGCTCCTCCTCACGCTGCTGGTGGCTTCGCGCAAGCTGTGGCACTACTTCTAGGGTCATCCAATCAAGGTTGTCTCGGCATACCCCTTGGAAAGGGTGCTCAGGAGCCCTAACTCAGCCGGAAGGGTCGCCGAGTGGAACATTGAACTGCAAGCATTCCAGCTCGAATTCAGCACAACCAGAGTCATCAAGGGGGCCACGCTGGCAGATTTCCTGGCCGAATAGACAGAGGCACCGGGTCTCAGGGCCGACAAGGATCGATCCCTCTCCCCAGGAAGCGAGGCACCAGAAGGCTGGGTCATGTACTTCGACGGAGCGTTCTCCAGGCAGGGCACTGGGGCTAGGGCAGTGCTCATATCTCCCACTCAGGACAAGCTCTACTACACCGTGCAGCTCTGTTTCCAGCAAGGCGAGAAGGTCTCCAACAATATAGCAGAGTACGAGGGACTGATAGCAGGCCTGAAGGCCGCCGCTGCCCTGGGAGTGAAGCGTCTTACTATCAAGGGAGATTCATAGCTCCTTGTCAATTTCTCCAACAAGGTATACAAACCGAGAGATGAGCACATGGAGGCCTACCTTGCGGAGGTCCGCAGGATGGAGAAGCAGTTCTGGGGGCTGGAGCTACAACATGTGCCCCGCGGCACCAATCAAGAGGCCGACGACATCGCCAAACGAGCCTCCAGGAGGTTGCCCCAGGAGCCGGGCCTCTTTGAGGAACGACTCTTCAAGCCTTCAGCCCTGCCACCATTGTCAAGCACAGCACAGCCTCGGGTGGAGCTTCCTCAGCCACTTGCCTCGGGAGCCCCAGCCTGTGGCCCAGCCTCAGGGGCACGCCTGCTCCTGACGATGGAACCCCAGGAGGGGTGCTGGATAACAGAGCTCAGGAGCTACTTAACGCAAGGGACCTTGCCGGAGAAGGAGGAGGAGGCAGAGCGTGTGGCGTGGCAAGCCACAGCGTACTGCATCATGGATGGAGAGCTCTACCGGAAATGACCAAATGATGTGTCCCTGCGCTGCATCGCCAGGGAACAAGGGAAGGAACTGCTGGCAGACATACACGGTGGAGACTGTGGGCATCATTCGTCGTCACGGACCCTCGCCGGCAAGGCGTTCCGCAGCGGTTTCTATTGGCCCACTGCGCTCAATGACACTGTTGAGCTTGTGAAGGCTTGCGAGGCCTGCCAATTCCATGCCAAGCAGATCCATCAGCCGGTAGGAGGTCTGCAAACCATACCCCTCACGTGGCCATTCGCGGTCTGGGGGCTGGATATCCTGGGCCCTTTTCCTCGGGCGCCAGGGGGCTATCGCTACCTCTACGTCGCCGTAGACAAGTTCACCAAGTGGGCCGAAGTCAAGGCCGTCCGCACCATCCCTGCAGGTTCTGCGGTCAAGTTCATCAAGGGCATCGTGAGCCGGTTCGGGCTGCCGAACCGCATCATCACTGACAACCGTTCGCAGTTCACCAGTAACCTCTTCAAAACATATTGTGCTAACCTTGGGACGCAGATATGCTACGCTTCGGTGGCGCACCCCCGAAGCAACGGCCAGGCCGAGCGGGCCAACGCAGAAGTCCTGAGGGGCCTCAAGACCAGGACATTCAAGAAGAAACTGGAGGCCTGCGACAGAGGCTGGTATGACGAGCTTCAGTCCGTGTTGTGGTCCATCCGCGCAACCGCGACCAAGCCGAATGGAGAGACCCCCTTCTTCCTGGTCTACAGAGCCGAAGCGGTCCTCCCTCACGAGGTCAAGCGTCGATCTGCGCGGGTCCTGGCGTTCGATGAGACGCTGCAGGACGCCATGCGGGGGACGGACCTCATGCTGGGGGAGGAGCGTCGTCGAGAAGTTGCGCTGCAAGCGGCAAGGTACCAGCAGGCACTCCGGCGATACCACTGCCGCAACATCCGCCCCAGAACTCTCGAGGTAGGGGACCTCGTGCTCCAGCGGGTCCTCTCCAGGGAGGGACTGCATAAGCTCTCTCCCATGTGGGAGGGCCCGTTCAAGGTTGTTCATGTTGCTAGGCCCGGCTCCGTGCACTTGGAGACTCAGGAGGGAGTACCTATACAGAACGCGTGGAACATCCAGCACCTCCGGAGGTTTTACCCCTGAAAAGGCCCAGAGCCTATGAAGAAGGCGAATGCCTGTGAAGCTTATCTTTTGGGAAAAGGCCCGGAGCCTGTGAAGAAGGCGAATGCCTGTGAAGCTTATCTTTTTGGAAAAGGCCCAGAGCATGTGAAGAAGGCGAATGCCTGTGAAGCTTATCTTTTTGGAAAAGGCCCAGAGCCTGTGAAGAAGGCGAATGCCTGTGAAGCTTGTCTTTTTGAGAAAGGCCCAAAGCCTGTGAAGAAGGCGAACACCTGTGAAGCTGTCGCGCTTTGGAAAGGGCCCGGAGCCCGTGAAGAGGGCCAACGCCCGTGAAGCTTGCTTCCCCGAAGAAAGGCCCGGAGCCTGTGAAGAAGGCCAACACCTGTGAAGCTCGCCGCCCGTGACACTCTCATGTAATAATGAGTTGGGGCTGTACACGCCCCGGAGTCTTAGGGGTGCCGGCCTCAGGCCCTGGGGCTCTCTCCCACGCCCAGTGGCAGCACTTAGCTCCGCGCTGGTGAGAAGACGTCGAAGACTAGACTAGGTGCCAGACGTGGCTTTTTCATTTGCTTTCTGCAGTTGACTGGTTATTCCCATTTGGAGTTTTTATCGAAACTATCACCATCTTTTGGTCCGTGGTTCTTCGACCTTTTTCGCTCTCCTGCCTCGATTTCTCTTGCACGGGGGCTCGCGAGGCAGAAGCCCCGGAAGCCCTGGCGAGCGTCCCTACCCCTATCGCTCAAGTTTTCACGACCCGGGTCCACAGCCGGAGCACCCCTCCGGACCATGCCTCATGGGCACCACAATGCGAACACGGGGCCTGGGTCGGTCGCCCCCGTGGCCGAGGCCAAGGATTACTTGCGAATGGGCGTACAACAGGAGAACAGTATCAGGATAACAAAAGCAGTACAATGATTAACGGCGTTAACCCAAACGCGCCCCCACGGGGCCACACATTGATGTCTTTTTTGCGCAGGAGAAAAGAAAGGAAAAGAACAAAAGCAGGCGAAGCACGTCCCGTGCTGGCCCTCTTGGAAGACTCGAGCCACCTCCGGAGCTCAGGCGGACTCCCTCTCGCGCTTCACCGGGGCGCGGCGGCGAGCAGACCCGCTGCCACCCTCCAAGCAGGCGCGGCGGCGTGGGGGCTGGCCGCGGCCACTGCTGGAAGAGTCACCACCCGAAGAAGAGCTGGTGAAGCTTGAGGAGTCACGGGCGTCGCCAGCCGCCCGCGCGCTGCCCTCTCCGTCCACACCGGGGCTGAGCCCCTGGCCGCGGTCGTCGTCTTCAGGGCAGCACCCCATGCGGCGACCATCTTCCCCAAGCACCCTCATGTAGAGGGTGGCATCGCCGTCGTACTTGAAGTGCAGGGAGCACCGGAGGCGGAGACCACGCATGGGAGCAAACGTCTGCCAGCCGCGGGTCAGGGACAGGTTCCCTGTAGCAGAGACCTCCAGAGAAGCCCATGAAGCCCGGCTGCAGCAGCCATCCGCCTGGAGCCAGAGGCCACCTAGGGCGCCAGCTGGGAGCTCACCTAGGAGGAAGCGAGGGAGCTGAAGCCGGGCGCCGGACGGCTCTACCACCCACACCATGAACTCCGGCATCACCTCCACAGCGTGGAGGCGCGGCCTCGGGGGTCGCACGGCCGGAGCACGCCCGCCGACCATGGACAGCCGCTCGTCGCCGCGCTGAGAGCCACCTCCGCGACCACGGGGGACCGCCGTGGAGGCCACAGGATGCTTGCGGGGGCGACCTTGACCGCGCTTGGGCGGGGGAGAGGAAGACTCGACCTGGAGAACCTTCCCCTTCTCTGCGGCCGAAAACTTCCTTGGTGGAGCCATGGAGAAGGAGGAGAAGCAAGGGGGATAGGCTGGAAGGGCGTATGCCGTTCCATACTTATAGCCGGCGAAGGCCAACCGTCGACCACCACGATCACAGGTAATCATGACCCGGCTTGCATGCAGGGATTTGTCAAATCCGTGCGGTTACCAAGGCGTCATGGGGAAGCGGAGTCGCCCCCGACCAATCGACCACCACGCGGCGCCCAAGGCCGCAGGCTGTTAGGGCCCACGACGCTTTGCACTTGCCTTTTCGCCTCTCTGCTTAGCCAAGTTCAGGCGCGCCGTGGGCCCGGGGACTACTGTCGGCGTTCTAGGAACGGGGGTCCCCAGACTTGCCTGCCTGCGGCCTGCGGCGTGGCTCGAAGGAGGCCCAGCACAGCCCATCTTCATCAACGCAAGCTCAAGACCCTCGCGAGGGGCCAAGCCTCGCGGGGCGGACGGCTAGGAGCTTCCTCAGGCACGGCCTCGTCAGGCTGGCTCATGAGGAGGCGGAGAGTTCAAGGTAGGGTACCTCACGAGGTGCCCATGACGCAAGCCATGACGACCAAGGGCGCCAGTCGGGTGCCAGCCCGCGTAGTGTCCTCCTTTCCTCTTTGGTGCAAAGGGAGCAAGCGTAGGCGAGAGCATCAAGCAAAGGCGTCCTTTTCGGTGCAACAAGACCAAGACCAGCCCAATGGCCGGAAGGAAGTCGTTGCGGAGCCCAAGCCGGCGTCATCACCAGAGCCTTTGACAGGCGAGGACCAACTTTAGTCAGGATAAGTGTACCAGCTGTTCCCCTTCAAAATGGCCAATTGTTGGCGCCCTTCCCGCTCAATATTTGGGAAGAGGCCCAGGGCCTTTGCCTATAAATAGGACTAGCCACCCCAAGGTAGAGGAAGAGGAGGCATCGAGAGAACAAGGATAGGAAGACACAGAGAGAGAGAGAGGCGACTGAACTCCCCCTAGCGGTTCATCGCGCCAGCCAAGAACAGACCCTCGCGAGGCTGTTCTCCCTTTGTATTGTTCCTCATTAGCCCAGGAGGCAATTCACCACACCACACACTGGAGTAGGGTATTACACCACAATGGTGGCCTGAACCAGTATAAATCTTGTCTCTCTTGTGTTGTTCAGTTTGGTAGTTTAGGTCCTAGCGATTCGGCAAGGAACAAGCTGGTAGAGGGTAGAATCTCCGCGCGCACCCCAGTGTTCGAACCTCAAGGGTCTGCCGGAACCCGAAATCCGACAATGTCCTCCATAGTTATGCCCTCCATGGTTATGATGAGTATGTCCTCCCGAGTACGGGGAATAGCGAGGCTTCTCCTGAGCTCCAGAATTATACTTCCCCTATCCATACTTCCTCTTGCGATTATCTATGTGCTGTTGCTTGCCTTCAATCATGAGGGCCCTGTCTACCAGATCCTGATAGTTGTTGAAGGTTGCCACCATCAGCTGCATACTTAGCTCATCATTGAGTCGCTCAAGAAACTTCTCCTGCTCCGCGGCATCTGTGGCCACATCATCTGGGGCATAGCATGCTAGTTTGCTGAACTCATCCACATACTATCCCACTGTACGACTCCCTTGGTGTAAGTTTTTGTTGACCTTGAAGACTGCAGGGCTTGCCCCCCACAACATTTTATTAATAAAAAGAGCACCAGTACAAGGATTCCTCAAGATGAGGAAAAGAAAGAAACAAGAAAAGGAAACTACAGAAAGCTAAAGAAAACTGTACAAAGGAAGAGGGGAGGATACTATACCTAATAATTACAGCATTACACACAGAAAACCTCCTCAAGGAGGTAGGAAATCAATCCACTTAAGCAAGGCATCTCTATATTTCCTTTTGATTCTATGGAAAAGTAGTGATAGATCATGAACGAAGTCATTCCTCCAACCCCTGAAAGAAGGTCGAATGTTCCTGAAAGCTCTGTCATTTCTGACTTTCCAAATATTCCACCAAGCAATGAAGACCACTTCCCCAAAGAAAGGTTTGTTGAAATCCTTTCTGGCATGCCAAGCAATTTCAACCATGTCATCACAATCCTTCCAAACAATTTGCAGATAATTCCACATACAAATACTGAAATTGCACTAAAAAAAGGTGGTTTCTGACTCAAGTGTCCCAGTTGGACAGAGTACACATTCAGGCCCATCATTAATCTTCTAATGCCTTCGTTGGATCATGTCCTTGGTGTTAATTAACCCTGTCCATTATGACTAACCAGGCAAATATTTTGATCAACATGGTGCTGCAGCTATTCCAGACCCACCCAGAATGGGATTTGCTACCATTGGCTGATAAGCGAAGTCATAAAACTTCTTTGCGGTATATTCATACTTTTTACCATGCCTCCACCCCCAAGAATCATGGCGGTAACTGCTCTGAATTTATCCATTAATTTGCAGACATCTCTCCACCAAAAAGATTCACACAGTGTAGTATCATGTGGGACCCTTTGGAAATAGTAAGAATCCCAAACCAAATGAACCCATGGCACATCCATCTTATTATAGAATTTATTGAGATGCTTAATAAGAAGAGCTTCATTTTGCAAACCATGGTTTAAGATTAAAAGATCACCCTTGGATTTGGGTCTGCAAACAAGTGGCCAAGCATCCAGGGAGTGGCCCCTCTCCTAACCATAATTCCTCCATAAACACTGCCTCTGAATCCTTTCCAACTGCTTCAGAATACCCTGAGGAATTGACAAACTGCAAAGGAAGAAGATAGGCAAGGAAGAAATGATAGAGTTCACCAATTGTAATCTGCTCCCTTGAGGCAAAAACCAAGAACTAGCTATCCGTCTTCCCTCCATGCAGTCCACCAGGGGAAGAAGGTCCGCAATTTTGGGTCTGGTAGTCCCCAATGGCAGGCCCAAATATGTGAAAGGCATTGTGCCTAAATTGCATCAAGATCATTCACATTAATAGGATACATGGAAGATTTATGAAAGTTGATCTGGAGACCAGTTGCCTTTGAGAAAGAATAGAGCACTGATTTTAGTGCCTCCAATTGACCCCTTTCAGCATTTAAAAATAGCAGTGTATCATCAGCATACTGAACAACAGGGAAATCAGGATCATGGGTTGGCAATGGCCTACTTACAAAACCCAGTTGCAGTTGATCATTAATAAGTGTGTGCAAAAGATCAGCAGCAATAACAAAGAGCAAAGGAGAAATAGGGTCGCCTTGCTTTATTCCACACTTGCATTTAAAATGGTTGCCAGGAACACCATTAAGCAGAACCGAGAAAGTTCCAGAGGACAACAGCTATTTAATCCATGTGATCCATGTATTATCAAAACCTTTTGCTACAAGAATCCTTAGATTTGCCTCATGCTGGATAGAATCAAGAGCCTTTTCAAAATCTAACTTAAGCAGAAGGATGGGTTTTTCAGACTGATTACACTGATGAATATACTCAAAAGTCCAAGCAAGACAATCCTAGATTGTTCTTGATTTTATGAAACCATACTGATTCTTATTCACACATTTGGTGATCTCCTCTTGAAATCTGTTAGCAGGAAGCTTTGTGAGAAATTTTAGACCCACACTAGTGAGTGATATAGGCCTAAAATCTCCCACACTCTTTGGAGTCTGTTTCTTTGGGATCAGAGTAATGAAGGCATCATTGAGGTTCTCTAACTGAGAATTTCCAGCTTGAAATCCATAACACAACCTAATGAAATCAGCAGAGATAATGTGCCAACACTTTTTTAGAAAAAGACCATTGAAACCATCAGGTCGATCCAGGAGCCTTATCAATGGGCATTTCCTTAATAACATGTTCAATTTCCTTCAGATCAAAAGGTTTGGTGAGCACTTCCAAGCCTTGGACTCTTGGGATTAAAGACAGAATATCCTCCTCTAAAGTTATGAGCAAAACAGTACCCATTCTGCTTTTGAAGGAAATTAAGAACTCCTTGGCCATTTCCTCATGATCAGAAGTGACAGAGCCATCAGACAACAACAGGCTAGCAATAGAATTCTTTCTATATCTCTCAGCTGCCATGGCCTGAAATTTTTTGGAATTTTCCTCTCCCACTTTGATATATCTGATGGTACATCTCTTCCTCTAGTATAAATATTGCATGTGCAGAAGGTGCTCATGGTGCAGTTTAGTAATTTTCCTGAAATTGCCCTCATGTCTGGAGAGAGGTCTTATGTCCTCAAGATTATCCAACCAGAGAATCACCCAGTTGCATTTCTCAACTAATCCTTTGATATGGGATAAACCTTTTTGCCATTTTTTAACGCAAACCGCAAAGCCTTTAATTTTTCAACAATAATTGCTGAAATGTGGGCCTTGCGAGATGAACGAGCCCAACCTCCTGCACACAATCCATAAAACCTGGCTGATGAACCCAATAATTTTCAAACCTGAAAATATGTGCATTTGGTATGGATGTACTGATTGAAATTAAACATGGCACATCATCAGACACAGTTTCCGCAAGAGGAGTCACTTTTTTCATAGGGTATAAGCTGATCCAACTGGCAGAGGTAAAAACCTAGTCCAGTTGTTCCAGAAGAGGCGTGTCCTGCATGTTAGACCAAGTAAATCTTCTTCCTTTTAAAGGAAGTTCCAATATGTTGGGGAACGTAGTAATTTCAAAAAAATTCCTACACACACGCAAGATCATGGTGATGCATAACAACAAGAGGGGAGAGTGTTTTCCATGTACCCTCGTAGACCGTAAGCGGAAGTGTTATGACAACCGGTTGATGTAGTCGTACGTCTTCATGATCCGACCGATCCAAGCACCAAACGTACGGTCACCTCTGAGTTCAGCACACGTTCAGCTCGATGACGATCCCCGGAGTTCGATCCAGCAGGGTGTCGGGGATGAGTTCCGTCAGCACGACGGCGTGGTGACGGTGATGATGTTCTACCGACGCAGGGCTTCGCCTAAGCACCGCAACGATATGACCAAGGTGGAATATGGTGGAGGGGGGCACCGCACACGACTAAGGAACGATCACGATGATCAACTTGTGTGTCTTGGGGTGCCCCCTGCCCCCGTATATAAAGGAGCAAGTGGGGAGGCCGGCCGGCCCTAGGGGGCGCGCCAAGGAGGGGGGAGTCCTCCTCCTAGTGGGAGTAGGACTCCCCTTTCCTAGTCCCACTAGGAAGGAGGAAGGGGGAAGGAAAGAGAGGGAGAGGGAGAGGGAAAGAGGGGTCGCGCCCCCTCCCCTAGTCCAATTCGGACTCCCCATGGGGTGGGGGGGGGGCCACCTCCTGGGCTGCTGCCCTCTCTCTCCCCTCAGGCCCATTAAGGCCCAATACTTCCCCGGGGGTTCCGGTAACCCCTCCGGCACTCCGGTTTTCTCCGAAATCACCAGGAACACTTCCGGTGTCCGAATATAGTCGTCCAATATATCAATCTTTATGTCTCGACCATTTCGAGACACCTCGTCATGTCCGTGATCACATCCGGGACTCCGAACAACCTTCGGTACTTCAAAACTTATAAACTCATAATAAAACTATCATCGTAACGTTAAGCGTGCGGACCCTAAGGGTTCGAGAACTATGTAGACATGACCTAGAACTGTTCCCGGTCAAAAACCAAGAGCGGAACCTGGATGCTCATATTGGCTCCTGCATACTCTATGAAGATCTTTATCGGTCAAACCGCATAACAACATACGTTGTTCCGTTTGTCATCGGTATGTTACTTGCCCGAGATTCGATCGTCGATATCCAATACCTAGTTCAATCTCATTACCGGCAAGGCTCTTTACTCGTTACGTAATGCATCATTCCGTAACTAACTCATTAGCTACATTGCTTGCAAGGCTTATAGTGATGTGCATTACCGAGAGGGCCCAGAGATACCTCTCCGACAATCGGAGTGACAAAACCTAATCTCGAAATACGCCAACTCAACATGTACCTTCGGAGACACCTGTAGAGCTCCTTTATAATCACCCAGTTACGTTGTGATGTTTGGTAGCACACAAAGTGTTCCTCCGGTAAACGGGAGTTGCATAATCTCATAGTTGTAGGAACTTTGTATAAGTCATGAAGAAAGCAATAGCAACATACTAAACGATCAAGTGCTAGGCTAACGGAATGGGTCATGTCAATCACATCATTCTCCTAATGATGTGATCCTGTTAATCAAATGATAACACATGTCTATGGTTAGGAAACATAACCATCTTTGATTAATGAGCTAGTCAAGTAGAGGCATACTAGTGACGTTATGTTTGTCTATGTATTCACACATGTATGATGTTTCCGGGTAATACAATTCTAGCATGAATAATAAACATTTATCATGACATGAGGAAATAAATAATAACTTTATTATTGCCTCTAGGACATATTTGCTTCAGTCTCCCACTTGCACTAGAGTCAATAATCTAGATTACACATTAATGATTCTAACACCCATGGAGTCTTGGTGCCGATCATGTTTTGCTCGTGGAAGAGGCTTAGTCAACGGGTCTGCAACATTCAGACCCGTATGTATCTTGCAAATCTCTATGTCTCCCACCTGGACTTGGTCCCAGATGGAATTGAAGCGTCTCTTGATGTGCTTGGTCCTCTTGTGAAATCTGGATTCCTTTGCCAAGGCAACTGCACCAGTATTGTCACAGAAGATCTTCATTGGTCCCGATGCACTAGGTATGACACCTAGATCGGAAATGAACTCCGTCATCCAGACTCCTTCATTTGCTGCTTCCGAAGCAGCTATGTACTCCGCTTCGCATGTAGATCCCACCACGACGCTTTGTTTAGAACTGCACCAACTTACAGCTCCACCGTTTAATAAAAACACGTATCCGGTTTGCGATTTAGAATCGTCCAGATCAGTGTCAAAGCTTGCATTGACGTAACCATTTAAGGCTAGCTCTTTGTCACCTCCATAAACGAGAAACATATCCTTAGTCCTTTTCAGGTATTTCAGGATGTTCTTGACCGCTGTCCAGTGATCCACTCCTGGATTACTTTGGTACCTTCCTGCCAAGCTTATTGCTAAGCATACGTCAGGTCTGGTACACAGCATTGCATACATGATAGAGCCTATGGCTGAAGCATAGGGAACATCTTTCATTTTCTCTCTATCTTCTGCTGTGGTCGGGCATTGAGTCTGACTCAACTTCACACCTTGTAATACAGGCAAGAACCCTTTCTTTGCCTGATCCATTTTGAACTTTTTCAAAACTTTATCAAGGTATGTGCTTTGTGAAAGTCCAATTAAGCGTCTTGATCTATCTCTATAGATCTTGATGCCCAATATGTAAGCAGCTTCACCGAGGTCTTTCATTGAAAAACTTTTATTCAAGTATCCCTTTATGCTATCCAGAAATTCTATATCATTTCCGATCAACAATATGTCATCTACATATAATATCAGAAATGCTACAGAGCTCCCACTCACTTTCTTGTAAATACAGGCTTCTCCAAAAGTCTGTATAAAACCATATGCTTTGATCACACTATCAAAACGTTTATTCCAACTCTGAGATGCTTGCACCAGTCCATAAATGGATCGCTGGAGCTTGCACACATTGTTAGCACCTTTTGGATCGACAAAACCTACTGGTTGCATCATATACAACACTTCTTCCAGAAATCCATTCAGGAATGCAGTTTTGACATCTATTTGCCAAATTTCATAATCATAAAACGCGGCAATTGCTAACATGATTCGGACAGACTTAAGCATCGCTACGGGTGAGAAAGTCTCATCGTAGTCAACTCCTTGAACTTGTCGAAAACCTTTCGCAACAAGTCGAGCTTTGTAGACAGTTACATTACCATCAGCGTCAGTCTTCTTCTTGAAGATCCATTTATTCTCAATGGCTTGCCGATCATCGGGCAAGTCAACCAAAGTCCATACTTTGTTCTCATACATGGATCCCATCTCAGATTTCATGGCTTCAAGCCATTTTGCGGAATCTGGGCTCATCATCGCTTCCTCATAGTTCGTAGGTTCGTCATGGTCAAGTAACATGACTTCCAGAATAGGATTACCATACCACTCTGGTGCGGATCTTACTCTGGTAGACCTACGAGGTTCAGTAGAAACTTGATCTGAAGTTTCATGATCAATATTATTAGCTTCCTCACTAATTGGTGTAGTTGTCACAGGAACTGGTTCTTGTGATAAACTACTTTCCAATAAGGGAGCATGTACAGTTACCTCATCAAGTTCTACTTTCCTCCCACTCACTTATTTCGAGAGAAACTCCTTCTCTAGAAAGGATCCGAATTTAGCAACAAAAATCTTGCCCTCAGATCTGTGATAGAAGGTGTACCCAATAGTCTCTTTTGGGTATCCTATGAAGACACATTTCTCCGATTTGGGTTCGAGCTTATCTGGTTGAAGTTTCTTCACATAAGCATCGCAGCCCCAAACTTTAAGAAATGACAACTTTGGTTTCTTGCCAAACCACAGTTCATAAGGCGTCGTCTCAACGGATTTTGATGGTGCCCTATTTCACATGAATGCAGCCGTCTCTAAAGCATAACCCCAAAATGATAGCGGTAAATCAGTAAGAGACATCATAGATCGCACCATATCTAGTAAAGTACGATTACGACATTCGGACACACCATTTCGTTGTGGTGTTCCGGGTGGCGTGAGTTGCGAAACTATTCCGCATTGTTTCAAATGTAAACCAAACTCGTAACTCAAATATTCTCCTCCACGATAAGATCGTAGAAATTTTATTTTCTTGTTACGATGATTTTCCACTTCACTCTGAAATTCTTTGAACTTTTCAGATGTTTCAGACTTGTGTTTCATCAAGTAGATATATCCATATCTGCTCAAATCATCTGTGAAGGTGAGAAAATAACGATACCCACCGCGAGCCTCAATATTCATTGGACCACATACATCAATATGTATGATTTCCAACAAATCAGTTACTCGCTCCATAGTTCTGGAGAACGGTGTTTTAGTCATCTTGCCCATGAGGCACGGTTCGCAAGTACCAAGTGATTCATATGCAAGTGATTCCAAAAGTCCATCAGTATGGAGTTTCTTCATGCGCTTTACACCGATATGACCTAAACGGCAGTGCCACCAATAAGTTGCACTATCATTATCAACTCTGCATCTTTTGGCTTCAACATTATGAATATGTGTATCACTACTATCAAGATTCAATAAAAATAGACCACTCTTCAAGGGTGCATGACCATAAAAGATATTACTCATATAAATAGAACAACCATTATTCTCTGATTTAAATGAATAACCGTCTCGCATCAAACAAGATCCAGATATAATGTTCATGCTCAATGCTGGCACCAAATAACAATTATTTAGGTCTAAAACTAATCCCGATGGTAGATGTAGAGGTAGCATGCCGACTGCGATCACATCGACTTTGGAACCATTTCCCACGCGCATCGTCACCTCGTCCTTAGCCAATCTTCGCTTAATCCGTAGTCCCTGTTTCGAGTTGCAAATATTAGCAACATAACCAGTATCAAATACCCAGGTACTACTGCGAGCATTAGTAAGGTACACATCAATAACATGTATATCACATATACCTTTGTTTACTTTGCCATCCTTCTTATCCGCCAAATACTTGGGGCAGTTCCGCTTCCAGTGTCCAGTCTGCTTGCAGTAGAAGCACTCAGTCTCAGGCTTAGGTCCAGACTTGGGTTTCTTCTCTTGAGCAGCAACTTGTTTGCTGTTCTTCTTGAAGTTCCCCTTTTTCTTCCCTTCGCCCTTTTTCTTGAAACTGGTGGTCTTATTGACCATCAACACTTGATGCTCCTTCTTGATTTCTACCTCAGCAGCCTTTAGCATTGCGAAGACCTCGGGAATAGTCTTGTCCATCCCTTGCATATTATAGTTCATCACGAAGCTCTTGTAGCTTGGTGGCAGTGATTGAAGAATTCTGTCAATGACACTATCATCAGGAAGATTAACTCCCAGTTCAATCAAGTGATTATTATACCCAGACATTTTGAGTATGTGTTCACTGACACAACTATTCTCCTCCATCTTACAGCTATAGAACTTATTAGAGACTTCATATCTCTCAATCCGGGCATTTGCTTGAAATATTAACTTCAACTCCTGGAACATCTCATATGCTCCATGACGTTCAAAACGTCGTTGAAGACCCGGTTCCAAGCCGTAAAGCATGGCACACTGAACTATCGAGTAGTCATCAGCTTTGCTCTGCCACACGTTCTTAACATCGTCAGTTGCATCTGCAGCAGGACTGGCACCCAGCGGTGCTTCCAGGACGTAATTCTTCTGTGCAGCAATGAGGATAATCCTCAGGTTACGGACCCAGTCCGTGTAATTGCTACCATCATCTTTTAACTTAGCTTTCTCTAGGAACGCATTAAAATTCAACAGAACAACAGCATGAGCCATCTATCTACAACAAACATAGACAAGCAAAATACTATCAGGTACTAAGTTCATGATAAATTTAAGTTCAATTAATCATATTACTTAAGAACTCCCACTTAGGCAGACATCTCTCTAGTCATCTAAGTGATCACGTGATCCAAATCAAGTAAACCATGTCCAATCATCACGTGAGATGGAGTAGTTTCAATGGTGAACATCTCTATGTTGATCATATCTACTATATGATTCACGTTCGACCTTTCGATCTACGTGTTCCGAGGCCATATCTGTATATGCTAGGCTCGTCAAGTTTAACATGAGTATTCCGCGTGTGCAACTGTTTTGCACCCGTTGTATTTGAACGTAGAGCCTATCACACCCGATCATCACGTGGTGTCTCAGCACGAAGAACTTTCGCAATGGTGCATACTCAGGGAGAACACTTCTTGATAATTTAGTGAGAGATCATCTTAAAATGCTACCGTCAATCAAAGCAAGATAAGATGCTAAAGGATAAACATCACATGCAATCAATATAAGTGATATGATATGGCCATCATCATCTTGTGCTTGTGATCTCCATCTCCGAAGCACCGTCGTGATCACCATCATCACCGGCGCGACACTTGATCTCCATCTTAGCATCGTTGTCGTTACGCCATCTATTGCTTCTACGACTATTGCTACCGCTTAGTGATAAAGTAAAGCAATTACAGGGCGTTTACATTTCATACAATAAAGCGACAACCATATGGCTCCTGCCAGTTGCCGATAACTTCGGTTACAAAACATGATCATCTCATACAATAAAATATAGCATCACGTCTTGAACATATCACATCACAACATGCCCTGCAAAAACAAGTTAGACGTCCTCTACTTTGTTGTTGCAAATTTTACGTGGCTGCTACGGGCTGAGCAAGAACCGTTCTTACCTACGCATCAAAACCACAACGATAGTTCGTCAAGTTAGTGTTGTTTTAACCTTCGCAAGGACTGGGTGTAGCCACACTCGGTTTAACTAAAGTGAGAGAGACAGACACCCGCCAGTCACCTTTAAGCATGAGTGCTCGTAACGGTGAAACCAGTCTTGCGTAAGCGTACGCGTAATGTCAGTCCGGGCCGCTTCATCTCACAATACCACTGAACCAAAGTATGACATGCTGGTAAGCAGTATGACTTGTATCACCCACAACTCACTTGTGTTCTACTCGTGCATATGACATCTACGCATAAAACCAGGCTCTGATAACACTGTTGGGGAACGTAGTAATTTCAAAAAAATTCCTACGCACACGCAAGATCATGGTGATGCATAGCAACGAGAGGGGAGAGTGTTGTCCACGTACCCTCGTAGACCGTAAGTGGAAGCGCTATGACAACGCGGTTGATGTAGTCGTACGTCTTCACGGTCCGACCGATCCAAGCACCGAACGTACGACACCTCCGAGTTCAGCACACGTTCAGCTCGATGACGATCCCCGGACTCCGATCCAGCAGGATGTCGGGGATGAGTTCCGTCAGCACGACGGCATGGTGACGGTGATGATGTTCTACCGACGCAGGGCTTCGCCTAAGCACTGCAACGATATGCCCGAGGTGGAATATGGTGGAGGGGGGCACCGCACACGGCTAAGGAACGATCACGATGATCAACTTGTGTGTCTTGGGGTGCCCCCCCCCCGCCCCCATATGTAAAGGAGCAAGGGGGGAGGCCGGCCAGCCCTAGGGGGCGCGCCAAGGAGGGGGGAGTCCTCCTCCTAGTGGGAGTAGGACTCCCCTTTCCTAGTCCCACTAGGAAGGAGGAAGGGGGAAGGAAAGAGAGGGAGAGGGAGAGGGAAAGAGGGTCGCGCCCCCCTCCCCTAGTCCAATTCGGACTCCCCATGGGGGGGCGCCACCTCCTGGGCTGCTGCCCTCTCTCTCCCCTCAGGCCCATTAAGGCCCAATAGTTCCCCGGGGGGTTCCGGTAACCCCCTCCGGCACTCCGGTTTTCTCCAAAATCACCCGAAACACTTCCGGTGTTCGAATATAGTCGTCCAATATATCAATATTTATGTCTCGACCATTTCGAGACTCCTCGTCATGTCCGTGATCACATCCGGGACTCCGAACAACCTTCAATACATCAAAACTTATGAACTCATAATGAAACTATCATCGTAACGTTAAGCGTGCGGAACCTATGGGTTCGAGAACTATGTAGACATGACCTAGAACTGTTCCCGGTAAATAACCAATAGCGGAACCTGGATGCTCATATTGGCTCCTACATACTCTACGAAGATCTTTATCGGTCAAACCGCATAACAACATACGTTGTTCCCTTTGTCATTGGTATGTTACTTGCCCGAGATTCGATCGTCGGTATCCAATACCTAGTTCAATCTCGTTACCGGCAAGTCTCTTTACTCGTTACGTAATGCATCATTCCATAACTAACTCATTAGCTACATTGCTTGCAAGGCTTATAGTGATGTGCATTACCGAGAGGGCCCAGAGATACCTCTCCGACAATCGGAGTGACAAAACCTAATCTCGAAATACGCCAACTCAACATGTACCTTCGGAGACACCTGTAGAGCTCCTTTATAATCACCCAGTTACGTTGTGACGTTTGGTAGCACACAAAGTGTTACTCCGGTAAATGGGAGTTGCATAATCTCATAGTTGTAGGAACTTTGTATAAGTCATGAAGAAAGCAATAGCAACATACTAAACGATCAAGTGCTAGGCTAACGGAATGGGTCATTTCAATCACATCATTCTCCTAATGATGTGATCCCGTTAATCAAATGACAACACATGTCTATGGTTAGGAAACATAACCATCTTTGATTAATGAGCTAGTCAAGTAGAGGCATACTAGTGACGTTATGTTTGTCTATGTATTCACACATGTATGATGTTTCTAGGTAATACAATTCTAGCATGAATAATAAACATTTATCATGATATGAGGAAATAAATAATAACTTTATTATTGCCTCTAGGGCATATTTCCTTCACAATAGTCCTAGGTGGCCAATAATTTCTTGAAAATAAACATATCGTTGATATCACCACCAGGGAGATTCCTATTGTCAAGGGATCGAATAAAGTTGAAATCCCCCATCAACATCCATTTCTAATCCGGGTCAATTTCCAAATTAAAGGTCCATGTAACAAACTCATCCCTTAATTCACCTTGACAAGGGCCATAAACATTCACTAGAAACCATTGCTCATTATTATGTACTGAGGTGAACTGCATAACAATAGCATAGGGTTTAACTTCCAGAAGTGATCAGCTCCCTTCCAATCTTGCGGAGCCAATCATCTGCAACAATCGGCTCAATGCTGCTAGAAAACACCGGCGGATTCAACCTCAGAAAACGGGCTAGCACTACAAAAAAATACACTTACATGATGATATGTGTTTATCATAGTAGGTCACGTTTTCTGTCATGCATGTACATCCATAACGATTTTATGACAGAATTAAGATAGTCATACCTGTGTTGTCGTAGAAGTGTTCCATGACATTACCAAAATTATCATCACGGAAGTGTCCACTTCCATGACAATAAATCGCGCGTCATAGAAGTGCTTTCGTCAAGGGTGACTGACACGTGGCATCCACCGGAACGGCTCGCCGTTAAGCTATTGGGTCCGGTTTGGATCCGATAACCCGTTAACAGCCCCGACCAATGGGGATTTTCCACGTGTAAAATCATCGCATCATTGGTTGGAGGAAACACGTGTCGGCTCACTGTTGGGACAGATGTCATCCACTCATTGGACCGAAGGCGCCTATGATACGTCGACACATGGCACGGCCCAAAGAGGCCCATTCCTATGAAAAGGCCGACCTGTTTGACTTGGTCAAAAGGTGGTTGGCCGACCCACGGAAAGCTTGTTAATGACATGTTTGCATATAGCCCATTTACGGCCCGCTAACCCAGGGCCCATTACGATCTATCCGAATTAGGCCCAGTAGCGTCATTTGGGCCGCCCAATATGATTCCAACCCGTTTTAACTTCCGGACCATGTATGGCCCATGACGTCTTTCAGCCCATATGAGGCCCTTTGTAACTCTTGGCCCATTAATGGCCCGTGGTGAAACTGGCCCGTAATGAACAGTGTATCACTTTATACCATTAACGGCCCATGGTGAAACTGGCCCGTAATGAATAGTGTATCACTTTATACTCATTAACGGTCCATTATTACATTGGGCCATTTCTAGCCCATGTTATCCTTCGGCCTTCTCAAGGCCTATTTATTCTTGGGCTCATTTCCAGCATTCATTTACTTATGGCCCATTACTGTCGTTTTTTGCTTGTGGGCCAAATTCAGCTAGTGGTTACAGTTGGCCCGTTTGTGGCCCATTAATACGTTGGGCCGTTTTCATAGCGTCATCAAATACGACCAATTAACCATGACCCGTTATGGTCGGCCCATGAACGGACGATTCCAACTCTAGCCCGTTTATGACCATAATGCGGTCTGTTATTGGCCCATGTTTGGCCAATCAATCATACGGCCCGTAGAAGGCCCATTGATGATACGACCCGTAAAAGGCCCATTGTGTCTACGGCCCATAGAAGGCCCATTGTTTCTACGCCCCGTAGAAGGCTCATTGTTTCTACGGCCCTTAGAAGGCCCATTGTTTCTATGGCCCGTAGGAGGCCCATGGTAACTACAGTAAATACGTAGCCCATGGTTATTGTGGCCTAGTTTTAAAAAATAGGTTATTGCGGCCACTAGCAAACCACGGAAAAAGAACTGCACTGACTACAAGCAAACAAATAAACAAGACAATAAGGAAATAAATAAGCAAGCAACTTACGCTAGGCTATCATGGCTATTACACATATTACATCCACTAGGCATCAAAGTTCACCACCAGTGCAAATATAGGGAACAAAGCAGTATATCATATACACTGGTTGTCAAAGTTGGCGACCAGTGCAAATAAACACCGCATCAAAACAAGTCCAGTACTGAAACCACTTCAGAAGAGCTCAAGAAACAATATCATGGGTACCCATAATGCTGGCAAGATGCTTAGCAAGCTTATTAACTTTCTCTTGTTTGGCGCTTAAATCCTCTAGCACTTGTTGTTGCACCAGAAAGTATGCATCTGAATTCTGCAGGGACTTCCTCAGTCCTTCGGCTTCCTGTCACATAACATCTGATCGATGTCTTTCAACTTGAAGTTGAGACTCAAGAAGCCAAACTGATTCAGGCAGCAAGTTCGAAGAGCTAGTGCCAGTAGTAGTAGCCAGTAACTCGAACACTACATCAAGACAGGACTTTGGGGTTTTCTTAGTGTCTTCAATATAGTTTTTATCAACTTTCTTGGAGACCAACAGGGATGTCTCACTATCTTGAACCTTATATGCATTACTTCCTTTACCATTGCATAATGGGGTACTCTTCTCCAATATTTCATCCGTGTTCTAAAAGAGAAACAAGCAAACACATCACATGTTTACAATGTAGTATATGAAACTCATTTTGGTAAACCAGTTTAGTAGTAAGGTGGACAGGATAACATCATGAAACAAACATATACCTATGTAGTATGGTCAGTGTATTATCTATATCATTCTAGTTTATGTTGCCAAATCAAGATAGATACAGTTCGAATCATATCTATTCAAGACAAAGAAGCTTAGACAGAATATAAGTGTGGGAAACTACACAACAATAACAATACTTGTAATGTGCATGGCATGAGAACATAACCGTTTATTCAACTGAAACTGAAATCAACATAGAGCAAGTTACAATAGCAAACACGTTAAAGAAACACGTTTAAAACATACCTGTTGCACCATTGGAGTTTCAATTGCATCCTTCAAATTTGAAATTAGTTGGTATGAGTAAATACGGTGATGCAAGAGCAAAGTAGTATGAACCATAGCTACGGAACCTGACCTGAGAACAATTCCTCTTTTGCTTTAAGCATTGACTTGGGGTTTGGAGTGGTGGTCCTCGTGCTTTGGGCACTGCAGTTGCCTTACTAATTGCTCGTGTTTGGGTGCTCTATGGTGGAGATGGTGCTGTGTCAACTGGAACTGGGTTACTATCTGCTAGGGTTGGGGTTAGAAGGGGTGTAGCTGGTTCTCTATCCAACTGGGTAGGGGTGCAATCTGCGTGAGTCTGGGTTATGTGTGGTGGGGCTGGTTCTTGGGCAAGTACAACCGTGGTTCTATCTGTATCGACAAGTAGCACGATATTTTCTGAAGATCGTGTTTTTACTCCGACAAATACTGCCATCACCCCCTCCAATTGAAATGGTTGATAAACAAGAAAAGTAATTGAATGTACAGACATTGTAAGATAGACAGGTGCAATGGATAGTAGGGAAGAAAACAGGGCATGAAATAATTCATATTTATGTTGTCTAACCAAATAGAATAGCAGGACATAATTTCACATATATGATGGCTAATTAAACAGGATAGCATGACACAATTTCACATGTATGATGGCTATCTAAACAGGATATAATGACATACTTCAAAATATGATGACTATGCAAACAGGATGACATGATATAACTATACAATGTGTCTATTAAAGTGGTTGGCATGCCATAAATCACAAACATACCATCGATGGAAACATGATGGTATGATATAATTCACGGGTAGAATGACATAATTCAAAATATGATGACTATGTAAATAGGATGAGATGATATAACTATAATATGTCTTTAGAAAATGGGTTGGCATGCCATAATTCAGATACATGCTGTCTATGTAAACATCATGGCATGATATAATTCAAATCTATGATTTATATACTAAGCAAGTGAGCAGAGGGCAATCACATATATGATGTGTCAACTAAGGAGATGGCATTCAATATTGTGTATATGATGTAAAAACTAAGCATTGCAATACAACATATGCATGATATGAGTAATATAACCCTGCCAAGTTTGAGCATACAGCTCAAGGGGATAATAGGACTGGTCAGCTGCCTCTGAATCCTCCTCTAAAGAGCTATATGTAACCAGCAAGATATCTGCTTCAGCAGGTAGCATTGTCTGCTCTGAAGACCTTGTTTTCACTCCTGATTTCTCCATCACCAATTCAAATGGTTGATGCACAGGAAGAGCAGTTGAATATGCAAACATTTTCAACAAATGCAATGAGATATACAAAAAAAAGGACGGCATGATATAATTCACATATATGACGCTTGGCTAAACAACATGGCATTGCATAATTCACATATGTAATGCCTTGCAACAAGATAGCATTGCATAATTCACATATATAATGTCTTGCAAAAAGATGGCATTGCATAATTCACATATATGGTAATTAGACACTAAACAGGTGGCATTCACACAAAGCATGTCTAAACTAAGGAAATGACATAGCAATGCAAGATACCATACGCACGATATGAGCAACATAACCCTGCCAAGTTAGAGCATGCACCTTGGGGGGGGGGAATAGGACTGGTCATCTATCTCTGAATCCTCCTCTGAGGAGCTATCCGTAACAAGCAAGACATGCGCGTCGTCAGATAGCATTGTCTGCTCCGAAGACCTTGTTTCCACTCCAGATTTTTCCATGACCGTGCCAAATGGCTGATGCACAGGAATAGTAATTGAATGTACTAAAATTGTTGACAAATTTAACATGTAATAAAAAATGATGGCATGATATAATTCACATATAAGATGACTGGCTAACCAGGGTGGCATTGCAAAATTCACATATATGATGCCTGGCTAAACAAGATGGCATTGCATGATTCAAAAAAGGGCAGCCCCAGTGCATGATTCACATATACGATAAAGAAACTAAACGGATGACATTGACACAAAGCATATCTAAACTAAGCATACGACATCTCTGATGTATATAGCAAGAAATGCAAGGCACCATATGCATGATATTACCAACATCAGCATGCCAAGTTAGAGCGAAGACCTCAGGGGATAAATAGGAGTGGTCTTCTCCTTCTGAATCCCCCTCAGAACAGTTATCTTCCTCTTGATTACGATCCAAAATGAGTGGAGGGGGAGCTATCTTTGCGCCCACCATGGAGTGGCGTCTGCATGAAATTTTATTGCCACACAAGGCTCGTCTCTTTTGCTCTACATGTTCAGTTCCATTGTGTACAATAACTGACATGCATAGGAATAAAACATAGTGAGATTATGTAAGGAGTGCATGCACAAATCCAGTGTGATGGTAGCAAACTGTGGATAGACACAAAACGAATGATAGCAGGCAGATAACAGCTTTAGTTAAAAAATACAGATAATGGCTCCTTTAATGTTTGTTTGCACCCAACATTAAACTCATAGTAGACACCCAAGATTAACCAGATAGTAGACAGATAGTACTGTTTGCTGCCCCAATATGTACCCCACGGCCATTTAAAAACTCAAGTTTCAGCATTAGTTTGGACCTGACTCAAAGTCTAATAGGTGAACACAATGATAAAGTAGCATATCATCATATGCGATGCATAACGTAAGCAGACACGAAAGAGTGCGACCTCTCTTGCGGACCCGTGTAGTCCTCAAGGTCATCTGCTCAGTTGATGATGGTAATGCAGTTGTCGTGTCTGCCGACGGCGGGGAAGAAGATCTAAGGCAGCGAAAGACAGTCTGGAGAGCGGATCTCTGCTATGGTGAACCCTTCCATCGTTGGAGTAGCTGAGCTGGGGTGGAACATAGTGCCGTAGGAGCAAGACAAACCACACAAGGTTTTCTTTGACACATATCTATAATAGAAGTAATTGTGTAAGGCCTTGTTTGAATGTGAGGATTCTAACAATGCAGGGATAGGAAATAGACAGGAATAGGATAGGACTGCACGTGCAAAATAGAGAATTTAAAAACACATGATTTTTGCCAATCTGGGTGTTTGATTCACAAGAATCGGAAGAATACATGATGCAAAGAAGCATGGTGAGATTAAGTCAAACCACAAGAAAAGGTACGGTTATAATGCTATACTATCTCTTAGTCTTGTGCTTCATGAATAGGAATTTGAAAAGGAGAACAAGTGGAAATTAGAATTCCTATGATTTTTCTTTCAAGGAGACACTAAAGGAACAAATCCTACATTTTTCCTTTGCTCCATTCCTTTGAACCAAATTCATGAATAGTAGTACCACAGGAAACTTTCCAATTCCTATGTTTTTCCTTCACTTTTCCTTTCAAGCACTGGCGATTCTAGTAGGCAGAGTTGAGCAAGGAAAATCCTACACTAAAAAAATGTTTTTGTGCTACTTCTATTACTTTGGACCCAGGCCACTTCCCTACTAGCTCGACTCCCAGGCCCATCGACAAATGCACAGCTCAAACGCACAGAGATAAATAATGATGGCGTTCAAGAGAGTCCATCACGGATAGCTAAGTTGCCTGATACCTCACTGCTTGTCATATAGTAGGATAAAATAATTGTATTTCATGTTACTATGTGTGATCATTGGACAATATATATATATATATAACATGTAGAGTAAAAAAGAAATGCAACAAGTGTACAACCTCTTTGGCGAAGCCATGTTGATCTCAGCGTGATTGGGTTGGTCGGTGAGGATGCTCCGGCTGACTTGGTTATCGGAGGAGGGGAAGAAGGTATTAGGCCTCTGGAGATGAAGCCCGAGGTACTGCTCCGCTGTGATGGAGGGTTTCATCATTGGAGCAGCTCCAGTGAGTTGTACGACGCCGAGGCTGAAGCAGGACAAGAGAGACAATGTTAACCTGAGTGGAATTCTAATAGCATCTCCAATAGATGACATAAAATCCATAACCACAAAGTGCTAGATGTAAAATACATCAGCCGTTCATCTCTGAACTTAACTGTCGAAACTAAATTTAACTGTCGAAACTGAACTTAACTGTTGAAACTAAATTTTGCTGTCGAAACTGAATTTTACTGTCGAAACTGAACGCACTAGAGGTGAGGATATACGTCAGTCGACTGAATTTTTCATCTATGGTCAGTCGATTTTCCAGCCGTTGGATACGAAATCAAGGGCCCACAGTTCATCTTCAACCTCCACCCCCTGAGCTGCCAGGCTCCACCGGCCAAACAGCCGCCCCCGCCGCCCGCGGCCGGTGGTGCGCCGCCCCACCCGCCCCAAAAACACTCCTCACCGCCGGTCCGCCGCCGCCCTGGCCATCCCTTTAGGCCTCCCCATGCCGAGCTTTTTCTCCGGCGATCCCCACACACGGCCCCACCACCGCCAACGACCACCGCCCCCACCCTGAACCCTAGGATATATAGTGGGGCACCTCCCTAGTGAGCCCCCCTTCCTGCTGCGGCTAGCTCTTCCTTAACTCCGCGAGCCCCCCACCCCCTGAAAATCATCTGACCCAAAAGTCGATTCAGTCGACTGAAGTGTAGCTAAATCAGAGCAGCATCACAAGCAAGAGCAAAAGCGAGAGCAGCAGCGTGAGCAAGAGCAAGAGCAATAGCAAGAGCAGACCAGGCAGGGGACCTAGAGCAAGAGTAGAGCAGCAGCGCGAGCGAGAGCTAAAGCAGCAACAGATCCTACTGATATGGATGTCGCTGCCGAGGGAGCGACGCCTTGGAGGAAGTGGCCGGCGACACCGCCGTGGATGGAGCCACGCCATGTCGGCTGGGGACTGAGCGCCGACAGCACCGTGAGATCGAATCAAGAAGAAAATGCGGCGATTAGTGTACAACCTCTTTGGTGGCGCCGATTAGGCTGCAGCTTCATCCGAGGAAACTGTGATGATGCTGCTTTTCCGCTGGTGCAGGCGAAGACGGTGGTGTGGGAATGGAGGTGGCGCAAAAAACGAGGGGAACAACGGGGCAGCTCCTTGGAGGTGGAGGACGGGGTGGCTAAACCGGCACGATGACAAGATCAACGACGGATCCTCATCCGGTACGGTGGATGAGGGACGTCGAGGTGTTGCTGTGGACAAAGTCGTCGGGGAAGAGGCTCCGGTTGGGCTTCGTGGGTTTCCGCAGCCTCAGTGTACGAATGGGTGGGCGGATGGGATGGGAGTGGGGAACCATGGCTTAGGGACGCGCTTTTCTAAAATGTGGGGTAAGTTACGAAAGTACCCCCACCGTTTGAGGCGGTTCTTTCGGTTCAGGGGTATCACGGGCATTTCATGTGTCGGGATTTCACAGGAAGTGGGAGTTTTCGTGCGCATTGTAATTTTGGAATAGCAAGGCGCGGGTTGAGATGGAGGGAGTTGTCGGAGCACAACAAGACAAAGATATATCTTAAATATTTCGGGGTAACAAGGCGCGGGTTGAAGTGGTGGGAGTTTTGCAGCACGATAGGCAGAGACGCTAGCTTGAAATTTCGTCATAACAAGGCGAGGCTTGAAATTTCGGAAGAACAAGCTTAATGTGTACCCAGAAAAAAGACAATTCGCACCTCATCACTAGAGAGAGCCATGTCCCGTTTTACTATATTACTAGAAATGCATTCAAATACAACAAAAAAACTTAAAAAATCGGGGCAACAAAGATAACGTGTACAGTACCAAAACAATTTGCACTTCCCTCAACAATAAAAAAAACAATGTGTGTTGTCTAGCATATGGACTAAATTTGAGTACATTTTCCTTGTTTGATTGGGATTGTACTCGGGTTAGTTATACAACCATCTAAATATTATCTTCACAACACATGACATGAATATAGGAGAAGTAAATTCCTATATAAATACGAACTACATGTACATATGATCTCAAATTCAAATATATGTATCCATTTTATATTGAATTCAAATTATAGTACATGTATGCTCTAGCTAGATGTTTGAAATCTAAACCATGTATGATATACTACGTATAATGTGTTTAACACGCACAACACACACACAAACACCATTTAGACTAGTAAGGTATATGTGCGTTGCACGCATGAGATTTGGCAACCAAACTATGAATAAATACCACAATATAGCATGTAAGCTTTACATTTAATTCTTATAGTTCATTTCATTAAAAATCATCTAGTTTTTATAAGAAAGCTAATCTATTTTAAGATTCATGGAATTGTGCGTTGTAAGGCATAAAGTAAAAAACAAATAATGGAAAATCATGTAGAAATACATTTGGGCAATTCTTATACGGAAGATTCTAGAACAAAGAAGAAGTTCTTGTGTTTTGAGGTTCGTGCATTATGCTTAAGTTCAACCATGGAGTCTTCTAGATTGTACATGTGGCAAAATCTGGTGGAATCTAGATGATATCCAACGGCCAGTAGTGCTCAAATTTTCCATCTCTGCACCATCGGATTGGCCTCATCCAACGACCATCTTTCAAAGTTAAAGTTATCCGCACACCATATAAAAAATATAAAATATAATATATATATATATAGGGGTATAGATAAAGATATGTGATGCGAAAGCCAGCCATCATCTCCAATTAGAATAGTGTGTCCATTCTCGGATGCAATGTGGCCAAACGATGTCAGCCATCGGTATCTCAAATTCAAATCAGTCTAACCTTGTTCAGTGTGTATACATTACAACATTCTCATTTCCAAACCACACCGTGCATATCTCCGTTATATTCATGCATGCATGGGTTTCAAACATCATGATATCTTATTCAAATATTTGAATTCAACTTTACATTGATTATGACCTCACCTAGTCTTTTACACCCACACAATCGTCTTCTCTTTATAATTGTACCACTAACTTTCTCTCGTGCATGCATGCACACACACTACCAGGTGGCATTATCCATCGCACACATGCAATCTTTTTCTTTAGGTCGGTCTCCCATGCAGGTACACACACACACACACCTCCCACTCTTCATCATATCGGGCATTCTATATCTTTCACGTGCATGCGCAACGATCAATGTTCCTCTATGTGTGTGTGTGTATAGCTAGGTCTTTCATGGTTTTCCACACAAACCGATCAATCTATATATCTAGTGAGGTCTCACCCTCTTTCCCATGTCCACATCGATCAATCTATACCTCTCTATATAGGATTACATAGCTAATACACCCACATTAATTATATATCCAACGTCCCCCTCTCATCATTGATGCCTTCCTCTTCATCTCTCAGACGCGCGCATAGTGGCGAAGACAGGGGCAGCAAGGGCCCTGTCCCCCCTAAAATAACTATATATCAAGGCTAATATGAATGTGATCATTAGACAATTGCTGGTAAAATGGTTTAAGTTGATGAATTGGCCCTCCTCGTAAAGGATTTGCAATGCTTGGCCCCCTAGCTCATTTATTTTTCATGGCTTCGCCACAGCGCGCAACAGCGCACGTTCCCGCCCCCTCTCTTTAAATATCAATCTCGCACTTGTGCACTCCTTCATAGTCTCCCTCCACTTGGCCCCTTGCACCATCTTCTAGCCCCCCACCGGATTTTGCCACATGTACAATCTAGCAGACTCCATGGTTGAACTTAAGCATAATGCGCAAACCTCAAAACACAAGTGCTTCTCCTTTGTTCTAGAATCTTCCGTATCATAACTGCGCAAACTTTTTTTCTAATTGAATTGCCTTATTTGTTTTTACTTTATGCTTTACAATGCACAATTCCATGAATCATAAAATAGATTAAGGGCTTCTTTGATTCAAAGGATTCTCAAAGCAATTTTGGGGGATTCTAATCCTTAGGAATTTTCCTATCTTGGTTGTTTGATTCGTAGGATTGTAAACCATAGGAATTTTTCCATAGGATTCATTTGCACTAGATTTCATAGGAAACAACCCATCCACTCCAACCTGTTTGAAAGAATCCTGCATTTTTTTCTATGCATAATCAAACACTCGTACAATCCTGTAGGATTCAAGACGACATTCCACTCTAATCCCATGTTTTTCCTATTCCCGTGTTTTGGAAATCCTACGAATCAAAGAGGTCCTAATTTTTTTTTATAAAAAGTAATTGATTTTGAATGGGATGAACTATAAGAATTAAACGAAGGTCTACATCAGGCATATATGACTCAGAGCTTACATGCTACAATGTGGTATTTATTCATAATTTGGTTACCAAATCTGATGCATGCAATGCACGTGTACCTTACTAGTACTTCGAGTATGTGCAAAACACGGAAATTAGAATTCCAATGGCACGCTACATAGTGTCTCTCTTACAGTTCATGAAGACATTGACACATGTGGAGGCGTTGTCCCGACCTCATTGTGTGGATTGATCACAGTGACATGCTGCTGGTTCCAAAAGAATGTACTCATCCTCTCTGAGCCACACCGGCGGTACATGTACGAAGCGAAGATGTGCACGCATACCACCAACACACTCATTCCCTTGCACGCACACACGGGTACATGGGCGGACACATTTTTGTACCAAGATCCACCCCATGTGATAATTTGACGTGTGTAAAGTCCTTCACTTCATTGATGGTCAATTAATACAGTGCATGCAAATTGAGTGGACATGAGGGCGGAAGAAAGGCATTACTACTCCACTGTGCGCATGCGAGTAGTTAAATCATGGGTTGCTAGTACTTCCATTGGTCTCCTTCGTATTTATGCCAATTTTTGACCATATTTGTAAGTAACATAATATTTATGCATGTCATAAAAAGTGGCACAAAAGAAAAAGGGCCAATAAACTAGGATGCAGGCAGCATGATCATTTTTTGCCAGGGCTACTATTGTTGGCCTTTGTATTTAAATATGGACGGAGTGGAGTAGTACTATCTTTATCTTAGCCTGGTAGGGCTCTCCCATCACCTAGGCTCGCCTCCCCGCCTCGCCCACCGGATCCCTCCATGGATAATCCCTTAGATCCCAGGGTCCCGCGGGCTGCCTTCTCGCCGCGGCCCGCAGCACTGCCGCCTTTGAGCAAACCCCACATGTGTTTTAGAGGGGATCCATTTCTCTGGAATCACAGATCAGTGGCACCAGAGGACATGCCAGGGCTACATTTCAGGTGGTGGGCAGCAAGGGCAAATGGATCGAGGAAGCATCACATCGATTGGAGAGAAGTTCCAAGGAGTTGCGCCTGGCGCAGCACATGGCGCAGGCGCAAGTCGATCTCAGGGGAGAGATGCTGAGGGATGTTAGCATCTGGCAGCGTTACGTTGATTTCGAGCTAGGACTAATGGTAGAGATCATATTCACGGTGTCGAATGCAGAGGAAAGAACGCGCATCCCTGCGCAACAGCATGAGCAGCCGGTGCAACTATTCAAATGGGCGGTAGGAGAAGCCAAATCCCGGGACTAGTTGAGAGGGCGCCGCTGGGCATGCATCGTAGGCGAGGTGAGCTGCCCTCCTTCCCCGCTAGCGATGCAGTGAACTTGCAACACCATGTCGGTTTGCAACCTTGACAATCACTCCATCTATATGTATTGTATTCCTGTGAAATACTTGGTCGTTTGGAAAAAGATGGTAATTGATCTATCACTAGTTTTAGAATGATTGGTCGTGACAATCAACCGAAGCCACAACCAGAAGTCTCCATCGTGTAATACTTTATGGTTAGTCGCACCAACAGACAGTCAGTCTGACCCGCGTCTCAACGAAGGGACACGCATCGGCTTGGTATGACATGTACGACCAGTTACATCACTGACTTGTGCGACCGCATTTGAGCAGTGTAGTACTCCCTCTATCTCAGTTTACAAGTCTTGCACGTGTACCTAGGTCGTTAATTTGACCAACTTAATAAGAGGCATAGATTACGAAAAATATATCATTACAAACTTCAAATATTCTATTTTTTAATGATATATTTTTTATGTTAAACAATTTATTTTATATAAGATACATTGATGACCTAGATACATGTGCAAGCCTTGTAAACTGAGATGGAGGGAGTACTTGAAATTTATGTTCCACTAAACTCATCGGGAGCCGTTTCGGGCCTCGAAGCCAAAACCATCAATTAATCTTTACCTTGTTCCCATCACATTCGAAAGTACTAGTGCTACAATTAAGTGCAAGCCTGCTCACACCTACTAGTATGTACCAAACCTGAATGTGTTCCCACTATGCAGGTTTTAGTACTAGTGCTAGTACTTAGGTTATAGAAAGGGGAACTACCTAACCGAAAATTACTCTACGTTCCACCTCATAAGTCCTTCTTCTGCGTCCGTCCTTGCCATGGCCGGTGTGCAGAGCTCTAGGTCGAGAACTACTCGTAACAAGGGAGCGGCAACCAAGGCTGCAGAAAAAAAGAGGTCTCGCCGCCACACAGAGACCTCGAAAGATCTCTCATGGGCAGACGATGGCTCCCAGGAGCACCCTAGCCGTGGAGGCGAATATGTCGAGCTGGCGGCACTGGAGTCATTATCCCTCAACGGCATGCCCGATCAGCTCAATAAGCACCTCAATAAGCAGAAGGAGTTCATCCACGACTTGGTGGAGCTGCTGAAGGAGAGCCTCGACGACATGCCCGCTGAGCTCAATGAGCAGGGGGAGTTGACCGCCGGCTTGGTGATGCTGCTGAAGAAGAGTATTGCCTCGGAGAAGAAGGCGATCACCGAAATCCTGCAACTTCATGAGGACAAGGCGAATCTCTACCATGAGCTCAACCTGCTGAAGGAGAAGAACGCTGGCTGGAAGAAGCTGCATAAGAATAGTAGTTCCTCGTTGAAGATGCTGCAGGCCCTCGTCATGGAACAGAAGGAGGAGTTGGCGAAGCTCCCCGGCTGCTATCAAGGTACGTAATGCGGCTATGGAACAGATGATGAAGGCTCGCGTCGAGAAATCCCGCGTCATGGACAGAAGGAAGAAGATGGCGGAGGAGACGCGCAAGGAGATGGAGGTCGTGGAGGCGATGAAGAAGCAGTTACGACTCCGCGGCCAGCAACCCTTCATGTAGTGAGAGCAGCGCCCCAGACTTGTGTGTGCGTCTTCCTTCTTTTTTTGGGTGATATTCTTCCTTCTTCTTTTTCTCCTATGTTTATTATTTTGCTTCAGGTGTTTCGCCTTCTTCTTCTTTTTCTCCTATGTTTATTATTTTGCTTCGGGTGTTTCACTACACGTGTCACGTTCTCTGCGAGGCATGAATAGAACAATGCTAACAATGAGATGATGTAGCGACCAGACCTCAAAAGGTCAAGTCTCTGTGCATCAGTGTCATCCGTAGATCGGTAATGCTGACACGCACAGTACTCGAGGAATTATAACAGAGTTTCAATCATACACTTATTACATCGAGTCCTCATAAGGAGTATGATTACACAAAAATATCATGGTTGAAGGCCATCTAACTAGATAACTGCGGAAGCTTCGAAGGTAAATGAGTCCATCAACTCCAACGATATAGCTGAGTGCAAAACAATGACCTATCGCACCTTATTCGTCGTCTGAGTAGTCTGCAACATGAGACATTGCAACCGTGTAGGTCAGCACATTGAATATGCTAGCAGAGTTACACTGTAAAGCAATGAAATGCAAGAATTATATCTACATGCAATATTTGGCTGGTGGAGGCTATAAGTTTCATGGTTTTGCATAAAGCTAGTTTTTTCCTACAACAAAGGAATAAATTTATCTATACCTCTATATCTATACCTACTAATAAAGCAAGGTGCGTTTCTCCAATTTTTTCATCCGTTCACCATTGAAAATATTTTTTCTATTCGAGGTGGTACTAAATTTATGTCCGTTCATGTATTAGAAAAGAAAAACACCAGAATTTCGTACCTGGGCCGCCTGCAATGTGGCCCAGCAAAGCCAGCCCATTTATTTTCGCGCCCACCTGGAAAACCCTATTAATCGCATGTGGCGGCAAATAGTCGCACCTTCATACAGTGCGCCCAAGTTGGGCCGAACCGTTTTTTTTACTGTATTATGTTTCTATTTTGTTTTTCCGTTTCTTTCCCTTTTCCTTTCCTGATTATTTTGCTTTTTTTCCTTTCAAATTTATTTTTATTTAACCCTTTTCTTAAAAAAATCATCATTTTCAAAAAAAAAAAATCATAATTTCAAGAAAAAAACGATTTGTTTAGAAATGTTCAGAATTCCAAAAACTGTCATGTTTTGTTGAACTTTATATTTTTGTTCTCATTTCAAAATTGGTTCAAATTTTACAAAAATGTTCCATATTTTCTTTGCATTTTCCAAAGTTGTACACGATTTAAAAAAACGAATTAAAAAAATGTTGCAAATACGAAAAATATTATTTTTTTAGTGAAATATTCACAAATTCAAAATAATTTCCGAGTTTAAAAAAAACTCATTTTCTAAATTTGTTCTGAATGCTGAAAATATGTTTCATTTCAAAAACACAAATTCAAATAATGTTCATGTTTTTATAAAAGGTTCATGGTTTCAAATAACGCGCCCACCTCGAAAACCCTATTAATCGCGTGCGGCGTCAAATAGTTGCACCTTCGCACAGTGCGCCCAAGCTGGGCCGAAACATTTTTTTACTATATTATGTTTCTATTTTGTTTTTCGTTTCTTTCCCTTTTTCTTTCCTGATTATTTTGCATTTTTCCTTTCAAATTTATTTTTCTTTCACCCTTTTCTTCAAAAATTCATAATTTTCAAAAAAAAACATAATTTCAGAAAAAACGATTTTTTTTAAGAAATGTTCAGAATTCCAAAAACTGTCATGTTTTGCAGAACTTTATATTTTTGTTCTCATTCTGAAATTGGTTCAAATTTTACAAAAATGTTCCATATTTTCTTTGCATTTTCCAAAGTTGTACACGATTTTTAAAAAAATGCATTTAATAAATGTTGCAAATACAAAAAATATTATTTTTTTAGTGAAGTTTTCGCAAATTCAGAATAATTTCCGAGTTTAAATAAAACTCATTTTCTAAATTTGTTCTGAATGTTGAAAATATGTTTCATTTCAAAAACACAAATTTAAAAAATCTTCATATTTTTATAAAAGGTTCATGTTTTCAAATAAAATTGTGAATTTCGAACATGGCAAATTTTGTTGTGTATTTCTGAAAATTAAAGAATTTCAAAAAAATGGTATTTTCAAAATTATTCATGTTTCCAAGAATAATCAGCAATTCTTTAAAAAAACAGTTCAAAAAAATAAAAATTGTTTTGAATCTAACATTGGAGTATGTTCTTAACGGTTCGAGCTGGCCATTGGTTGATAGGACTCGTTTGTTTGAGTGGCTAGCAGCACGTAGTCGTTCTTTGAGGATATGATTTCGATCCTTTAAAACATCGTTTTTTGTATTTTTGCGCGCCTTGGTCGTCTTGGAGCCTGCCAGTGTGTTGGACCATACACGAACTGATGTGTGTCCCACGTGCTATTTTACGCAACTAGCGGCATATAGTAGCCCCCATGCAGTTGGCCCAAGAAAAAAATTGCGTCGCCCTGGCAGTATTGGGCCTCAACTGCACTCCCCTACTGGGCCGTCCACCTCCGGCCCATCAATTCTCGTCGAGGGAGCCAAAAATATTTGTGGGTCGTAAGGAATAGAATTTGTGACATTGCATCCACATCCTCTTGCGAATGCCAACTGAGCTAGAGCGGCTTTGTTACATAAAAATTGCTGGTCCTCCTATTAAATATACATATAGGTTTTGTTTCGCCCGCTCATGGTTCCTAATTTTTTTTGTTTGTATCCCGGGTGGGACGAACTGGGCCTACCCATGCATTTCTTTTTCTGTGAGACCAATGAGCAACAAAAATTTAAGCCCCGATGGAATTGAACTATGGACCTTCTATATTATGTCGATGGACAAAACCAGCTCATCTATCTTTCAATTATGATGAGAATAGTATCGCCTTGAAACTTTATAGTAAATTCCCACCGGTTTATATATGTCCATAGGTTGTCTGGTAATAAGAAGTTTATATCAAAATAAGGAAGTTATCTCGAGAATCATGAGCAGAAGGAGGGACTCCATAAATTATTGCTGGTGCTAGCTTGCAAGTGCCAATAAAAGAGAATATGTTGGTTTGGCTTGAATAAAAAATTTGTGGGCACATGAGTGCTAAAACAAATAGAATAAACCCTAATAAAGAAGGGTCATTGATATTTGGTTATGCGCTAATTATGTTGATGAAATGGGATTTATGCACTACAATTAGTAATCCACCTGGTTACGCCATCATGAGAGTGATCGAAGCAACCGTGCTCCGAAAGTCGCCGCATAGCTACAAATAAGGAGGCAGACACAACCGCCGCATAGCTACCAAATGAGGTGGCAGACACAACCACATGATGGAGGCGGACATGGAGGAAAAAAAAATGCACGAGTAGGATGGTTGCCACCACACCGACTATCAAGATCTTGCGGGACAAACATGACCCGCGAGAAGACCACAACTCCTCGCTCTATCGCACCGTTGCGGAGATCGTTTTTGCTGGGCACATCAATTATGCCCCCCATTGCTTCTCGCAAAGAAATGTCTCTCCTGTTGCAACGCATGGGCATATGTACTAGTTTAACTACTCCCAGGTTGCCCATTATTTGAGAAGGTAATTGTCGGTGTCAAAACCGACAGATCTCGGGTAGGGGGTCCCGAACTGTGCGTCTAGGCGGATGGTAACAGTAGACAAGGGACACGATGTTTTTACCCAGGTTCGGGCCCTCTCGATGGAGGTAAAACCCTACTCCTGCTCAATTAATATTGATGATATGGGTAGTACAAGAGTAGATCTACCATGAGATCAAAGAGGCTAAACCCTAGAAGCTAGCCTATGGTATGATTGTTGTTCGTCCTACGGACTAAAACCCTCCGGTTTATATAGACACCGGAGAGGGCTAGGGTTACACAGAGTCGGTTACAATGGTAGGAGTTCTACATATCCGTATTGCCAAGCTTGCCTTCCACGCCAAGGAAAGTCCCATCCGGACACGGGACGGAGTCTTCAATCTTGTATCTTCATAGTCCAGGAGTCCGGCCAACGGTGATAGTTCGGCTATCCGGACACCCCCTAACCCAGGACTCCCTCAGTAGCCCCTGAACCTGGCTTCAATGACGACGAGTCTGGCGCGCATATTGTCTTCGACATTGCAAGGCGGGTTCCTCCTCTGAATACTTCATAGAAGATTTTGAACACAAGGATAGTGTCCGGCTTTGCAAAATAAGTTCCACATACCACCGTAGAGAGAATAACATTTACACAAATTTAATCTGCTGACGTATTTTGTGGCATGACATCACACCACGGCCAAGCCTTTATTCGAATCATTTTTACTGTTCCACCTCAGCGCGTTTAGCGAAGCGGTTTCCTTGGCACGTCTTGTCAAAGCAGAGATCGTGTCCCCTTATTCTGGGATTCTCATCAATACGGGCGTGGGTAACCCAACCGCGCCATTGATTACGGCACTTGGGAGATAAGCGAGTTTTACCAGGCTGGTGGGGACGCATAGTTTCGTCCGTCCATATAAGGGGATAAGGATCCACCTTTTTACCTACGCCTTCTTCCTCCTTTGCTTATCCATTTCCGCGTACTCGAGCTCCAGTGCCCAAGTCCGCACATCTCGCCTCAACCTTCCCCAGCCATGTCCGGAGCGGGAGGCAAGTGGATGGCCTCCTCCGTTACGGAGGGGCACATCAAGAGGCTGCGAAAGGCCGGATACTTGTCCAGCGACATCGCGCATCGACTCCCCGACAAGGGGCAGCTCATCCCCACCCCTGGGCCCCATGAGAGGGTGGTGTTCCTCACCCACTTCCTCCGCGGACTAGGTTTTCCACTTCACCCATTTGTCTGGGGGTTCATGTTCTACTATGGCCTGGATTTCCACGATCTGGCCCCGAATTTCATCCTCAACATCTCGGTGTTCATCATCATGTGCGAGGCCTTCCTCTGCATCCAGCCCCACTTCGGCTTATGGCTGAAGACCTTCAATGTCAAGCCGAAGGTAGTGGGCGGCCGCCAAGCGGATTGCAGAGGTGCCATGGTGGGCAAGATGCCCAACGTCCTATGGCTCGAGGGCTCCTTTGTGGAGACCATAAAGGGGTGGCAATCGGGGTGGTTCTACATCACCGATCCGCATGACCCTAAATGGGTAGCGGCCCCTGAATTCCGATCTGGCTTCCCTACACGGCTCACCTCTTGGAAAGAGAAGGGCCTATCGTGGGGTGATTCGGAGGAGCTGACCGGACTCCAATCCCGCGTCCAAACCTTGGTGAACAAGAAGCTCAAGCTTGTCAACGTAGTCCAGGTCATGCTCATCCGCCGGATCCACCCATGCCAAAAACGGGCCTTTAATTTGTGGGAGTTTGATCCGGCACAGCACCAAACCTTGAGCAGGCTCTTCGACACTACTTACGAAGATGCCTGGAAGGTGCTGTTCAAGGGCGTCGAGGCTCTCGCATCCGCTACCGAAGATCGCGGATTTAGCTCGCAGCGTCAAGCCGGCGAGGTAAGCTATTTTACCCATCATAGGACGCTTATTTTCCATAGTTTGACTCTATGCGGGATCTAAACTCCCTTTACCTTTGACAGGCCAGGCAGAAGACGTCCGGGTAGGTTAACTGTCCGGCTCCCTTGCCAGAAGACCCAGCGGACGCCCGATTAATGGGGTTGCTGGCTCCGGCGCCTTATGTGGTGCCGGAGAAGAAGGCCAAGAGAAGGCCACGGGAACCCGAAAGAGTTCCCGGCATCGGGTGTTATCGGACTCATCGTCCGATGACTCCGAGGCGGACTCCTCCCGCGAAGACGAGGAGGAGAAAAAAGAGGCTTCTCCCCCAGCGGGGGGAGAGAAGAAAAGGAAGGCCTCCCCAGCTGGGGAGGCCTGAGGGTCCAAGAAGGGAAGGACCCTTCCTCCGGACTTTTCCACCAACGCCGACGACGGCGAAGAGGATTGGCCCTCGAGGGCCAAGCCCCTGGCGAGATCGTAAGTGTCCGGATTCCAGAATAACTCATGATTTTTCCTTTGTCGCGTAGTGTCTTCTAACGCCGAATACAACCATGTAGCCCGCCCAAGGACGAGCTCCCCGCTTCGTCGAGCGGCTCCCTGGATTCGTCGGATGTGAATAGCACTTCACTTCCGACCGCCTCCTCCCCCCGTGACGCAGACGACACCGCGGTGGAGTCCCAAAAGGAGCCCAACCAGGAGGAGGTGGTCCTGGAGGCGCCGCAAGGCGACCTCCCAGACTCCGGGCGCAAAGAGGGCAAAACCCCAGAGGGCTCTAAGTCCGGCCCTGTGCCGGACTCCATACCGGAACCTACAGTGATTCCAAAGTCCGGTGGGTGGGCCCTTCGTAAGAAGGGCAAGACTGCGACGCCGGTGGCCTCCGTCCAACCGGAGGCACCAGATAACTTGCTGGAGGCGCTTAACGGCGCCTCCATCGACGAGGAGCACCGCACTATTATGAGTGCGGTGATCCAAAAAGTTCAGTCCGCCAAGAGCGGGCTGACTGAAGCCTGTACCAGCCTTCTAACAGGCTTTGAGGTATGTAATTAAGATATGTAAAAATAGTACCGCATAGACAGTAGCCCCTGATGCTCAGTTTGGTGTTCGGAAAGAAAAGCCGAACTAAGGATCTAAAAAGATATACGCAGGAGTCTAACATAAGCATGTCAATATGGGAATGCAGGCTGCGCTGCTGACCTCTGCCGCACTGACTGCGGAGGTCAATGTATTGAAGCAGAGCCTCGAGCGGTCCGAGAACGAGCTTGGCCGTGCCAAGAAGCAGCTCGAGGACAAGGAAGGTAAGTAATACCCTATTAAAGTAATACCTTATAGAAAGGATTTGGTTGCAAAAAATGATAGGAATAACGTGAATATTGCAGGGGCCACGAACGAGGTGGCGACCCTGAAGGAGGCGGTGTCCAAGGCCGAAAAAAGTGCGGCCGCGGAGCGCACCGAGCGAGAGAAGCAGGAGGCGCGGGTGGCGGAGGTGCGGCAAGAGCTCCAGGCTTTCGTGGAAAAACATGAGAGTTTGGAGCGTGACTCGAAGACTCGAGAGTCCGAGCTCGCCTTGGCTCTTGAGAGTGCCAAAGCCGCTAAGGCCGAAGCCCAGAAGGCCCTCCAGGAGATTGAGGCGATAAAAAAGATAGCGGCGGGTAAGGCATTCTTCATGCAAAGCAAGCATGTAAAAGTGAATTATCTGTTACTTACCCGAATTCGGAGCTCTCCAGGAGCGTTCGCAGATCTACCCCGTAGTGTGTCCGATGCTGCCGCGTTCTATCGAGCCGAGGAGGGGAGCTCAACGGAAAAGGTGTTCTAGTCTCAATATGCTGAGGCCGGACATCCGGTGCCCCTGAGCGACCAGCTAAAGCAGCTGGTCGAGCTCCACAAGGTGGCCGAATAGGCCATGAAGGGCCTCATAGTTCGGCTGTGGCCTAAGGAAGCCATGCCTGGGAGCTACTTCGGTCTGGTGCGGCGGCTGGTGGACGCCTGTCCATGGATTGAAGTCATCAAGCGTTCCGTTTGCATTGAAGGTGCCCGTCGGGCCCTTGCCCACGCTAAAGTGCACTGGGGCAAGATGGACGCCGAGAAGCTTGTGACGGACGCGCCACCGCCGGGCAAGGAGTATCGCACGCCTGAGATGTACTATAAGGGTGTCCTGAAGGGTGCCCGCCTTATAGCGGGTGAGTGCTCCAAAGATGTAATTTTTTAGTAGACTCGCATTTGTTATCCTGTACGTTGAAAACTTTGTTCATATGTGCTAAGCAACGCTTGTTAATTTAAAATATTACCTTCTGTGCGGCCGTTTATCAAATTTGAGAGATGGCAAGTCGTTGGCTTCAGCCCCCATGCCACGAGTGCTGGGGTGTTCGGGATAAACTTGAGCG
This sequence comes from Triticum dicoccoides, assembly GCF_002162155.2. Classification (NCBI taxonomy): domain Eukaryota; kingdom Viridiplantae; phylum Streptophyta; class Magnoliopsida; order Poales; family Poaceae; genus Triticum; species Triticum dicoccoides. The sequence goes on along the minus strand of NC_041389.1, from coordinate 466,992,235 downwards.
CTCTTGTTCCATTTCTTGGGTCCTTCGAGGGAGGCGCTCAACACAATGAACAAGGCAACCGAACTATAATGCTTGAATACTCCCACTTAGCCATAGAATTCTATAATTTTAAATTTCGGCAAAGCCCCTAGTGTTCGGAAGACCGAATTCGGGGCGCTATCCACGCCTGGGAAGGACATAGCCGACTCCTCGCTCTAAGCGGCATAAGTCTTTAGGGACTCGAAAAACCTCTCGAACAGCGACCGGCTCTCGCCCTATCATGACGGTCAGTTTTAGCTTTCTCCACTGAGGTGCTCAACCCAGCTCAACCGAGGCACAATCGCAATGGTCCTCCCAGCGCTACCTTAGCCGATATAACGGAACGTAAGGTACCAAAACATGGGAGCCAGGCAAACCCAACTATTGACCCAAGACATGATTTGGAGCCGATGCATATAATGCTATAAGTTCGGGGTGCCGCACTTGTTAAAGTGTTCGGACTTATCACACCATATTTTGGGGTACTTAAGCCCCTGGTGTATTTGGCCATACCAAAGCGTACGGATGCAGCATGTCATAAGTGAACATATATAGATAGAAAAAGGAATGCAATAATAGGCAAAAAGCAATGCATTGTTTATTCAAAGAATACTGCAATGAAAGCAGAACGATACAAATAGTGCGATAAGCAAGGGATGGGACTATTTAACATGTCCCCCTCCAGGGGTAGGTTGCGGGATGGTATGTAAAACAGGTATACTGCTCGTAATAGAGACCACCTGGACACTCGACGTAGCTTTTCTGCTTCCTTGGCTGTTGCATCGTGAGTTCGGCAATTCTACTGCTGGACAGGGCTTCTGGAAAACGGAGTCCTGAGAATAAGAGAAAAAAGAATGACACAATTGGGAGCCCCTGGTGTGGTTGAGCCGCTCTCCGGGCATGCCGTGGTCGTGCCCCTGCGCCTATGCCCATGGTATCTCCATAGCGTAGTTATGTACGCGTGGTACTGGTCTCGCGATTTCGCGAGGGCTGGGGTTGGGGCCACATTGCTACGCGTGCTCGGAACGTGTCAGGCGGTCTTGTTGCAGGTTACTCCGGGCGCGCTTGACGGTGTCCGTACGTTTAGTAGTCGGACTCGAGAATTGCCTTACGAGGCTGCTTTGTACTTCCGCCGCGAGGGCCGCCGTATGCTCCTCCGTTCGGAGAGAGCGTTCGGTGTTTCCATTGACTGTGATTACTCCTCGAGGGCCTGGCATTTTGAGCTTGAGGTATGCGTAGTGCGGCACCGCATTGAACTTTGCGAATGTGGTTCGTCCGAGCAGTGCGTGATAGCCGCTGCGGAACGGGACTATGTCGAAGATTAATTCCTCGCTTCGGAAGTTATCCGGGGATCCGAAGACCACTTCGAGTGTAACAGAGCATGTACAGTTGGCCTCTACACCTGGTATGACGCCTTTAAAGGTCGTTTTTGTAGGTTTGATCCTTTTGGGGTCTATGCCCATTTTGCGCACTGTATCCTGGTAAAGCAGGTTCAGGCTGCTGCCGCCGTCCATCAGGACTCTAGTGAGGTGAAATCCGTCAATGATTGGGTCAAGAACCAATGCGGCGAATCCGCCGTGGCGGATGCTAGTGGGGTGGTCCCTTCGATCAAAAGTGATCGGGCAGGAGGACCATGGGTTGAACTTTGGGGCGACTGGCTCCATCGCGTATACGTCCCTCAGTGCACGCTTCCGCTCCCTTTTGGGTATGTGGGTTGCGTATATCATGTTCACCGTCCGCACTTGTGGGGGAAAGCCCTTCTGTCCTCTATTGTTCGGCGGCCGGGGCTCTTCCTCGTCATCGCTATGCAGCCCCTTGTCGTTGTTTTCAACATTTATCTTGCCTGCCTGCTTGAGCACCCAGCAATCCCTGTAGGTGTGGTTGGCTGGTTTTTCGGGGGTGCCATGTATCTGGCACGAGCGATGGAGTATTCTGTCCAAATTGGACGGGCCCTGAGTATTTCTTTTGAACGACTTTTTCCGCTGACCGGGTTTAGAGCCTCTGAATCCGGCATTGACTGTCGTATCTTCAGTATTATCGCCGTTAATGCGGCGCTTGTGCTTGTTTCGACGCGACCTGCCATTGCTGTCCTTGGTATCCGAACTACCAGGGTTTTTGGTCAGGTTGTTACTGCGAGCTAGCCAGCTATACTCTCCCGCGCAGAAGCGGGTCATGAGTGATGTGAGGGCTGCCATGGATTTCGGCCTTTCCTGTCCTAGATGCCGGGCAAGCCACTCGTCTCGGATGTTATGTTTGAAGGCTGCAAGGGCCTCTGCATCCGAACAGTCAACGATTTGATTTTTCTTGGTTAAGAACCGTGTCCAGAATTGTCTGGCCGATTCATTTGGCTGCTGAATTATGTGGCTTAGGTCATCAACGTCTGGTGGTCGCACATATGTGCCCTGGAAGTTATCAAGGAATGCGGCTTCCAGGTCTTCCCAACAACCAATTGATTCTGCTGGCAAGCTGTTGAGCCAATGCCGAGCTGGTCCTTTAAGCTTGAGTGGGAGGTATTTGATGGCGTGCAGATCATCATCGCGGGCCATGTGGATGTGAAGGAGATAGTCCTCGATCCAAACCGCATGATCTGTTGTGCCATCGTATGATTCAATGTTTACGGGTTTGAAACCCTCGGAGATTTGATGATCCATTACTTCATCTGTGAAGCATAGTGGGTGTGCGGCGCCTCTGTATTGGGCTATATCACGACGCAGCTCAAATGAGCTTTGTCTACTGTGTTCGGCCCGGCCGGAATTGTTGTGTCCGGCGTGACGGTTGTCATCACGTATCGTGGGGCGCCCACGCGATCCGTAGATCAATCTTATTTGTCTTGCCTTGTCCTCCAATATGTCTCGCAAGTGTGACGCATTCCCCCGTGGCTTTGTACTTTTCGAGCGATGTCGGGGTGCGGCTTTAGCGGAGGGCCTAGAGGCCTCTCTGTCGCGGCCACAAGGTGGCCGGTCGGCCGCGTCATGCGCTGGTGATGTAGGTTTGGGTGCTTCCTCCTCTAATTGGGGTAGCAGCCTACGTTTTGGGTAGCTCTTGGAGGGGCGATCGAGTTTGTACTCTTCGGCTTCAAGGACTTCGGTCCATTTGTCAGCTAGCAAGTCTTGGTCAGCTCTAAGCTGCTGCTGCTTTTTCTTGAGGCTGCTTGCCATGGCCATAAGCCTGCGCTTGAAATGCTCTTGTTCGACGGGATCCTCGGGCACGACAAATTCGTCGTCGTCGAGGCTTGCTTCATCTTCGGAGGGAGGCATATAATTATTGTCCTCTACCTCTCTGTCTGCCTCTCTATCATGAGGGTTGGATTCTCCCTCCACCTGTGCTGAATCCTGCTAGAGGGGGTTGTCTTCGGCACTGTCTGGGGTGTTATTATCTCCCGTGCCGGAATCATCGTTTTTGCTATGTGGGGATTTAGAGCGGCGCCGCTGACGCCGGCGCTTGGGCTATTTCTTGGAGGGGTCATCCTCCGCTGTTCCATCGCCATTCCCATCTTTTGGGATGTCCACCATGTATATGTCGTATGACGAGGTGGCCTTCCAGTGCCCTATAGGCACTGGTTCTTGGTTATCTCCTGCATCGTCGTCCATACCGTCGATGTCTTCGGAGTCGAAGTCAAGCATGTCGGTTAAATCATCGATAGTGGCTACAAAGTGGGTGGTGGGTGGGCATTGAATTTCTTCGTCGTCTGCATCCCAACCTTCCTGACCATAGTCCGGCCAGGGCTCCCCTGATAAAGAGAGAGACTTTAGCGAGTTCGGGATGTCGCCAAAGGGCGAGTGCTGAAAGATGTCCGCGGCAGTGAACTCCATAACCGACGCACAATAGGATTTGATTGGCAGGGGCGCGGGAGGTTCAGAGTCCGAAAAGGAGTCCGGCACCTCGGAGTCACGGGCTTTGTGAAGGACAGGGATGGTGTTCGGCTCAATCGTCATAGAGATCGTAGCCCCCGAGGAGGTGTCCAACCACTCGTCCTCGACCGGCGAAGTCGGCTCTGAGCTAGGGGTCGGAGCGGACGCTGGTGCGGCCTCCAGGGTACTGTCCGGTGGCAGAGCTAGATCATACCCATCAAGACCGTGCGGCGCGCTTGGCTGTGGCTCGAATCCATCGAAGATCAAGTCTCCGCGGATGTCAGCCGTGTAGTTCAAACTCCCAAATCTAACCTGATGGCCAGGGGCGTAGCTTTCGATCTGCTCCAGATGGCCAAGTGAATTGGCCCGCAGTGCAAAGCAGCCGAATGCGAAGATCTGTCCGGGGAGAAAAGTCTCACCCTGGACCGCGTCGTTGTTGATGATCGAAGGAGCCATCGGGCCTAAAGGTGACGACACAAAGGAACTCTCAATGAAAGCACCAATGTCGGTTTCAAAACCGGCGGATCTCGGGTAGGGGGTCCCGAACTATGCGTCTAGGCGGATGGTAACAGGAGACAAGGGACACGATGTTTTCACCCAGGTTCGGGCCCTCTCGATGGAGGTAAAACCCTACTCCTGCTCGATTAATATTGATGATATGGGTAGTACAAGAGTAGATCTACCATGAGATCAAAAAGGCTAAACCCTAGAAGCTAGCCTATGGTATGATTGTTGTTCGTCCTACGGACTAAAACCCTTCGGTTTATATAGACACCGGAGAGGGCTAGGGTTACACAGAGTCGGTTACAATGGTAGGAAATCTACATATCCGTATTGCCAAGCTTGCCTTCCACGCCAAGGAAAGTCCCATCCGGACACGGGACGGAGTCTTCAATCTTGTATCTTCATAGTCCAGGAGTCCGGCCAATGGTGATAGTCCGGCTATCCGGACACCCCCTAACCCAGGACTCCCTCAGTAACCCCAACTCAAATCCCAATTAAAAATATCATCATTAACCCAATTCAAATTAATTTAGAGTAACGTGATGAAATCACATCAATAGTTTCAGGTACTAGATACTCAAGATGTCCATGATCGGGGACATGGCTAACCATGATTAGTTTATACACTCTGCAGAGATTGCGCATCCCCCCCCCCCACAAGACTCGACCGCATCCATGATCGGATGATTGAGACATAGCCTTTCTGAAGCATTAACTCTTCACTCTGGGTAGACAGTACCACCTACATCCCCTACATCTGCTAGCCTACCACTGAAAGAGGTCACGCAACATACTCAACTAAGCCAGAGCCCATAATGGCTTGTGGATGCACATGGAAGTTTCTAGCATGAATAATCTTATGATCCCTTTGAGCCTGGGTGGCATTCCATAGGATAATCACATGGGTACTCCGTGAATTCCAAAAACAGGCAACACTGGGTTCCCCAGGTGCCTCAGCCAATCCACCCAGATGTATATTAAAGTTGCCACCTTAATGTTATCCATGATTGAATAACTCTCAAACTTCCATGTGTGAATCACGATCCAATCCCCGTCTATGAGCATGGCTAAGCAATAAATAAGCATAACGTATATTCCCAGGGTGATCAAAAGGTATTAGTTTCCTACCTCAAGCACTACAACCAAAACCACATGTTCCCAAGCCTACTAATGCAACTATTTGAGGGGCAGAACTAATGCATAGTAAAAACTGGGTATAAAAGAGTATGATCAAAGTGTAACTTGCCTTGCTGACGATCTGCAAACTCTAGAGATTCGTAGTAACAAGCTTCGCACTCCGGATAATCTAGCGTAGACAAACTATAGCATACATAAGCAATCACTCAATCGAAACACGAGAAAACCGAGAAAAGATCCTAATCGAACATGAAACAAGCAAATGGCTTAAACTAACAAGAGTCAAACCTAACAGCAATATTAATAGGTGAATTAGATTTTAGCAGTAGGTACAAGTGATTAGCTATGCTTTGCAAAAAGATTCAACTCAAACGAAGCAACGGAAGTCAAAATACGAACGAAACAAGATCGCTTACTAATCTGGAGTAAACTCCAATTTTACAGTAACAAAATCATGTTTAAGTTGGTTAACTGGAAAGAACAGAACGATATGAAGATTTAGGCGCTGGTTTCATCAAACTTGGATAAACGAGTAAAAATTTATGCTAGTTTAAAGATCAGGAGCTAAATCGCGATAAAACTATTCGCGGATAGGTCCCTAACCGAACATAAACTAAAAAGAAAAATCCTACGACGCGAACGTTTGCTATAAGTACTTAACCGGCGAAAAGAATTCGTTAAAACGAACGAACGGGCATTCGTTAAATAATAAAACCGAACTAACTGATCTATAAACTGAACCGGCAAAAATAAATAATAATAAAAACCGACGAAAAACCTACATAAACCGATCTAGGTTTTATACCTAAAACCGGCGGTCGGCGGCGGCGGGAATCCGGCGAGATGGCGGCGGCGGCAGGCAACGACGACTGGTGGCGGCGACGCAGGCGAGCGGCAGTGGCGGCGGCACGCGGGCAGGC
>NC_041389.1:466972733-466985298 GCF_002162155.2 Triticum dicoccoides | reverse complement strand
GGCAGGCGGGCGGCAGCGGCGCTAGCGAGGGCGGTGGCGGCGGCATCGACTCGGGGGTCTAGGGTGGCCTAGGGTGCGACTTTTAAGGGGAGGGGGCGAGGCGGCTTGTGGGACGGGGCAAAGCGGCGGCGGAATCGGAGTCGGGAGGACTCCGGCTCGGCGATGTCGGTGGCGGCGCGCGGGCTGGCCTGGCTCGGCTGGGCCTTCGGCCCAGTCGGGCGACGAAGTTTTTTTAAATAATTTCACCCGAAAGAAAAATTGCTAATAAAATATAAAGAAAATTCCAAAAATGCCAAAAACAATTTTCACCGTCTAAATAAAATATTTAGAACAAAGTGAACATTTTTCTGGCCTAAAAATGCAATTTTCAAAAATGCAAATTTTTCTAATTCAAATAAAATAGCAAATAACATACAAATAAAATCTAATTTGATTTTAAAATTATTTCTCCAATATTTCTCCCTGTTTGAAGAAGTCATACTATCTTCTCTCATATATTTTTAGTATTGGAAACAATTAGAGAGAAAATAATAAAATCAAAATTGATCCTTTCTTCCAATTTGAAATAAATTCAAATAAGAATTTTGTGAAACCTCCAACTCTCTCCTTGGGTCCTTGAGTTGCTTAAGATTTCCAGGATCACAACAAAACGCAAGAATATATATGATATGCATATGATGATCTATGTATAACATCCAAATTGAAAATTGGGATGTTACAAACCTACCCCCTTAAGATGAATCTCGCCCTCGAGATTCGGGTTGGTCAGCAAAAAGGTTTGGGTGGTCTCTACGGAGATCTTCTTCTCGCTCCCAGATGGCTTCCTCCTCGGTACGGTGGCTCCACTGAACTTCGCAAAACTTGATAACCTTGCTGCGAGTAACTCGGCTGGAAAACTCAAAATCTTAATGGGCTTCTCTTCATAAGTCAAATCACTGTCTAACTGAATTGCTTCCGGTGGCACTGTATCTCTTTGAGGAATATCGGCCATCTCTGCGTGGCACTTCTTCAACTGGGAAACGCGAAACACATCATGAACCCCTGACAATCCATCTGGCAATTCCAGCTTGTAGGAAACTTCTCACATGCGTTCTAAAACTCTGTATGGTCCCACAAAACATGGTGCTAGCTTTCCCTTGACTCCAAAATGCTTAACTCCTCGAAGCGGGGACACACGAAGATATGCTCTGTCTCCAACTTCGTAAACTATCTCCTTGCGTTTAGTATCCGCATAACTCTTCTGCCTGGACTGGGCTACCTTGTGTCTGTCGTGAGTCAACTTAACCTTCTCTTCAGAGTCTTTGATAAAATATGGTCCGAACAACTGCCGATCTCCAACTTCATCCCACAATAACGGTGTCCTGCACCTCCTTCCATACAAGGCTTCGAAAGGGGCCATCTTCAGACTGGCTTGATAATTGTTGTTGTAAGAGAACTCTACATAAGGCAAATTGTCATCCCAACAAGATCCATAATCTAACGTACAAGGCTTCGAAAGGGGCCAATCTGATTGACTCTCTCCATGAATCCATCTGTCTGTGGATGAATGGTTGTACCGCACTCTAGCCAGGTACCTAAAGTTTCATGCAACTGATTCCAAAACTTTGAAGTAAACTGGGTTCCTCTATCTGATACAATGGTCCTCGGAACTCCATGCAGACGTACGATCCTGGTCATGTATATCTTTGCCAACTTAGCACTCGTATAAGTGGTCTTCACGGGGTGAAATGAGCTACTTTCGACAAACGATCGACTACAACCCAGATAGAGTCATAGCCTGAGCGAGTCCTGGGAAATCCAGTGATAAGATGCATGCCAAGCTTATCCCACTTCCATTCGGGTATTGGCAATGGCTGTAGCAATCCAGCTGTCTTCTGATGCTCTGCCTTAACTCTCTGACATACATCACATACTGCTACATACTCGGCAATATCCTTCTTCATTCCTGTCCACCAGAAACTTTCCTTCAAATCTAGGTACATCTTAGTGTTTCCTGGGTGAATTAGATACGGCGAATGATGGGCCTCCTGCAGAATCAACTTCCTGATCTCGGGGTCATTAGGCACATATAAGCGATCCTCGTACCATAAAGTGCTATGCTCATCCTTACGAAATCCTTTAGCCTTTCCTTTACTCATTGACGGGGGGATGACCCCCAGGTAGGCCCAAGACAGCAAACGACGCTTCAAAAACATCGGGGCCAGCAACGCCCCTCAACCCGGCTCGCACTTGGCCGGGATTCTCAACCCGGCCAAGTCCCTCAACTCGGCTGAGGGAGTCCTGGACTAGGGGGTGTCTGGATAGCCGGACTATCATCGTCAGCCGGACTCCAAGACTATGAAGATACAAGATTGAAGACTTCGTCCCGTGTACGGATGGGACTTTCCTTGGCGTGGAAGGAAAGCTTGGCAATACGGATATGTAGATCTCCTACCATTGTAACCGACTCTGTGTAACCCTAGCCCTCCCCGGTGTCTATATAAACCGGAGGGTTTTAGTCCGTAGGACAACAACCATTACAACAATCATACCATAGGCTAGCTTCTAGGGTTTAGCCTCCTTGATCTCGCGGTAGATCCACTCTTGTACTACCCATATCATCAATATCAATCAAGCAGGAGTAGGGTTTTACCTCCATCGAGAGGGCCCGAACCTGGGTAAAAACATCGTGTCCCTTGTCTCCTGTTACCATCCGCCTAGACGCACAGTTTGAGACCCCCTACCCGAGATCTGCCGGTTTTGACACCGACATTGGTGCTTTCATTGAGAGTTCCTCTGTGTCGTCACCGATAGGCTTGATGGCTTCTCCAATCAACAACAACGCAGTCCTGGGTGAGACTTTTCTCCCCGGACAGATCTTCGTATTCGGCGGCTTCGCACTGCGAGCTAATTCGCTTGGCCATCTGGAGCAGATCAAAAGCTATGCCCCTGGCCATCATGTCAGATTTGGAAGCCTAAACTTCACAGCGGATATCCGCGGGGACTTGATCTTCGATGGATCCAAGCCGCAAACGAGCGTGCCGCACTATCACGATGGGCATGATCTAACTCTGCCGCCAGACAATGCCTTGGAGGCCGCACACGAATCCGCTCCGACCCATAATTTGGAGCCGATCGCGCAGATCGAGGACAGGTGGCTGGACACCGCCTCGGGAGCTGCAACTTCCACGGCGATGGAGCCGAACACTGACCTCGTCCCTTATAAAGCTCGTGACTTCGAGGTGTCGGACTCCCCGCCGGACTCCGAACCTCCTGCGCCCCTGCCAATCGAACCCGATTGGGCGCCGATCATGGAGTTCACCGCTGCGGACATCTTTCAGCACTCACCCTTTGGCGACATCCTAAATTCGCTAAAGCATCTCTCACTAACCGGAGAGCCCTGGCCGGACTACGGCCAGGATGGTTGGGACGCGGACGACGAAGAAATTCAAAGCCCACCCACCACCCACTTTGTACCAACTGTCGACGATCTAACAGACATGCTAGACTACGACTCCGAAGACATCGACGGTATGGACGACGATGCCGTAGACAATCAAGAACCAGTGCTCAACGAGCACTGGAAGGCCACCCCAACCCATGACGTATATATGGTGGACACCCCAAAAGGAAGCGATAATGAGGAACAACGGGGCGCGGCAAAGGATAATCCCGCCGAAAAACAGCCAAAACAGCGACGTAGACGCCGCCCTAAGTCCCGCCTCGACAAAAACAGCACTCCTAATGAGCCAGCAATAGAGCAGGGCAAACCAGTGGATGACAAACATGCAACCAAGCAACCGTCCGAACAGGACGAATCAGATAATCAATCCATGCCCGGCGAAACCAACAGTCCAGACGACCTCACGCCGGACACACCACCCATGCATAAGAACCTTCACAAAAGACTCGTCGCCACTGCAAGAAGTCTGAAGAAGGAAAAGCGGAAGCTCAAAACAGCGGAAGACATACTCAGAATGAGGTGGAGCAAAGTACTCAAGACCGCAGACAAACATGGCAATGGCCACCAAACAAAGAGCTACCCGAAGCGCAAGCTGCTGCCAGAATTCGACGAGGAAGCCATAGAGCCCCCACAGTCAAAGAACAAAGAGGCCGCCTGGCCGGATAGACGGCCAGATGACAGGCCGAAAGCGACAAGCGGCGCCGCACACAAGCCAACTCATGATCCTGGGAAAATAGATGGCCCAGCCAGGTCCACTTACGGGCCAAAACAGAGGGCCCCAGTAAGCAACACAACACGCCAAGTGTTCGAAGACAGCGGCACACCCAAATACAGGGGCGCCGCACACCCACTATGTTTCACCAATGAGGTGCTGGATCATGAATTTCCAGCATGGTTCAAACCCATAAACATAGAGGCATGCGACGGAACAACAGACCCTGGAGTCTGGATAGAGGATTACATACTACACATACACATGGCTAGAGGAGATGATCTCCACGCCATAAAATATCTACCCCTCAAGCTCAAATGACCAGCTCGGCATTGGCTCAAAAGCCTCCCAGAAAACACTATTGGAAGTTGGGAAGAGCTTGAGGACGCGTTTAGAGCAAATTTTCAAGGGACTTATGTCCGCCCTCCGGATGCAGACGATCTAAGTCATATAACTCAACAGCCCGGAGAGTCAGCGCGCAAATTCTGGAACAGGTTCCTTACCAAAAAGAACCAAATAGTCGACTGTCCGGACGCTGAAGCCTTAGCAGCTTTTAAACACAACGTCCGAGACGAATGGCTCGCCAGACACCTCGGCCAAGAGAAGCCGAGGACAATGGCCGCGCTAACAAGCCTCATGACCCGCTTTTGCGCGGGGGAAGACAACTGGCTAGAAAGATGCAGCACCAGCGACCCGAGTACATCCGAGATCAGAGATGGAAACGGAAAATCACGGCGCAGAAAAGATCAGCGCCGGAATAAGGAAAAAAGCCCAAAGAACACGGCGGTCAACGCCGGATTCAAAAGGTCGCGGCCAAACAATAAAACACTGCCTCTTAAGGACAACAGTGATGAGCTATCCAACTTAAACAAAATTTTGGATCGGATATGTCAAATCCACAGTACCTCCGGAAGGCCTGCAAACCACACCCACCGAGATTGTTGGGTTTTTAAATAGTCCGGCAGACTCAACGCCGAACACAAGGGGCTCGACGCGCCAAGCGAGGACGATGACGAACCCCACCAGCAGAGCACTGGAAAACAAAAGACTTTCCCACAAGAAGTCAAAGCAGTAAACTCACTCCATGTGATAGTACGGAAAAACAATGCGGCACCCGCTAAGATAGGTGTCACACGGTCCACCCCAGCGGAACCGCAAGATTGGATGTCAAAACCAATCACTTTTGACCACCTGGATTATTCCAGAAGTGTTCGAAATGCAGGATGGACTGCTCTGATATTGGATCCTATAATCGACGGACTACAATTTACACAAGTCCGGATGGACGGCGGCAGCGATTTAAACCTGCTATATCCGAACACAATCCGCAAGTTGGGGATAGACCTTACTAAAATTCGACATAGCCGCACTTCCTTTAAAGGAGTGACGCCAGGCCCTTACGCCAAGTGCACAGGCTCCTTATTACTAGAAGTTGTGTTCGGGTCACCTGACAACTTCTGACGCGAAAAGCTAATCTTTCATGTCGCCCCATTCAAAAGTAGCTATCAAGCACTATCGGGACGTGAAGCTTTTGTCCGCTTTAACGCAATACCACATTACGCGTCTCTTACACTTAAAATGCCCAGTCCACGTGGCATCATTTCATTAAGAGGGTCATTCAAAGACCCCGGACACGGCTAGACGAGTCCGGCATAAATAAGCTAGGGGCTACCTAGCCGCACACACCTTCATAAGGGGCTGTGCATATAAGCAATAATGAGCTAATATAGGCTCAGCTTTATTAATTTATCAATATTCCAATTTTTATGCACTTTTCGCACGATTTCTTTTCAAACTAAGTTCCTCTCTTTTTTACAGATGAACAACGTGCACACCCGTCCAGGATACGACACAACGGAGACACGGGCGCAGACGTGCAGTAGGGACCCATTTCAAGGATTCTTTTCAGATTAAGACCCCGCGTAAACCTTTTTTACTGTCTCTTGTTGCTATAATCCCCTAGTTTTTCATTATAACCAGAGAGGAGACTGACGTTTTGGCATTGGCCGCGTTAGAGGACCTCGCCCGTACCTGGACACTAGGGGCTCAGGGCATTGTTCTGCCCGTTATCATAAAGACCGAACACCTTAGGGAGTGTTCGGCGTCTCGAGTTAGGACTTATATGCATCAGCTCCGAATCATGTCTTTGGTCAAATGTTGGGTTTGCCCGGCTCCTGTGTTTTGCTGCCTTACGTTTCGTATCATCGGCTAACGCGGCACCAGGAGAACTACTGCGATTGTGCCCCAGTTCCTGGGCGAGCACCTCAGTAGAGAAAGCCGAAAACTGACTGTCATGATACATTGAGAGACTGGTCAACCACTCGATCGACCACAGGAATGTTTAGAATTCCTCCGCTTTGACGAAGGACCGTTTCCCGGTCAGGCACATACGCGCCCCGAATTCGGATAGCGCGGTGCCCCCAGGGGCTATATCGTAGCCCCACCCTCGAACTCCCATGGCTAAGTGAAAGTGATAAAGCATTATAGTCTGGTTGCCTCGTTTGCTACGCTACCACCTCCTTCACAGGACCGAGACGTCAGATTAAGTGTGAAAATGCGCTATCTTTGCGAACACCCCCGCACCTTATGCGTGGGGGCTGAAGCCGACGACTGCCATCTTTCAGGTTATACACACGTATACATAAACGGCCGCATAGGAGATATTTCAATACTTGAACGCACAAGTATAAAAAGTGCCTACATCATAAACATTGTTTTACAAAATAAAACGTTCATTTGAACGTGATATTTTTTGAGCACTGCGACTCTATTACACAAGCACCACGCAGAACTTCCCCAAAATAGTGCTCGGCGGGTAACCGGCTCTCGTCCGAGCCCTGGGTCGCAACAGCGGTGGCATCCATCTCTGTCCAATGTGTCTTCACACGGGCGAGTGCCATCCGTGCACCCTCTATGCAGGCCGACCGCTTCATCGCCTTGATATGCGGCACCGCCCCAAGAAACTGCTGCAATAAGCCGAAATAGCTCTTCGGCTTGGGCCTATCCGGCCAGACATGAGTCACGATATCCGTCATGGCAAGTCCTGACAACCTATTCAGCTCAGCCCACTCGGCCAACCGATCGGTCAGCAGAAACGAATGCTCTATACTATGGAATTGAGACCAAAACAGCTCTTCCGTCTTGTGGTCCTTCTGACTTCGGAAGTGCACAACGGCATCCGCCGCACTTGCCGCTAAGTCCATATAAGGATCCTCCGGACCCCACAGCTGGCCAAGTTGAGCATACTTTGGATCCGTGAACCTTCGGCGCAGCAGAAAGGGCTTGCCAGCCACAATGTCCCCGTCTTGGCGCAACTCCTCTTTTATAGCCCGCATTGCAGAACGGGCATCCTTGGCTTCGGCGGTGGCCTTCCCCAGGTCTTCTCGCTCCGCTAGGTGCTCCTTGTCAAGAACCTCATTGCGGTCGGTAGCATCTTTTAACTTCACAGCCATTTCGGCCATCTCTTCCCTGCTTCGGCAGTGTGCAGCCCTTTCGGCTTCTAACTCCTCGGCCGCCCACGAGGCCGCCGCATTACTCCTTCTGGTTTGCTCCTTGGCTTGAGCAAGTTCGGCCCGAAGGCTCTCCACAGCAGCGGCGCCATCTACATTTCACACACATGTTGTAAGGAGTGGGCTTCGGCTCCCTTACTAAGTGACCACAAAGAAACACTTACCTTGCGACTCATCAAGTCGCCTGTTGACTAGCGCGATGTCAGCATCCGCAACGTCGAGTTGCCGCTTTAGTTCAGCAACTCCATCAGTCCGGCTGGCCCCCGGACGATCCGCCACCTGCATAGGAACGGCGAAAATTGAAACCTGTGATTTTGATCCTCGGCACGCCGTCGCTTTCGACAACCTACCGAGTCTCAGGGGCTACTATCTATACAGGGCGCACTTTTATGTGCAAAACTGTCAAAAAGGTGTGTCATTTTGACGTACCTCAAACCCCGCCAGCAAACTCCTGACGGCATTATGCAATCCGCTTTCGGCGGACGAAATCCTTCCAATCACCATACTCATCAATGCATGGTGATCTTCTGAGATGGACGCCCTCTCAAGTAGATCCTTCAGCTCCCCCGGCCGAACTCTAGTCGGCGCCGAACTCTTCGGCCCTGCCGGGCTCGGGGATACCCTCCGTGATGACACTTCAGGCTTGTCCGCCCTATCCGACGGCGCAGCAGACGGAGGCGTCTCGCTCTCCACCATCTCCGGACGAAGGTCCCCCGAAGACGAACTCATCTGAGAAGGTCGGAGATCCGAACTACAAGGTAAAAATTTCGGTTATCCTCAGAAGCACAAATAGGGATGTCTCTTATTACCGAACTCCCTTTTTTCTACTCACGGCTCGCTGGACGGCTGATTCTTTAGGGGAGACTGTGCGGCCGGGACCTCCCCGGACGCAGGACCCTCTGGTTAAGATTTCTTCCCCCGCTTAGGGGCTTTGGCCTCCGGGTCTTTGGAGGCGGTCCTCTTCTCCCCCTGGAGGGAGGGATTCTCGATCCCCCCTTCTTCAAGAGCCTCCTTGGGCGAGGCGGTAGCTCCCCTATTTTCCCCTTCGCCTTCTTCTGAAGGCGCAACCTCCAGCATCGTGACCAGCATGGGATCAGGCGCGGTCTCTGGGAGGGGGGCCGGACACCGTATCAGCTTTGCTTGCGCTATCCACTCCTTTTAAAGGGCAACGGGTTAAAAGGCGAATCATAGAAAGGCAAACAAACGGTATGTTCGGACTCGGAACTACTTACTTGTGTATCCGGGCGATTGCAGCTTAGGCCGACGTCCTCGGTCAATTCCGAACACGCCTCTCGTGATCCAAAGAATAATTTGTACATCTCCACGGGTGTCATACCCATGAAGTGTTGGAGAATCCGTGGTCCCTCCGGATTAAACTCCCACAGCCGGAGAGGGCGGCGTTTGCAGGGCAGGAGACGCCTAATCAGCATGACCTGTATTACCACAACCAGATCGATCTCCCTCGTTTGGAGGTCTCGAATCCGGCCCTGCAGTAGGGGCACATCCTTTGACGGCCCCCAATTGAGCCCTTAGTTGACCCACGACATCAACCGTCGTGGAGGTCCCGAGCGGAATAAGGGCGGCGGTTTCTTCCTGCTGCCCTTCGGAGCGGTGATATAGAACCACTCCTGCTGCCACAAGCCGAGCTCCTCTTGGAAGGAGCCCTCGGGCCACGGGGCATTGGCCCTCCTGCTTACGGCCGCCCCGCCGCACTCTGCTTGACGCCCCCCGATCATCTTCGGCTCCACATTGAAGGTCTTCAGCCACAGGCCGAAGTGGCGGGTGACGCGGAGGAAGGCTTCGCAGACGACAATAAATGTGGAAATATGGAGGATGGACTCCGGAGCCAAGTCGTGGAATTCCAACCCATAGTAGAACATGAGCCCTCTCACAAAAGGATCCATCGGGAAGCCTAAACCCCGACGGAGGTGGGATACAAAGACGACGTACTCGCCGGGCTCGGGGGTGGGGATGGCCTGCCCTTCGGCAGGCAACCTGTGCGAAATCTTGTAAGGTAGGTACTTGGCCTCTCGCAGCTTTAGCACGTCCTCCTCCGTGACAGAGGAGGGCATCCACCGGCCCTGAAGGTCGGAGCCGGACATTGTTGAAGGTCCGAAGCGCTCAAATCTGGGGCTCTGGGTGTTGGAACTTGGAGCAAGGAGAAGGTTCGATGGAGGATTGAAGAAAAGAAACGAGCCTTGGTCCTATTATAAAGAGGAAGAATACCAGAGCCGTCTCCGTGACCGTTCGGGGCTCGCCTTCGATAGAGGGGGCGTGGTGACGGGCGCGGTTGGGTTACCCACGTCCGTATTGATGAGAATCCCGGAATAAGGGGAACACGATCTCTGCTTCGACAAGAAGTGCCAAGGAAACCGCTTCGCTAAACGCGCTGAGGTGGTGTAATAAAAAACGATTCAAGTAAAGGCTTGGTAGTGGCGTGACATCATGCTACAAGATACGTCGGCAGATTGAACTTGTGTACATAATATTCTCTCTACGGTGGAATGTGGAAATTATTTTGCAGAGCCGGACACTATCCTGGTGTTCGCGATCTTCTATGAATTATTCGGAGGAGGAACCCGCCTTGCAATGCCGAACAATATGCGCGTCGGACTCATCGTCATTGAAGCCTAGTTCAGGGGCTACTGAGGGAGTCCTGGACTAGGGGGTGTCCGGATAGCCGTACTATCATCGTCAGCCGGACTCCAAGACTATGAAGATACAAGATTGAAGACTTCGTCCCGTGTCCGGATGGGACTTTCCTTGGCGTGGAAGGCAAGCTTGGCAATACGGATATGTAGATCTCCTACCATTGTAACCGACTCTGTGTAACCCTAGCCCTCCCCGGTGTCTATATAAACCGGAGGGTTTTAGTCCGTAGGACAACAACCATTACAACAATCATACCATAGGCTAGCTTCTAGGGTTTAGCCTCCTTGATCTCGCGGTAGATCCACTCTTGTACTACCCATATCATCAATATCAATCAAGCAGGAGTAGGTGTTTACCTCCATCGAGAGGGCCCGAACCTGGGTAAAAACATCATGTCCCTTGTCTCCTGTTACCATCCGCCTAGACGCACAGTTCGGGACCCCTTACCCGAGATCCGCCGGTTTTGACACCGACACCGGCCGTCCGGCCGGCTCCCTGTTCGGCTGCTCCAGCCGGCCTGCTACGCGAAGTCAACCACGGCGCCCCATCTGACCCGACACCGACAAGACGGCCATATTGCAACCACTGTTGCTGATAAAGCATACATTATTCGCTCGTCACACGCGTCATCATCTACAGTGTACTTTGTCCCCCGGGCATTGATTTATAAAATGCCCCAGGGACAAACCTTAGGCTAGTATGCAAGAAAGCATGGCTTGGGATGTAAGCTATACACTGTAGCTTACATCCCAAGCACACACCCATGCCTACATGACTTACATCACAAGCTAGCTCACACTATATAAACAAGCACAAATCCATCCATCCACTCTCACGTATGGACACACACCCATACGGCCACAAGCTCCACTCACGGCCACTAGTGCCAAGTGCACCACGCCACACACTCTTGTGCTCATATATTTACACAGATACGAGGCCAGATGCCCATGGCACTGACCTCAGATACAGCTCCAGGAACAACTTTGTACTGTCAAACATTCACACTGCATATATATTCAGACATGCAGGAATAGGAGTATTATTTCTCCGAGAGCGTTGAACCTGGGTAAACCACCGCATGTTGTTTGCCCAATCCCGTCCCCACATCTCCAAAGCAGTCTTGCCCTCACCTCAAGCCACCTTGTGGCATCTGTCGTCTCACAAACCCGCCCGCGAGATCACCCCAACAGTTGGCGCCCATCATGGGGCGTACTATGATACCACAGCTGCTGCGGAACCGCGGTCTGGGCGCGACCATTTTCATCATCTCCGCCGCGACATCGCCGCCGTCTCTCTGGCCACGCTCGAGGGCTCAACATCAACTTGCCCCCGGGGCGGCCGAGCGGAGCGGCGCGTCCTGGTCGTCGGCCTCGCCATCTTCATTATCGTCACCGTGGCATCACATCGTCGCTCCGGGGCTCTACATCAACACGCCCCCCGGCGCGACCGTGGGGGCGGCGTGTCATCGTCATCCGCCTTCGGTCTGCGCACTCGCCGCTTCGGATCTGTCTGCGGATCCCTGCGGCGCGTCCACGGTGCCGTGTTCCCGCACGCCACACATGCCGCGCCCTGCTCGTGAATGTCTTGTTGCCGTCCATCTCGCCCTGCGCTGCTCCAGCCAGCTACGCCGTCCCTCGGGCTCCTCGTCCCTCCCACTATTGCCGCGTCGTGTGCGCTACAGCAGTACGAACCGGCCAAGCGGCCTGCAATGCCACCGCCCCGACCGGCCGCTCCCCTAGTGCTTGTCCTCGCGCATCTCCTCCCCCTTGCGCTCTCCAAGCTTGAGCGTGCGGCACCATCCACGGCCTCCCCCCGTCGTCGGCTTCGCAACGTCCCCCGCGCGCGCCAGCCGCCCAACCGCCAACGCACTGCTCGCCCTCAATACGGCCGCTCCTCGCTCACGCGACCAGACCGCGCGCCGACGTCCCGCCTACCGTCTCCACGCGACCCGGCCCCGTCCAGCGTCCTGCTCGGCGCCTCCGCCTTGCTCGCACACCGGCTCCGTGCGACCCGACCGTGCGCCGGTGTCCTGCCTGCCGTCTCCGCGCGAGCTGGCCCTGTCCGGCGTCCCGCTCAGCGCCTCCGCCTCGCCCGCGCGCCGACTCTGCGCGACACGACCGTGCGTCGGCATCCCGCCTGCCTTCTCCGCGCGACCCGGCCTCGTTCGGTGTCACGCTCGGTGCCTCCGCCCTGGCAGCGCGCCGGCTCCGCGGGACCCAACAGTGCACCGGCGTCCCGCCCGCCGTC
>NC_041389.1:466953440-466972329 GCF_002162155.2 Triticum dicoccoides | reverse complement strand
GCGCGCCGCTCCCGCGCTCGTCCGCCGGGTCGCGGCGAGCCGGCCTCCACGTCCGGCATCCGCACCAGCTCGGTGTCCGGCTCCGCCTCCCGCCCGCGCGCCGGGCCGGCTCGCCGTTCGCCGGCTCTGCCGTCCCCGACCGGCTCCCCAAGCTGGCCGCATCCAGCTCCCCGACGCCACCCCGAGCTTGGCCGGGTCTGGCTCGCCCTGCTTCCCGGCCTCCCGCCAGCTGCTCCTCCGCTTCGGCCGGCTTTCCGCAACCCGGCTGGCTGGCTGGCTGGCCGGCTGGGGGCCCGACCCGTTCGCTCGTCTGCCTCGATGCCGGCTGTGCCAAGCCGTCCTAGCCGTCAGCCAGCCTCGACGCCTGGCCGGTCAGGCCCGACCGGCCGAGACCCCCCTTCGACCACCTGGAGGTTCGAAGGCTACCCCCAGTGGGTGCGCCGGTGCACTCCACGAGCGCCAAGCCGCGCCGGCTGTCATCGACAACCTCCACCTCGTCTACATGAAAATCAATGTGAGCTCCTCACCTGCATACTTTCGCACCACGTGCAAACCCGGATAACCCCGAGCGACACTCGGGACCACCTCCGCATTTATTCCAGTTGCATTCTTGTTAGCCTCGGAGCCAGCTAGTCTCGGCCCGGAGGCTGGCCGCTCGGCCCGATACGTTCGTTCCCGCAGATGGCTTAGTAGCGCATATAGTACCGAAGGTCCACTCTCAGCCATAGACCGCAGCGCGACTGTCCGGCAAGCGAGAGCGAAAGCTGGAGGTCACCCCACGCGAAAAAGTCCGGGAGAAGACGGCTTGGGCAACCCGGCCGTTTCCCTTATCAGTATCTACTCGGTCGAATCCGCTCCTGTAGTTCGAATATTGTACGCTCCACTCCGCGGCCACTCTTCGTAACAGCTACAGACCGGCTCCGGACTGTCTAGCTAACAAGAGGCAAAGCCAAAGAGCGGAGGGGACATGAAAAAGACAGAAGGGGGCTCGGACGAAATCGAGTCGGCACCCCCTGCATGAAACTTACAATGCTAAAGGCAAACATTTGATATATCTACGCGGACTAATCTTGTCTTTTGCACGATCAACATTGTGGGGAAACCCCTCCTTGCCCGGAGGCTCAGAGGCTACACGCGGGTTGCAGGCCCAACTCCGGCTGCAACTGGCATTTTTGACGCCACCATCTGCTTCAACAACGGCAAGACCCTCCACGCAACTTTTCCAAGTTGCCCGGAGGCTACACACAGTGGGTGCGCTCGCGTGCCCCCACTCAGGCGGCGGACTCCGCGTCCGCGTCCAGCAAGGCCCCGCGCCCATCAGCCGGCGGACAACATCTCTGCGCCCGGCGCCTTCGACGCCACCGTCGGCTTGATCATCAACGGCAAGACCCTCCGCGCAACTTCTCCAAGTTGCCCGGAGGCTCGGAGGCTACAACCAGTGGGTGCTCTCGCGCGCCCCCACTCAGCCGGCGGACTCCGCGTCCGCGTCCGGCAAGGCCCCGCACCCATCAGCCGGCGGACTCCGTGTTTGCGCTCGGCGCCTTTGATGTCACCGTCGGCTTCATCATCAACAACAAGACCCTTCGTGCAACTTTTTCAAGTTGCCCGGAGGCTCGGAGGTTACACCCAGTGGGTGCCCTCACGCGCCCCCACCCGGAACACGCCGCGCCTGTTACACGCCTGCCGCCGGCTGCAACCGGCATCTACTACATCGACGCCCACTAAAACCCTCTGCGTAACTTTTTGAAGTTGCCCGGAGGCTCGGAGGCTACTGACGGGGGGATGACCCCCCGGGTAGGCCCAAGACGGCAAACGACGCTCCAAAAACATCAGGGCCAGCAACGCCCCTCAACCCAGCTCGCACTTGGCCGTGTTGCTCAACCCGGCCAAGTCACTCAACCCGGCCGCCTGGTCGGCTCCCTGTCCGGCTGCTCTAGTGGGCCTGCTACGCGAAGTTAACCACGGCATCCCATCTGATCCTACACCGACAAGACGGCCATACTGCGACCACTGTTGCTGATAAAGCATATACTGTTCACTCGTCACACACGTCATCATCTACAGTGTACTTTGTCCCCCGGGCATTGATTTATAAAATTCCCTAGGGATAAAACTTAGCCTAGCATGCAGGCAAGCATGGCTTTGGATGTAAGCTACACACTGTAGCTTACATCCCAAGCACACACCCATGCCTACATGGCTTACATCACAAGCTAGCTCACACTATATAAACAAGCACACATCCATCCATCCATCCACTCTCACGTATGGACACACACCCATACGGCCACAAGCTCCACTCACGGCCACTAGTGCCAAGTGCACCATGCCACACACTCTTGTGCTCATATATTTACACAGATACGAGGCCAGATGCCCATGGCACTGACCTCAGATACAGCTCCAGGAGCATCTTTGTACTGCCAGACATTCACACTGCATATATATTCAGACATGCGGGAGTAGGAGTATTATCTCTCCGGCGTGCTCCGAACCTAGGTAAACCACCGCGTGCTATTTGCCCAATCTTGTGCCCGGATCTCCAAAGCAGTCTTGTCCTTACCTCAAGCCACCTCATGGCATCTGTCGTCTCACGAACCCGCCCGCGAGATCACCCAGACACTCATCCTTTCCTTTATCTCGGCAATCTCCTTGTCAGTTTTCTGGGCTTCCCTGATCTTACCCAAAAGAGTGGACTAAATTTCCAATTTTGTAACATAACCTCTCGGAACTATCTCCAAACATAGCTCTCGAAGATCATCTGCTAACTCCTTAGGTAATTCTCCGGTTATGAGCGTGTTAACATAACTCTTGCGGCTCAACGCATCTGCTACTACATTGGCCTTTCCTAGGTGATGGTGCAATTTCATATCATAGTCCTTGATAAGATCCAACCATCTCCTTTGCCTGAGGTTCAACTTCTTCCGTGTGAAGATTTATTTCAAACTCTTATGATCCGTGTATACCTCACAATGGTTTCTGATGAGAAAGTGTCTCCATGTCTTCAGCGCATGCACTACGGCTGCTAACTCCAAATCATGCGTAGCATAATTCAGCTCATGAGGTTTAAGCTATTGTGAGGCATATGAAACAACTCTCCCTTCCTGCATAAGTACAGCTCCAAGTCCTCGGTGTGAAGCGTCGCAATATACTTGGTAATCATTGTGTTGGTCTGGGAGAATCAGCACTGGGGTTGTAACCAAACGTTTCTTCAACTCCTGAAAACTGGCTTCACAATCCTCGGTCCATTTAAACATGGTGTCCTTCTTCAATAACTCCGTCATGGGATTTGCAATCCTGGAGAAATTCTCAATGAACCTCCGATAATAACCTGCTAGTCCAAGAAAACTTCTGATCTCTTCAACTGATGTGGGTGCCACCCATTTAGTAACAGATGCAACCTTGGTAGGGTCTACTGCTATTCCTTCTCCGGATATAACATGTCCAATAAATCCAACTTCCTTTAACCAAAACTCACATTTGCTGAACTTAGCGTAAAACTGGTGTTCCCTGAGCTTCTCAAGAACCAAACGCAAATGCTCTTTATGCTCCTCTTCGTTCTTCAAGTAGACCAATATATCATCAATGATCACCACGACGAACTTATCTAGAAACTCCATAAACACTTTGTTCATCATATTCATAAAATAGGCAGGTGCATTAGTCAGACCAAATGACATAACGGTATACTCATATATCCCTTACCTTGTGGTAAAAGCTGCCTTAGGTATATCCTGCTCTCGAATCTTCAACTAGTGATAACCTAATCGAAGATCGATCTTATAGAAAACTTTAGCTCCTTGCAACTGGTCAAACAAAACACTGATCATTGGCAGAGGGCATTTGTTCTTGATCGTCACATCATTCAGAGCATGATAATCAACAACCATCCTTAAAGATCCATCCTTCTTATACACTAGAAGCACTGGGGCTCCGAAAGGTGAGGAACTTGGTCAAATGTAACCTTTATCCAGTAACTCCTTTATCTGTTTCTTAATTTCCTCCAGATCTTGTGCGGGCATCCGATACGGTCTCTTTGATATTGGTCGGGTGCCTGGAAATAGCTCAATTAAAAATTCAATGTCTTGATCTGGTGGCATGCCTGGTAACTCCTTTGGAAATACGTCAGGGTAATCCTTCACCACTGGTACTTCCTCCTGTACAACTCCTGATAAGGAATTCACTTGAGTCCTCTTTGACGCATGTCGGGATGCATACTTGATCCTCTTTCCTTCTGGGGGTCGACTTACTAGCATAATCAATGTTTCCTACATACTTTGATAACCAATCCATGCCTAGTATTATATCCAATCCTTGTGACTCGAAAATTATTAGATCAGAGGGAAACACATGGATACCAATGGTTAAGGGTAACCGATCACACCATTGGCTGGCCATATACTCTGCTCCTGGCGAGCTTACTAACATGGGTGACCTAAGGGCTAGGGTTGGCAACTTAAACTTGTCCAAAAATCCCCTTGATATGTATGAATGCAATGCACCAGTATCAAAAAGAACAAGTATGGTAAATGCATTAATGAAAAACTTACCGACAACTGCGTTGGGTTGATCCTCAATCTGCTCCACACTGATGTGGTTCACCTGACCTTTGGTGAAGGGGTTGGGCTTCTTGGCAGAACCTCCATTGCATTTCCATTCTTCGCTATAGGACATTCGGTGGCATAAAGTCCGGTCTTCTGGCACTTGAAACAGGTAATGTGGCTCAGATCTCTCTTGGCTGGTGTTGACGGGTTGGAACCGTTTTGGCTGCTGCTTCCTCCATCCCCATTGCCATTCTTGGGGCCACTGTGGTTGTGCGAACTTGCTCCGTTGTGCATATGTCCTCCATGGCTATGGCCTCTATGGTTGTGGGTACGTCCTCCTGAGTACGGGGAATACCGGGGCTTCTGTTGAGCTCCTGAAGTGTACCTCCCCTGTCCATACTTCCTCTTGTGATTACCAATCTGTTGCTGCTTGCCTTCAATCATGAGAGCCCTATCTACCAACTCCTGGTAGTTGTTGAATGTTGCCACCATCAACTGCATGCTCAGCTCATCATTCAGTCCTTCCAGAAACTTCTCCTGCTTAGCGGCATCTGTAGCTACGTCATCAGGGGCATAGCGTGCTAACTTGCTAAACTCATCCACATACTGGCCTACTCTATGTCCTCTTTGGCGCAAGTTGCGAAACTCGCGCTTCTTCATGCTCATAGCTCCTGCTGAAACATGGGCAGTGTGGAAAGCCTGCTGAAACTGATCCCATGTAACAGTGTTAATGGGGTAAGTGGCTGTGAAATTCTCCCACCAAGATGATGTGGGCCCATCAAGCTGATGTGCGGCAGAACGCACTCTTTCCGCATTAGTGCATCCTGCAGTGGTTAGCTCTCTTCCAATCTTGCGGAGCCAATCATCTGTAACTATTGACTCGGTGCTACTAGAGAACACCGGCGGATTCAACCTTAGAAAGTGGGCTAGGTGATCAACAGGGGGTGGTGGTGGTGGGTTGTTGTTGTTGTTGCCTTGGTTTTGGTTCAGAACTAATATCTGCATCAAGGCATTCTGCTGCTGGATCAAGTGAGTGAGCTCCGGTGGGAAGGCAAATCCATTGTCACGTCTCGGAGGCATCTGATGGGTTAGAATGGGCGAGAAAACAGAATAGAATGAGGTCTAAGAGAGATTCACTACCCATAATGCTCATGAGACAAACACTATCAATTTCACTTCAATCAATAGCACACAAAGATCACACAATCGGTCTATCCTATGATTACAAACTCGGTCGTTGCTTCTACTTGGAGGAAAGTACTACTAATTACAATGGTGGTCATCTAAAAATTTCATCAGAGGAAGACTCCATGATATCTCCTCTAGCTTCGTCTTCATAATCATCATCACTATCAGGGTGGGAGTCGGTGTCGTCGATCATGATGTAGTCCTCTGGGTGGTTGTCCTCCTCTGGCGCAGGGTCTCCCATGAATATCCCTAGCTTGTTCTTCAGGTCGTCATTCTTCTCCAGTAGTACGGCAATCTCTTCCTCATATCCATCGCGTGTAGACTTGAGTTACTCTTCTAGTTCGTTTTTTCTCTTCACCAGTTTCTTGATCTTCTTCATGTGGATAATTTGTTGATTCTCTTGTTGACGAATATGATCTCCCATCTCTTGAATGTAAGCTGCAATTGATCCATCCCTCCTGGTACGAATCATCTCCCATTTTTTATCTCGGCGGCCACATATCTGATAAATGGTATTCTCCAGCTCCTTGTGATACACTTCACATATGCGTCCAAAGGTGATATGTGATGTCATGCTCTTTCCTATACTCCGGCTTGGTGCATCCAGGTAGAAATGTAACATCCCAAATTTCTAAATTTTGGAGTGTTATATTAAATAAATAGTTTTGATTGATTTCTTGATTGTGGTGTGGTTGCTTGTTTGAAACTGAGTGAAATTTGGAACTTTCTGAAAGTTAAGTGAGACGGAATAAAATAACTTTCCCAAAACTTTCATCTTGCATTTATGATCTCCATGAATTCAAATTCATTTCATCACAAAACCCTAGAGAGAAGATGACATGACTTCTTCCATTTAAACAAATCAAAAGGGTTTTTAAAATATTTGAATTTCATTTGGAACTATTTCAAATTCGGAAACTTTAAGCAACTCAATGATTTACATGAGAGAAGATAAAATGACTTCTTCAAAACATATGAAATATGAGTTGGAAGTTTAAAAGGATCAAATTTAAAGTCCATTTGAAAATTATTTTCAATTCGGAGTTATTTGGTTTTTATTCAAATTATTTTTCTCCAAAATATATGGAAATTAGGGTAAAATGATTCCCTACATTAGAAAAACAAAGAGAAATAAATTTGATAACAATTTGGTTTTTTAGAATATTTTATTTGGTTTTTAAACAAACCAGTAGCACTGTTTACTTTATTTAAATTAATGAGGAATTTATTTGACGCTAAAAAATCTTCATGTTGTAGAAAATCTTTTTTTGAAAATTTTGATATATAATATGCCTATGGAAAATTTATGTTTTAGTATGTGTTATTTCTTTCGTTTACCTTTTTCGTTTTTATTTAAAAAGAAACTCTTTGTGCGGCCTATAACTATCCGACGCTCACGTGCGCAACATAGTCAGCAGACAGGCCGTAACTGTTTTTATTTATTTTTCTGTTATGCTTGGAGAAAAATATATTTCCAGAAATATATTCAAAAAAGAATAAAAAAACTGCAGCGCAGTACACGCGGCCAGCCGAACCACCTAAGGCCTTTAGCCCATGCGAGGCGCCCCCTCTGTTTCTTTTCTTTTCGTCTACTTTTAGTCCCACATTGCCTAGCCTTTGACCTCTAAGCCTCTTTTCCACTTATAAATATAGACCCATAAAGCCTCCAAAAATCATCTGATTCGGATTAAATCAATATATTTTGGTTTGACTAGATTCAATAAAGAAAAATATATTTCTCCTCTCCGGTGGAAATTCTTGAAGTCGTCTCCTCTTTTTGAAGTTGTCTTTTCTCTACCTTATAAAGGTATTTTTTCATATTTTTTATATATAATCCCGGAGCTTATTATTTCTAATCTAGTACGGTAGAATAATTTGATTTATAAATTAGTCTCTGTATTTACATTTTAGGACTAGAATTCTTTTAGCCATAGCCCTTTTCTTCCGTAAAATAGCTTGGCCCAGTTTTTTCAAATGACCATAACTTTTTACTCGTTCATCCAAATTAGACGAAACCAACGCCAATATTTTCGTCTTCATTCCACCTATCTAATGAATCTATCAAATAAACTTTTTGCAACTTTCAAATTTTGAAATTTGTTCACATTCATACTCAAATTTCTTTTGATCATATCTTTTTATACGTACCTCCGTTTTCGATGAAACCAACGCCTAAATCTTTGTAACGATCCCGTCTGTCCAGTGAACCAACTTAAACATGCTTTTGACAATTTAAAATTTTAGTTTAGTTCACATTAATATTCGATCTTGTTTTGTCTGTAACTTGAGTTTTATAACTCCGTTTTAGTTGATTCTTTTTGTAAATCGAAGCTCTTGACATAAACTTTCTGATAAGGCCAAATCCACCTAATTTTGGGACTGTTAGAAATTGTTTCTGTTGCAAGAGTTAATTGCTTGTTTTTGAAGCTTTCCGAGATCTTTTCTTCGATTCTTTTGCATGAGTGCTTATGTATGCAATTGCTTGCTTACAACAGATTGATCGGAGTGTGACGAGTAGATCTATCACGAGTTATGAGTGCGATGAATCTTCATCAACTGTACAAGGTAAGTTCACACTTTGATCATATCCCTTTATTACCCAGTTTTGATGCATTAGTTTCAACCCTCAAACATGGCATGAGTAGGTTTGATAACATGTGGGTACTGGGAAGTAGTTGATGAGGTAGGAATCTATTGTCTTATATTCAAACCTTGGCAGTTACTATGTTATGCTTATACTGTTATGCTATGCTTGTAAACGTGGTTTGGTTTGAGTGATTTCATGACAGATGTGAGAGTTATTATTAATTGTTAACTTAAGGTGGCTACTTTAATACACATCTAGGTGGATTGGTTGGGGCACCCTGGCGCACCAAGTGGTTTTCCCGGGCACCTGGAGAACCTAGTGCTTGCCCAAGGGAATCCTGGAGTACCCGTGTGATTACCCTATGGAATGCCACCTAGGCTCAAAGGGATCATAAGATTATTCATGCTAGAAACTTCCGTGTGCAGCCACAAGCCATTATGGGCTCTGGCATAGTTGAGTAAGTTGTGTGACCTCTTTCAGTGGTAGGCTAGCAGATGTAGGGGATGTAGGTGGTACTGTCTACCCAGAGTAAAGAGTTAATGCTTCTGAAAGACTGTGTCTCGGTCATCCGTTTCTCAAACATCATGTAGTGCAAGAAATCCAATGGAGGAGATCGAGTCTTGTGGGGAAAAGTGTGCAAACCTCTGCAGAGTGTACAAACTAATCATGATTTGCCGTGTCCCCGGTTATGGACATCTTGAGTATCTAGTACTTGAATTATTGATTTGATCTCATCACTTTATTTAATGAAATTGTTGGGTTATTAATATTCTGTTGGATTGAGTTGGAGGAACCTTCTCAATATTTTCAACCAACTTGGTAGTTAAATAAAATATATTCCTTTGTTGTAGGAAAAAATTGGCTTTATGCAAAATTAAACTTAGAGCTTCCACCAGCCAAATATGCATGTAGTGATAGCTATTATTCATCATTATCCTGTGGTGTGAATTTGCCAGTACATTCGATGTACTGACCTACATGGGTGCAACGTCTTATGTTGCAGGAATCTTTCGACGAGTAAGTGATACGTTAGGGTTGCGTTATGTACACTCAACTTTGCCATTGGCGTTGTTGGGAACTCAACAACCTTGTTGTTACTTCCGCTATATGGATTGAGGTAATAGTATTTACGTTACTTTATACATGTGATTTACCTCTGTTATAAATCCTCGAGTACTGTGTGTGTCAGCATACCGATCCAGGGATGACACTTAAGCATAGAGACTTGACCGTCTGAGGTCGGGTCACTACAAGATGGTATCAGAGCACATGGCGACTGTAGGACGTGACCCCTAGAAATTGGCAAGCCCATAGGAAAGGATTTCTCAAAAAACTATATTTTCAAAAGAGATCCCTCAATTCTCATCTTTTCTAAAGCTTTACCAAATAATTTCCTCTCATCTCAAATAGTTAGACTATACCCCTTTCCCCTTTTTACCACACGAAGATTCGACTGATGAGACCACTCCAAGAAGGACAAGATATCAGAAAATGGAGACCACTTCAGAACGAAGAGGATTTTATTGTGCATTAGAGTAATTGATACTACAACGGTTGAAGACTCTGAAGACTAGGAGAATTTGAAGGCTCGGAAGAATTTCCAGATTGGAATGACCTAGGAAGGCTACCCTGATGGAACTTGTCAGACTATTGAAGCTATCAATACCCGAGATCAAGGTGTGTCGGAGAAAGACCGGAACATGGAGCGTTAGAACTCAAAGTTTTTGTCAAGAAAATCCCAAGGCAGGATGAGATCAACTATGGAATGATAACTCATGGCAAAGACATGGGTATAAACACGGCTATCCATGATGCTATCTCCCGCTTGTGCTATCGTCACCATGCTGAGTTAAGCATACATTTCTTTGGAAGGATTGGATGGTAGAAGGCTAATGCCTATTGCCTTGACGAACGAGTGAAAGATGAAGTTTTAATATTGGCTGGTGTATCACCAGGAACTGGAGTATTATCTCAAGAATTTTTGTATGGAACTTCTAGAAGCCTTATTCGACAAGGAAGCATTTCGTAAAGAGCTCAGAACCCAGAAGCTGAAAGTAGCCAAGCTGGAAGAGTAAAACCTCAGGATACACTGAAGATTTGAAGACGACTTTGAAGATTTATTGACCTTTAGAAGACCAAATCCCTATTATATACTTACGTTAGATGCGACGATTGTGAGCTGTCATTTGTTTGATGTTTTTTCTGACAGCCACAAAATAAAACCCCATTTCTTTAAAACTATTGTTTGTATTGTGTGTATCTCTCCTCACCTCTCCCGTATCTCATCCCATACCCTTGAACCCAAAAGAGGATGAATGGAGATGAACCCATATTTTCTGGACCAATGACTCAATTGGAGACGGGCCGATGGATTCAGAACATGTAAGATCACATGAAGAATAACACTATAGCCGGAAAGGATATGTCCCAGCATGCTCTTTAGTGCTTTGAAAGAGGTGCTGCTACTTGGTGGAGGATGTACCAAACCATCAATGGATGGCCAAGAGTAACCACTTGGGAAGAATTTAAGTTGACTCTGCTAAGGTCTCGTCTTGTGCCCCCGAATTTGAAGCCTTATGGAAATGATATGAAGAAACTCTGTGCATGCAAGCTTTGTGGAGAAATAGGACACACCCATAAACAACATAATGATGAATGCCCTAATTGTGAAGGAAGTAACCCAGCTGAAGAATGCCCAACTAGGCAGATTACTTATTTCTTGTGTGAAGGAACTACCCACTACCCTGCTCAGTGTCACATTTAACCCATGGTACAAAGAACCATCCAGCAGAAGAAAGAAGCAATGAAATGAGCCCTCATGGAAATTTTAGAAGAACCTGTGATGAAGGAAGTGGAGGACACACCCGAAGAAAACCCAATTAAATCCTGCACCAAGTCTTGCTATTCATGTGGAGAAGAAGGACACATCTCCGAAAATTGTCTGAATGGGGATCTAGTAGAATTCCCGATAGAGGAAGTAGAGTATGACCCACAGGAAATAGAAGCCCTGATTGGAACGGAAAAGTACAGGAAGAGAAGTAGATTGGATACCAAGAAGGACCTGGGTCATATCACATGTTTCAGGTGCAAGGAGTCAGGGCACTACTTTAGCAGTTGCCCAAAAAGGAAGTCGAGGACCCAAGGAGGCTATGTAACCACAAGGAAAGCTCGAGACTTGTCAGAAGTAATATGTTTCTGCTGTAATGAAGCAAGGCACTTTGCCAGAGATTGTCCCAAAGAGAAGGAGGCTTGTGTTAAATAGTTGATTCTGTGAGAAATATAGTAGTGGGAACAATTCTGTTATAATGAGGTGTTGAGTTGAGGCATGTAATGGAAACGCAGGAGATTGTAATAATTTGAGAATCAATAAAGTTAGCATCACTGGTACTGAATTGGATTGTATGAGTTGTTACTCTATGAAGAAAGATTTTGACCATTTTCGAGGATATGAGAAATATGGTCTATGGATGAGTTTGTGCATTTCAAGGGTGGTAGTAACTGTGAGGACACTTGATCCCTGGAAAAGATAATGATATCCCACTAAGTGGACCTCGGACAAAATAAGTATGAGTTCTGTCTTGATATGTGGGATACCTTAAGAATATGAAGAGATGAAGTACTATTAGATATAAAGGAGGTATAATGTTGGTAATATGGAGCAATTTTAACTCCATGGTGAGTTTGAGTTATCACATCTTAGTTTGCTACAAATGGAAGAAAGGGAGACAATACCATTGGATGGATTTAAGAATGCTAGGAAGTTGGATGTTGGAATAGTGATCAGTTGCCCCGATGATGAGTTCAAGGTTTACAAGTGATGAGATGGGCCATAACCCACAGGCTCCAAGACCTGCCAAGAAGCAAGCACATTCTTGCTGAAGGAAAAACCCTAGAAGAAGTTACGACTTTGTCAACAGACGATTTTATAGGATTACGCAAAACTTGAGAGTTGTGAAGAAATGATAGATGTTTGTTTGGCTTGCGGAATCACTGGATTTATCCAAACTTAGTTCGGGGACAAGAGAAATTTTGCAATGCTTGTGAGGATGACTGAGTGTTAGAATGCGAGATTCGCTGAACCATATACAATGTAATGATTTGGGTGCGGGATGGATTGATCACCATACCGACTTACTATTATTATTCGCCTCTTCTATGTGGGATGGTAAATCTGAGTGACTTACCCATAGTCGAGAGACAGCGATGTTAAACCTTGATTGGACCTTAGAATGTATGACAAGTATTCCCCTTGTACAAGGCAGTTGTTGCCAATTGTAGGATATACGGTGAGAATGAAGCCCAGATCCATTTCCTGCAGGAGAAACCATAAATTGTTGACCACCATGAGATATCGATAGTTGTTTAGCATTGACGCCAGACCCGTCAGCTAAGAAGGCCAGTCACAGAGGAACCTTACCAAGATAAAAGGACAGAAGAATTGAGGAAAAAGGTTAGGCCACTATCGAAAGAGGCCAGAGAAGGAATTATCCTGAAGATCTGAGAAGATCGACATTGTCAACAATAAGGATGGAGTATATGAGTTTTGATGGAACCATAACCATGTTTCTAAGGGTGGTAGCACCCCAGACCTCTATGACGATCAATGAATTTTGAGGAGACCCCCGAACCTAACCTATTTCTTTCTAGCCTCTCCGAATCTCGAGGTCGACATTCGTTGTAAGGGTGGTAGGTTTGTAACATCCCAAAATTCTAAATTTTGGAATGTTATATTAAATAAATAGTTTTGATTGATTTCTTGATTGTGGTGTGGTTGCTTGTGTGAAACTGCGTGAAATTTGAAACTTTTTGAAAGTTAAGTGAGAGGGAATAAAATGACTTTCCCAAAACTTTCATCTTGCATTTATGATCTTCATGAATTCAAATTCATTTCATCACAAAACCATAGAGAGAAGATGACATGACTTCTTCCATTTAAATATATAAAAAGGGTTTTGAAAAGATTTGAATTCCGTTTGGAACTATTTCAAATTTAGAAGCTTTAAGCAACTCAATGATTTTCATGAGAGAAGATAAAATGGCTTCTTCAAAACATATGAAATATGAGTTGGAAGTTTAAGAGGATTAAATTTAAAGTCCTTTTCAAAATTATTCAATTTGGAGTTATTTGGTTTTTATTCAAATTATTTTGCTCCAAAAATAAAATATATGGAAATTAGGGTAAAATGATTCCTTACATGAGAAAAACATAGAGAAATAAATTTGAAATCAATTTGGTATTTTAGAATATTTTATTTGGTTTTTAAATAAACCAGTAGCACTGTTTACTTTATTTAAATTATTGAGGAACTTATTTGACGCTAAAAAATGTTGATGTTGTAGAAAATATTTTTCTGAAAATTTTGATATACAATATGCCTATGGAAAATTTATATTTCAGTATGTGTTATTTTTTCCGTTTACCTTTTTTTGTTTTTATTTAAAAAGAAACTCTATGTGCGGCCTATATCTATCCGACGCTCATGTGCGCAGCATAGTCAGCAGACAGGCCGTAACTTTTTTTATTTATTTCTCGGTTATGCTTGGAGAAAAAACAATATTTCCTGAAATATATTTAAAAAAGAATTAGAAAAAAAACTGCAGCGCAGTACACGCGGCCGGCCGAACCGCCTAAGGCCTTTAGGCCCATGCGAGGCGCCTCCTCTGTTTCTTTTCTTTTCGTCTACTTTTAGTCCCACATTGCCTACCCTTTGACCTCTAAGCCTCTTTTCCACTTATAAGTATAGACCCATAAAGCCTTCAAAAATCATCCGATTCGGGTTAAATCAATATATTTTGGTTTGACTAGATTCAATAAAGAAAAATATATTTGTCTCCTCTCTCTGAAGTCGTCTTTTCTCTAACTTATAAAGGTATCTTTTTTCATATTTTTTATATATACTCCCGTATCTTATGATTTCTAAACTAGTACGGTAGAATAATTAGATTTATAAATTAGTCCTTGTATTTACATTTTAGGACTAGAATTCTTTTACCCATAACCTTTTTTTCTTCCGTAATACAGCTTGACCTTGATTTTTCAAATTGCCATTACTTTTTACTCGTTCATCCAAATTAGACGAAACCAACGCCAATATTTTTGTCTTGATTCCACCTATCTAATGAATCTATCAAATAAACGTTTTGCAAGTTTCAATTTTTGAAATTTGTTCAGATTCATACTCAATTTTTTTGATCATATCTTTTTATCCGTACCTCCGTTTTCGATGAAACCAACGCCTAAATCTTCGTAACGATCCCGTCTGTCCTGTGAACCAACTTAAACTTGCTTTTGACAATTTAAAATTTGAGTTTAATTCAGATTAATATTCGATCTTGTTTCGTCTGTAACTTGAGTTTTATAACTCCGTTTTTGTTGATTCTTTTTGCAGATCGAAGCTCTTGACGTAAACTTTCTCATAAGGCCAAATCCACCTAATTTTGGTATTGTTAGAAATTGTTTCTGTTGCAAGAGTTAATTGCTTGTTTTTGAAGCTTTCCGAGATCTTTTCTTCGATTCTTTTGCATGAATGCTTATGTATGCAATTGCTGGCTTACGATAGATTGATTGGAGTGTGACGAGTAGATCTATCAAGAGTTATGAGTATGATGAATCTCCATCAACCGTACATGGCAAGTTCATAATTTGATCATATCCCTTTATTACCCAGTTTTGATGCATTAGTTTCAACTAAACCTGATCATTTGTCGGGCCGGGTCGGGTTCGGACCGGGCTTGACAAAGCCCGAAGGAAAAATCCCAAGCCCGAGCCCGGCCCGGCCCGGCCCAAAGTACATGAACAGTGACACTTTTTAATTAAATTAATCAATTTTGGGATATTATATTAATTTATTATACCTATATTTTGAATAAAATATGTTTATATATATATATATTTCGGGCTTTATTCGGGCTTTCGTGCCGGGCTTCGGGTCAGAAAATGGAGCCCGAGCCCGGCCCAAATGTCGGGCTTCGGGTTCGGGCCGGCGGGCCGGGTTGTCCATGACCAGGTCTAGTTTCAACCCTCAAACATTGCATGAGTAGGTTTGATAACATGTGGGTACTGGGAAGTAGTTGATGAGGTAGGAACCTATTGTCTTATATTCAAACCTTTTGAGTTACTACGTTATGCTTATACTGTTATGCTATGCTCGTAGACTTGGTTTGGTTTGAGTGATTTCATGACAGATGTGAGAGTTATTATTAATGGTTAACTTAAGGTGGCTACTTTAATACACATCTGGATGGATTGGTTGGGGCACCCTGGAGCACCCAGTAGTTTGCTCGATGCTTGCCCAAGGGAATCCCGGAGTACCCGTGTGATTACCCTATGGAATGCCACCCTGGCTCAAATGGGTCATAAGATTATTCATGCTGGAAACTTCCGTGTGCAGCCACAAGCCATTATGGGCTCTGACATAGTTGAGTAAGTTGTGTGACCTCTTTTAGGGGTAGGCTAGCAGATGTA
This sequence comes from Triticum dicoccoides, assembly GCF_002162155.2. Taxonomy (NCBI): domain Eukaryota; kingdom Viridiplantae; phylum Streptophyta; class Magnoliopsida; order Poales; family Poaceae; genus Triticum; species Triticum dicoccoides. Next base: position 466,956,545 of record NC_041389.1, on the reverse strand, counting down.
GGGGATGTAGGTGGTACTGTCTACCCAGAGTAAAGAGTTAATGCTTCTGAAAGACTGTGTCTCATTCGTCCATTTCTCGAACATCATGTAGTGCGGGAAATCCAATGGAGGAGGTCGAGTCTTGTGGGGAAAAGTGTGCAAACCTCTGCAGAGTGTACGAACTTATGGACATCTTGAGTATCTGGTACATGAATTATTGATTTGATCTCATCACTTTATTTAATGAAATTGTTGGGTTATTAATATTATTTTGGGATTGAGTTGGAGGATCCTTCTCAATATTTTCAACCAACTTGGTAGTTAAATAAAATATATTCCTTTGTTGTAGGAAAAATTGGCTTTATGCAAAATTAAACTTATAGCTTCCACCAGCCAAATATGCATGTAGTGATAGCTATTATTCATCATTATCCTGTGGTGTGAATTTGCCAGTACATTCAATGTACTAACCTACATGGCTGCAACATCTTATGTTGCAGGAATCTTTCGACGAGTAAGTGATACGTTAGGGTTACGTTGTCTACACTCAACTTTGCCGTTGGCGTTGTTGGGAACTCCACAACCTTGTTGTTACTTCCGCTATATGGATTGAGGTAATAGTATTTACGTTACTTTATACATGTGATTTACCTCTGTTATAAATCCTCGAGTACTATGTGTGTCAGCATACCAATCCAGGGATGACACTTAAGCACAGAGACTTGACCATCTGAGGCCGGGTCGCTACAAGAAATCAATAGGCTCCGTTGTTGGCGCAAATGTCCTCCCAGGTACCCAGACTTTGATCTTCCAGCGCTCCTCTTCCGGTACAGACGTAGAGAAAGTCCCTGTGAAGCTTGGTACTCCGATGTTCAAATACTTAGTGACTTCCTTCAAGTGGCGTCCGGCTGAGTGAACTTGTTCCTGGGATCCGCCATCTATATAGTAGAAAGAGAGGAGAGTTAGAAATGAGTAGAGAAGAGAAATCATGTGGATCATTCTAGTGGTCACGTCCTACAGTCAGCGTGCACTCTGATACCATCTTGTAGCGACCAGACCTCAAACGGTCAAGTCTCTGTGCATCAGTGTCATCCCTGGATCGGTAATGCTGACACGCACAGTACTCGAGGAATTATAACAGAGTTTCAATCGCACACTTATTACATCGAGTCCTCATAAGGAGTATGATTACACAAAAATATCATGGCTGAAGGCCATCTAACTAGATAACTGTGGAAGCTTCAAAGGTAAATGAGTCTATCAACTCTAACGGCATAGCTGAGTGCAAAACAACGACCTATCACACCTTATTCGTCGTTTGAGTAGTCTGCAACATGAGACATTGCGGCCGTGTAGGTCAGCACATTGAATATGCTGGTAGAGTTACACTGTAAAGCAATGAAATGCAAGAACTATATCTACTTGCAATATTTGGCTGGTGGAGGCTATAAATTTCATGGATTTGCATAAAGCTACTTTTTCCCTACATCAAAGGAATAAATTTATTTAACTACTCCCAAGTTGCCCATTATTTGAGAAGGTAACCCCAACTCAAATCCCAATTAAAAAGATCATCATTAACCCAATTCAAATTAATTTAAAGTAATGTGATGAGATCACATCAACAGTTTCAAGTACTAGATACTCAAGACGTCGATAACCGGGGACACGGCTAACCATGATTAGTTTATACATCTGCAGAGGTTGCACACTTTTCCCCACAAGACTCGACCGCATCCATGATCGGATGATCGAGACATAGCCTTTCTGAAGCATTAACTCTTTACTCTAGGTAGATAGTACCACCTACATCCCCTACATCTGCTAGCCTACCACTGAAAGAGGTCACACAACATACTCAACTATGCCAGAGCCCATAATGGCTTGTGGCTACACACGGAAGTTTCTAGCATGAATAATCTTATGATCCCTTTGATCCTGGGTGGCATTCCATAAGATAGTCACACGGGTACTCCGGGATTCCCAAAAACAGGCAACACTGGGTTCCCCAGGTGCCTCAACCAATCCACCCAGATGTATATTAAAGTTGCCACCTTAATGTTATCCATGATTAAATAACTCTCAAACTTCCATGTATGAATCACGATCCAATCCCCGTCTACGAGCATGGCTAAGCAATAAATAACCATAACGTATATTCCCGGGCTGATCAAAAGGTATTAGGTTCCTACCTCAAGCACTACAACCAAAACCACACGTTCCCAATCCTACTAATGCAAATATTTGAGGGGTAGAACTAATGCATAGTAAAAATTGGGTGTAAAAGAGTATGATCAAAGTGTAACTTGCCTTGATGATGATATGCAAACTCTAGAGATTCGTAGTAACAAGCTTCGCACTCCGGGTAATCAAGCATAGACAAACAATAGCATAAATTAGCAATCACTCAATCGAAACACGAGAAAAACCGAGAAAAGATCCAAATCAAACATGAAACAAGAAAATGGTTTAAACTAACAAGAGTCAAAACTAACAGCAATATTAACATGTGAATTAGATCTTAGCAGTAGGTACAAGTGATTAGCTATGCTTTGCAAAAAGATTCAACTCAAACGGAGCAACGAAAGTCAAAATACGAACAAAACAAGACCGTTTACTAATCTGGACTAAACTCAAATTTTACAGTACCGAAATAATGTTTAAGTTGGTTAACTGGAAAGAACAAAACGATACGAAGATTTAGGCGCTGGTTTCATCAAATTTGGATAAATGAGTCAAAATTTATGCTAGTTTAAATATTAGGGGCTAAATCGCGATAAAACTATTCATGGATAGGTCCCTGGCCGAAAATAAACTAAAAAGAAAAATCCTACGGCGTGAATGTTCACTATCAAAACTTAACCGGCGAAAAGCGTTCGTTAAAACGAACGAACGAACGGGCGTTCGTTAAATAATAAAACCGAACTACCGATCTATAAACCGAACCGGTAAAAATAATTAATTATACCTAAAACCGGCGGTCGGCGGCGGCGGGAATCCGGCGAGACGGCGGCGGCAGGCGATGACGGCGGCGGCACGGGCGATAGGTGGTGGCGGCGGTGCTTGCGGCGACGGCGGCGGCAACTAGCGGCGGCGGCAACAACAGGCGACGACGCAGGCGAGCGG
>NC_041389.1:466836341-466953065 GCF_002162155.2 Triticum dicoccoides | reverse complement strand
AGGCGAGCGGCAGCGGCAGCGACGGGCGGGCAGGCGGGCAGCGGCGGCGCTGGCGAGGGCGGTGATGGTGGCGTCGATTCGGGGCTCCAGGGGGCCCCGGGGTGCGGCTTTTATGGGGAGGGGGCGAGGCGGCTTGCGGGAGGGGGCGAGGCGGCGACGGAGTCAGAGTCGGGGAGGACTCCGGCTCGGCGATGTCAGTGGCGGCGTGTGGGCCGGCCTGGCTCGGCTAGGCCTTCGGCCCAGTCGGGCGACGAAGGTTTTTTTAAAATAATTTCACCCGTAAGAAAAATTCCTAATAAAACATAAAGAAAATTCTAAAAATGGCAAAATAATTTTCACAGTCTAAATAAAATATTTATAACAAAGTGAACATTTTTGTGGCCTAAAAATGCAATTTTCAAAAATGCAAATTTTTCTAATTCAAATAAAATAGAAAATAACATACAAATAAAATCTGATTTGATTTTAAAATTCTCTCTCCAATATTTCTCTCTGTTTGAAAAAGTTATATTATCTTCTCTCATATATTTTATATTGGAAATAATTGGAGAGAAAATAATAAAATCAAAATTGATCCTTTCTTCCAATTTGAAATAAATTCAAATAAGAATTTGTGAAACCTCCAACTCTCTACTTGGGTCCTTGAGTTGCTTAAGATTTCCAAGATCACAACAAAACGCAAGAATAAATATGATATGCATATGATGATCTATGTATAACATCCAAATTGAAAATTGGGATGTTACGGATGACTAGCAAATTAGATCACTTTTTATCGCCATATGGCACTGGGTTGCCGTGTTTCGTTCTCCTCCATCGTAGTACTACTCCAGTGGAAAACTTGAGTATAGCGCATGGTTCTTTGCTCCTCCTCAGGTCGTCGGCACATTTATATGAGCAGTCAAATCACAAGGCCCCGCCTTCCAGCAGTAATGAGCCGTCAAATCACAAAGGCCCTCGTCTCTCGTGAAGCCGACCTAGCTAGACTGCCCCGCCCACTATCCTTTTAAAAAATGTATACTTTTGCACAGTAGTAGTATCAATGGATAGCGCCATGGAGAAAAACTAACAAGATGAAATTAAAGAAAAAAGGTGCTACATATAGAGAGCGCTCGTAGCCAAATTATGCATATAGTACTGTTAAAAAAGCTAGTACGTTCTTAAATGGGGTGCTAAACTCTATTAAAGAAATTAGTATACCTATTTAATTCTTGGGTTCTTATTATTTACGCCACTAGTTGTGTATCACTACTCAGTTTTGCCATTAGAAGTTACAACTACTCAAAAATGCCACCGATCCGTGAGATGCCTGCTCAAAAATGCAATTAGACATCTCAAAAATGCCATCGTTAAGTTAGATGTTTGCTCAAAAATGCCATTAGACATTGTTATTTTCATGTCAAACCCGTTGACCATGTTACATGACAAAAGTAGGCCGATTCTCACAATGATTAGTGTGGCCCCGCTTGTCAGGAGTAACCAAGCGAATAATTTTACAGGAAAATAAGAACGCTGTTGGGATCAAGTAGGCCGCACACTTTATTTTACTGCAGTGAGATAGAGGGAGAGCTGGCATGTTTGTGCATCGGTATTTATGTCATTATAACATGGCAAAAGAGATTTGAGTCACAATAATGGTGTCCAGCACAACACACCCCTCAAATAAAACTAAGCACCCTGAAATTCTTTGACAAAACTAAGCACCCTGAAATTCTTTGACAACTAAACTGCTGGCAATATGATGTTGGCCATATATTGTATGTATATAATGTGAAGAAACGAGTGGTAGTACTATACAAACTAAAAGATGAAATGTAAGAAATACTAGTATGTACGTACTAAAGAGTTAAAGTAACGAGAAGAAACATAACATAGTTCTGCTGGGGGCTCAGCACAACACACCCCTCAAATACTTATATCCTGATGTAAAAGGTTGAGTACATGTCCGAAGAGTAGAGTCGCACACACGCATTCTGTCTCTCAGAATCTCTCTCACACACACACCAGTTATATGACACCCACTTAAGCAAACATGTATGTTACAATTTGTGCACCCGCGGGTACACATGATGGTGCGCATTATTTAAGACGGACGACGAACCCAAACAGTAGCTGCATTAATTCACCTCCCCCTGCCTCTTCTCTGGTCGCCTTTGCCCAGTAGCCATGGCCCGGTCGAAGGTAACGACATACGCCATACTCCCGCCGGAGCGGCGCTTTAATCTGGAAATTTTAGTGGTCATGCATGCATCTTTTTGTGCTAGCACTCCTATATAAGGGTTGACCGGTCGCTTCCCGTGGACGTGCGCGGGCGGTGGAAGAGGAAGGAGAAGGGAAGCAGGCTGTGGAGTAACGCTTTTTACCATAATTTCTTAGGAATCTGAGTGCAATAATTGAGTAGTTTTGCAAACTACCAGTACTACACCTGAAACGGTTCAAAACCAATACTCCCTTGCCAGCGCGCGCTTCCCGCGTGAAATGGTCAGCGTCATCCTGGAGCGTCAGTGCCACACCGCATTAATCCCGGCCAGAGTGGAGGCGACCTTTCACTGGTGCCGGCTTTGAAGCAGCGCGACGGCCGAGAGAGCGCCGCTTCCCGGTGCACGCGACTGCTTCACGCCGAGGCTGGCCATAGGCCCTATTTGGATCCATGGTTTAGAGTTAGTTTGAGCTAGTTGGGGCTCAAATAGCCCTAAAGTATCCAAGCATGAGGCTTAAATTGGAGCAAGTTGCACCGAACCCACCAAAAATAAACTATCCCACCCAAGAGGTGCTAATTGGAGAGAGTTCTCATTGGGCCCACTGAAAAATCACTTTTCTCTCTCCATCAAGTGCATTTATTGTCAATCTAACCCTGTCACCCAAACACCTCTTTGGCTACAGTTAGTTCAGGGTTAGTCATGATTTAGTCTAACCTATAGCTAAGTTAGAGTATCCAAACAGGAGCAGTATAGGACATGCAAGTTGCTCAAAGCATACAGTCAAATTCATACATGAAAGGATCTTTTTTTAAACGGAATGTGAAAGGATCTTTGAATGATATAATTTTCAAATTATATAAAATCTTATCAATAATCAAAGGCATCCTCGAAGAATACATTAGGCCCTATATAAAATCTTATCAATAATCAAAACCAAGTGTTCCAAATGAGTTCAAAACGAGAAACTGGACCCACTCAAGGCATGACATGCCTATCTTGTTTGGTCCATCGGTCAAAGCGCTTCCTCTTCTTGGCATAACAATAGAGTACAGTATTTTTTTAGAATGCTCTTGGCGTGTCGCTAACACGTGATGAGTTAGCCGACCTCAATAGACGGCAAAACCGTCAGGCCGCCACACTTTGAGAGAGACGAGGAGAGAGAAGTGATACGGGCTGCTGGATTACTAGAGCTAGGTGTAGCACAGAAGCCAACAAATATGGTGATAGCATGGGTTAGCCATGTAGTATGATGTAACTACACTGGGCTGCCATGTTTCGTACTCTTCTAGTCCAATGTGGAGATGATTGGTTGATTTTATATTGCTAAATAATATAAAATATTATGAGTGCAGACGCTCCACCACGAGGTTCCTTGCTCCTTCTTGTCCGTCAGGAATCTATGTTCTTCCACTCTCTTTTTTGACTTGACCTTTGTTCATCCTTTTGCCAACACGCGAGACATCTAGCATCAAGGTGCACGTGTCATGCAAGAAAATGGAGATAATCAGATAAGCAGTGCGTAAGTGAGTCGTGCACTTCGACGGCACCTACTACGCAATATTTTTTCTCCTCGATGGCACCTGAATGGTGCACGTACTCAACGACGGAGCACGAGATGGTAGCCGTGACATGGTCAACCCTTTTTTGGAGAGAGTACGTACTAAATAACTTTTATGTGTCCAGTCAACTCGCTGAACGATGAGAAGCTTGCTTACTATGCCTTCTCCCTCGCCAACGCGTGCGCGGTTGCTCGCAGCACGAGGAGAAACTTTTGCTTACAAGCCGCCTGCCCACCTATAGAACCGCCTCGCGCTGGCCAATTCCTCTCCAAACACCTAGGGAGGCGGTTGAACCGAACAAGTCTAACTTGCTCCAATTTAACCCTCATGTTTGGATACTTTAGGGCTATTTGAGCCCCAACTAGCTCAAACTAACTCTAACCCATGGATCCAAACAGGGCCATAGTTTGGATGAGTCTCCATCGTGGGGAGCTACTGAAGGAAATATGCCCTAGAGACACTAATAAAGTAATTATTTATTTCCTTAGTTCATGATAAATGTTTATTATTCATGCTAGAATTGTATTAACCGGAAACTTAGTACATGTGTGAATACATAGACAAAACCTATAGACCCTAGTATGCCTCTACTTGACTAGCTCGTTAATCAAAGAGGGTTAAGTTTCCTAACCATAGACATGTGTTGTCATTTGATGAACGGGATCATATCATTAGGAGAATTATGCGATGGACATGACCCATCCGTTAGCTTAGCATTATGATCGTGTTAGTTTCATTGCTACTGCTTTCTTCATGACTTATACAAGCTCCTTAGACTATGAAATTATGCAACTCCCGAATACCGGAGGAACACTTTGTGTGCTACCAAAAATCACAACGTTAAGGGTGATTATAAAGGTGCTCTACAGGTGTCTCCGAAGGTGTTTGTTGGGTTGGCATAGATTGAGATGAGGATTTGTCACTCCGTGTTTCGGAGAGGTATCTCTGGGCCCTCTCGGTAATACTCATCACTATAAGCCTTGTAAGAATTGTGATTAATGAGTTAGTTGCGGGATGAAGTATTACGGGACGAGTAAAGAGACTTGTCGGTAACGAGATTGAACTAGGTATTGAGATACCGACGATCGAATCTCAGGGAAGTAACATACCGATGACAAAGGGAACAATGTATCTATGTTGTTATGCGGTTTGAACGATAAAGATCTTCATAGAATATGTAGGAACCAATATGAGCATCCAGGTTCTGATATTGGTTATTGACCGGAGACGTGTCTCGGTCATGTCTACATAGTTCTCGAACCCGTAGGGTCCGCACGCTTAAAGTTCGGTGACGATCGGTATTATGAGTTTATGTGTTTTGATGTACCGAAGATAGTCCGGAGTCCTGGATATGGTCACAAACATGAAAAGGAGTCTTGAAATGGTTGAGACATAAAGATTGATATATTGGACGGCTATATTTGGACACCGGAAGTGTTTCGGGTGATTTCGGAGAAAACCGGAGTGCCAGAGGGGTTACCGGAACCCCCCGGGGAAGTATTGGGCCTTAGTGGGCCTTAGGGGAGAGAGAGGGCAGCAGCCCAGGAGGTGGCGTCCCCCAAGGGGAGTCCGAATTGGACTAGGGGAGGGGGACGCGGCCCCTCTTTCCCTCTCCCTCTCCCTCTCCTTCCTTCCCCCTTCCACCTTCCTAGTTGGACTAGGAAAGGAGGAGTCCTACTCCTACTAGGAGGAGGACTCCTCCCCTCCTTGGCGCGCCCAAGGGCCGGCCGTTCTCCCACCTTGCTCCTTTATATACGGGGGCAGGGGGCACCCTAGAACACACGAGTTGACATTGTTTAGCCGTGTGCAGTGCCCCCTCCACAGTTACACACCTCGGTCATATCGTTGTAGTGCTTAGGCGAAGCCCTGCGCCGGTAACTTCATCATCACTGTTACCACGCCGTCGTGTTGACGAAACTCTCCCTCGGCCTCAACTGGATCAAGAGTACAAGGGACGTCCCCGAGCTGAACGTGTCCTGAACGTGTGCTGATCGCGGAGGTGCCGTACGTTCGGTGCTAAGATCGGTCGAATCGTGAAGACGTACGACTACATCAACCGCGTTGTCATAACGCTTCTGCTTTCAATCTACGAGGGTATGTGGACACACTCTCCCCTCTCATTGATATGCATCACCATGATCTTGCGTGTGCATAGGATTTTTTTTGAAATTACTACGTTCCCCAACAGCCACACTAACGGCGATGATATGGATCGTTCCATCTATGAAGAACACGTGGGACTGGAACTACGAGAAGGACATGTACCCAGGAGTGGACGTACGAACCTGAGTAATGTAGCGCAATAAGTGAAGTAGAAAGGCACAAATAGTATGAACATGCGTGGCATATAGGCATTTCTCTCTTACTACATACCACTAAATGTTGTATGTGCAATGCACGGTGATGTTATGGAGTACGTGCCTAAGTACTCTACTACTACTATATTAATTGGAGGCACATATTAGCTTTTATATTTGTTTACGTGTATGCCCCGAGAACTAGACGTGTCTTTCTCTCCGGGTAGCACTTTATATCGTTCATACCACTAGTACTACTATGTGTGGTCTCTGACCCAGAAGTGGAAGAAGTGGAGACGCTCTACCACGCTGTTCATGTCCCACTCCTTTCGCCGATGTGTGGGATATCCAGCATGTGCCATGTTTGGCACCCCTTCATCGAAAGAGTTGAAACGCTAGCATTCATCAGAAATAAAAAATAAATATAAATCAGCAGTGATACTATACCACGTGGTTTCCTTGCTCCTCGATATCGGAAAGAATACTTCTGTTCGCCAACATGTGGGACGTCGACCATCCTGGTCCACTTGCCATGCATGCAGAACTCCAAGGGAGAGTCACCCCGGTCGTCGCGCCGCGGTAATAATGACTAATGAGCCGTCAAATCAGAGGCCCAACCTTTCCCACTTTGAAGTTGCTCGGACGAAGGAACCATCATGACTTTGTTGAATTCCGCTTCTTGAAGAAAACTACTGTACCAGGAGTACTGCTAGCTACAGTAGTTACTACATCAGAGGCCTCCTTTCGTTCATAGGATAGGAATTTTATAGGAATATGAAAATCATAGGAAGTGAGATGACATGCATCTCAATTCCTATAGAGGAAGATATGCCATTTGATGCATATGATAGGAATTTTTTCATTGAGTCTAGGCTAATGTACTGGTAATTTGCTCTAAAAACTACAGTAGTAACTACTAGTGCTGGTACATGCTCGTACTCACACACAGACACACACACTAACTACTAGTACTACTACTTCTCACATGCTGGCCAGACGCCATCGTTCTCCTTCCTAGCTTTGTCGGTGACACCCCACCATGCTTGGATCTCCGCCGACCTCTCTGCAGCAGCACGTGCGTCCTCTTCTTTCTTGCCGCGACGGGCCTCTCTTTTCTTGAGTGCTTGCTGGCTTTTTCGCTCCCTCTGTGTGGCTTTGGCCACCTCTAGCTCTACCGCCCATTCGGCCTTGGCAGCTTCAAATTCCGCCCGCATAGGTGTGAGGTCACGAGCGGTGATGAACTCGGCACGGCGGGATGCCATCGCTTCCCTACCATTTTGTGTGCGGTCGTGGATGGCAAGAAACTCGGCGCGATGGGATGCCATCGCTTCCTTACCGGTTAGTGTGCGGCGCGGTGGCATGAACGACGCTTGGTGAGAGCTCTGGGATGGAGTGGCCGGACAACCGTATAGTGCATTGGTTTGTCAAGAGCTCAAGGACAGAAGACGAAGGAAACTTGGATTCCCCTTCAATCTTGGTCATTATTACCGAGTAAAATGCATTGGCGGTCATCGAACATGTCTTGATAGCTCACTTTGATCATTGTATACGAGATATGGTGATTATGCGGTCGCTGGCTCAGCGTATAGCTCCGTATTTGTCTGGTTGACCAGTCAAACAGTCTGCATGTGCCTCATCAGCTCGTTTTCTTTATCTATCTATGCGGGCCTACCTGTCAGTGGAGAAAGAAATAAAAACCAAAATTATGCGTATGTGAGGAATCAAACCACGGACCCGTCGCTGTAATGCACACTCGTCAACCAAATAAAAATGAAATACTTTGCGTTAAATGCATAAACGAATTTTTTTAATATTATACGTGATACACACATTAGCGCACACCGTTCATAGAGGCAAGTAGCATGTACGCGTGCAGACACTCACGCTCACACTGTCAAACCATGCTAATGATGCACGTCGCCCTCTCAATCAAAGTCCAGCTCATGGCGCAACGCAAATGGCGAGCCCATCACCTGCGCGCCCCGGCGGTGGCTGACATTACTGTTTAGACGTTTGATGGAGGCCTCCGTGAACGCCGAGCATGTATTCACCTGGCTCAACACTAGCGGTCATACTCGGGAGAGCCTTGCTTATGTATATCGTCCATCACAACGACAATCTATAAAACAACCTAGCTAGAGAGGGTACTTTTGTAACATCCCAAATTTTCAGATTTGGTATGTTAATAGGATCATTATTTTTCATCATGATTTCTATGAATATTTGAAAATTTTTGAATATTCAAATCATTATTGCAACTTAAGGCAAACTATTGGAGTGGAGATAACAGGACTTCTCCCCTGTTATAAAAAGTTCATAATGATCAAAATATTGTTTGGAGATCACCTGATGTATTTCTGCAATTTTATGAACTCCAAATGATTTTTAGATTTGTTTTAGACTGCTCTTTGTGTGTTCTTTATTGCATAAAATAGTTTTACAAAATTGCTTTGGGGCTGGAATTATATTTCCTGTAGTGCATATTAGTAGTAGTATTTTACTATGTGTTGCGGTATTTTTAGTAAGTCATTCGGTCCTTTGTTTTCTCCAATTAAACCTCCTGGACAATATTATATTTTCCCAGAGTTTACTATTCATCAGGGCTCCCAGCGCAGCCCATTTCTATTCATCGCCCACTGCGCTGGAGCAGCGCAGCAGCAGCTAGCAGGTCGAAGCCCAGCGAGCAGCCCACCCCGCCGGGTTTTTTCCTCTCTGCCGCTGACCACCCTGACCCACATGTCATCTCTCTCCTTCCCGTGTTCTTCCTGGAGACCACTTCCCGATCCAAATCCTCGCTGACTCGGCTTGGATCTCGTCCCTCTCGCAAGGGAACTACTCCCTCCGTAAACTAATATAAGAGTGTTTAGATCACTATTTTAGTAATCTAAATGCTCTTATATTAGTTTACAGAGGTAGTACTATATAAATAATCCCCTTGCTCTTCTCTGCCGATTTTTGGCAAAATCCATCGCTCCCGTGCCCTAGAACTCGCCGCTGGATCTCACCGGAGTTCCACGCTGCAGAAGCTTTCCGCCGGTCGATCCCGTCGCGTCGGAAGGTTCCCAGCACCTACTTTCTTCTCTGTTAACTTCGCCTTGATTTCCTCTCTCCCCCTCAACTTCTAGTTTACGCAGGGGAGCACCAAATCGGGCACATCAAGCTCGACCCAAAGCTCAACTCTGTCGTCCGCATCACCAACGAGCCGCCCGTGGCCATCGTCTTCAAGTCCGACCGCCCAGACTCTGTTCTCCGGTGAGCACATCTCCCGCTCCGTGCGATCTTGTTTCAACCGCCCAGATTAAGTGTTTTTTTTTCTGTGAACCGGTATACACTAAGTAGCGGCTGTCCGTTACATAGGCCATTACAGCAAACACCCTACGGCCACTCACACCATGCCACTTGGCACATCCACAGCCGCAACAGTTCTTCGAAGAAATCTATTTTGACACATTGGCAGATTCCATATCAAATGTTCATTTAGGTATATCTTGAGATCCGTATGTCCAAATTCACCGATTCTTTTTCCTGTACTCTTAGTGACCAGGAGAATATTGTAGAACCAAAATTTCACATTTTTGAACTATTAAAATTTGAATTTGATGAAATTTGAATTCAAACTTCCGGAGGCCATATCTTTTAAACCGTTGATCCAAATTAGTTGATTCTTTTTGCATTGTGATCCAATTAGCATGTTGTTCGCGCACGAACACGTCTTATGTACCTCCAACGCCGAGGGTGATGCACAACAGCTCACGCCGAAGAAGACCCATCTGTAAGCGCGGTACGCAAGCAATTCGGCGGGCGCTTTTGAGCACCCGAAACCCCACGCGCCCGGGAGGGACCCCGTTAGGGCACGCGGAGGCTATGGGCTGCCCTAGGTCGGCCTGACCGCCCCTAGGCCTCGAGGTTCGCCGCCCTGCAATGAAGAAGAATGAACGAAGAACGAGGAAGAAGAAGAACAAGGGAGAAGGTAAAAATAAAGGTAAAAGATGTAGGTTGATTTGTTCGATTGTGTGTTGTTGTTCAATCGGCCGTCATCTCTTATATATATAAGAGGCAGATGGACTTCCCGTACAAGAAAAGGACTTGCCTTGCCGTCCAAATTATTGAAATCTAACCAAACTCGGACTTCTCACGACCTCTGCCCCGGATGTCCAGCTCTAGGCCCGAATGATCCGGCCTAGCCCAATTTTCTGACAGCAGCTCACTGTTTCGGCTCTAGAATCCACATACAACCTCGGATTTGGGCGTTCTTTATATAAAAATCAACCACCTCGACGAGACGCAGAACTTTCATGTTGAACACTTTTCGATCTGAGGCCATCTTGAGGGTGTTTAGGGCCGTTTTCTAAAGTCTGTAGCAGAAAACGCTGTCCGGACGTCCGGACTTCCACCCGGACTGTCCGGCCTCCATCCGGATCATTCAGGACTGGACCCAGATCATACGGCTTCAGCGCCAACCTTCTGGTGTCTTTGTGCTTCAATTACCTGGATGATCCGGACCCCGGCCCGGATGATCCGACCAAACATTGCTGCAGCGCACAGTTTTGCCTATGACGTTTGCATACGATCTCGGATGAGGAAGACTTTTATATCAAAATCGTCCGCTTCGACGAGACGAAGAACTTTGCAGTTGTAACTTTTTCCATCCAAGGCGGTCTTAATTATGTTTCATGCCATTTTTTAATCTGGTGTCAATACGAGCATCTCTAAGATTGGCATAACTTTTGCATCTGAGCTTCGTTTTGGACCATCTCTATATTTATTTCGATCGGCTTGAAGAGAGCCATCCAGTGGTGACATGAAGTCATAATATTAACATCATCTCATTATAGCCTTGTGACACCCTCGATTCAATCGTACATTAATCATGCACGCAAATGTGTACGATCAAGATCAAGGACTCATGGGAAGATATCACAACACAACTCTAGACACAAATTAAAATAATACAAGCTTTATATTACAATTCACGGGCCTCGAGGGCTCGAATACATAAGCTCGAATACACAAGAGTCAGCAGAAGCAACAATATCTGAGTACAGACATGAATTAAACAATTTTGCCTTAAGAAGGCTAGCACAAAAGCATCTACGATCGAAAAGGCAAGGCCTCCTGCCTGGGAGCCTCCTAACTACTCCTGGTCGTCGGCGGTCTTCATGTAGTAGTAGGCACCCTCGTGGTAGTAGCAGTCATCGTCAAAGGTGGCGTCTGGATCCTGGGCTCCGACATCTGGTTGCATCAACCGAAAAGAAGAAGAAAGGGGGAAAAGGGGAAGCAAAGCAACCGTGAGTACTCATCCAAAGTACTCGCAAGCAAGGATCTACACTACATATGCAACATTATCAAAGGAAGGCTGTATATGTAGACTAGGCTATAGAAATGCCAGAATAGAGAGAAGGCCTAGTCCTATTGAAGACTAGCATCTTCTGGAAACCACCATCTTGCACCAAACAGGAGGGAGTGGAGTAGCATAATGTAAAGTAGTAGTAGTGTTATCAACCTCGCCTAGAGATCCTTTCTCGACTCCCTGCGAGAAAGAAATCCCAGAGCCGTACTATCCATTTCTCATCACAATCCAATTCTCATCACAAGTATCCAGTTCTAGTTGTATCGATTGGGATACAACTCTAAGTGTCCGTTACCGTAGGACAGGCTATCGATAGATGTTTTCTTCCCTGCAGGGGTGCACCAACTTACCCACCACGCTCGATTAACTCTGGCCGGACACACTTTCTTGGGTCATGCCCGGCCTCGGCCAAACAATACGCCGCAACCCGACCTAGGCTTAATAGAGAGGCCAGCACGCCGGACTAAACCTATGCTCCCAGGGGTCATGGGCCATCTCCCCGGGAACTCCTGCACGTTGCTTACGCGGCCGGTGAGCAGACCTAGCTACCTCCTTCAACAAGGCAGGTGCTTACACAGTCCAACCCGGCACGCGCCGCTCAGTCGCTGACGTCTATTAAGCTTCGGCTGATGTATACGACGCAGAACGCCCATACTATGCCCACGTGATGGTTAGTGCTATCAGGCCAGAGGCCCCTCGGATCAAATACCCAAATCGTAGTGGATTGGGAACGCGCGGTAACAAGCAGAGACTCACGAAATATGTGACCCCGTCGCCCCGTCTTGAGGACTTGCGGCAAGGGCTAAGAATGCCCGGCCACGCCTCGTATTCAACTCTCGGGTACCCTCCAGGTCAACCCGTCTCCACATCACTCGCAATTATGCTCGGGCGGGTACCCCTCAGGGTCGACCCGTCTTTAGTGACATGGTTCAGTGTAAAGTCATAGTAATCATAGTAACTGTGTGTCTAAACATCAAGGGGGAAACCCGAGGAATCACCCCCGGTGAATTCCACTCGATGTAATCATCAAGGTGAATGTAAGAGGAATCACCCCCGAGGTTCACACTTGAGGGGTTGCACGACAGAGTCGTATAGGAAGTGGTTAAGGCGGAATCACCCTCGATGATCATGACCGAATAGCTACACTATAGGGTTAACATCAGAAGTGATATAGAGGTCTCACCCTCGCCACTCGATAGTAACCCAGTAGTGTCGAGCAACTAAGGGGAAAGTGATGTGCGGTTCTGGGGCCTGGTCTTTGATCCCGTTGATCGGGTCCTCGATGATGAAGCAGGGGCAACAAGGACAAGGTGGGGGTCACTGATGGATCACTAACCAACCTATACTAAGCAGTTTAGGATAAGCAGGTAAGGTACAACAGCAGATACAAAAGCAGGCTATGCATCAGAATAGGAGCAATCAATAAAAGTAGCAAACTCTAATGCAAGCATAAGAGAATGGAATGGGCGATATCGGGATGATCAAAGGGGGGGCTTGCCTGGTTGCTCTGGCAAGGAGGGGTCATCGGTGACGTAGTCGATCACAGGGGCAGCATCGGTCTCGGGGTCTACCGGAGAGAGGAGGGGGAAGAAACAGTAAATATAAAAGCAAACATAGCATAACAGGACAACAGGCAGAGCTAGACGTGTTCTAACGCGGTGCTACATGATACCGGTGAAGGGGGAAGTCAACCGGAAATGTTTTCCCGGTTCCGGACCTGTGTTAGACAGATGACTGGAGAGGGAAAGTTCCATGTTCAGATAGTTAGAGGCATCAGACAGGTAAATGGACTGCGTGTTCAGATTCATCTCGTCATTCTGAGCAACTTTCATATATAAAACTTTTTCATCCGAGTTACAGATTAATTTATGTGAATTTCCAAGGATTTAAACATTTTTTTGAATTTCTTTTAATTAGCAGACTAGAATATGACGTCAACATGACGTGTTGATGACGTCAGCAGTCAACTGGTCAGCTGACCAGGTCAAACCTGACCTGTGGGTCCAGTCGGACCCACATGTCAGCGACTGCGGCACTAACAGTTGATTAAATTGACTAACAAAACTAATTAGGGGTGTGGGCCGCACTAGTCAGTGACTGATTAGTGATTAAAATGAATTAACAGATTAATTAACATTTTATTTATTTATGAAACCTGTTAATTAGCGCGGGGCCCACATGTCAGTGGGCAGAGTGCCCAGTCAGCAGTTGACCCAGTCAACTGGATCAACTAGGATCCGCGGGGCCCAGCGGCAGTGTCACAGGGGGCCCACTTGTCAGGTCACATCGGCGACCAAAACTGCGGCGGCGCAGCCTCGGATGTGGCCGGAAAAATGTGCTCCGGCCACCGTTTTGCGCACACTTGGGCGCGTTCTAAAGCAAAGACCAAACCGCGTCGAACTGTGGCGGTCTCGCGGCAAGGGAGGCTCTACGGCGACGGCGGCGAGCACATCGGCGGCGAAGCTCGCAGGTGTGCTACGGGGAGGCGGCTGTGTTGCGAATTTGCGCACGCGTTTGGGCTCATTCAAACGCGGTAACATCACCGCCTCGTTCTAACCCAACGGCGCCGGCTATGGTGGTCGGAAGCGACGGCAGCGACGAGTTCGGGCAGCGGACAAAAAAAATGGCGCGGCGGCGAGCTAGCTATGGTGATGCACAAGGCGCGAGGAGAGGAAAGGAGGGAGGGAGGAGCTCACCGAGCGGCTCACGGTGGCCTGTGGTCAGTTTAGTAGCAGCAGAGCTTGACGCAGACGGGGGCGTGTCGGTGGTCGACGGGTAGGTGACCTCGAAGCCGAAGATGCGGGGCCTCTCCGGCTCCTGCTGTTGTGCGATAGGACGAGGCCGAGGCCCGAGCAGCTACTGAACGCCCTGGCGCAGCCCGGGGTGGCGCCGGAGCGCGCGGACGACGGCAGGCGGCGACAGGAGGGGTTCGGTGAGGCGGGGGGATCTGAGGAGGGAAGGCCTAGAGGGAGAGGGAGGGGGACGGAGAGGCGGGAGTGGCGGTAGGTGAGGGGGAGGACTCGAGGCGTTCGGAGGCGTGGAGGCCTTATCCTCTCGCGGGGGTCGTCACCGGCGAGGTGGTTCGGCGGCGACCAGCCTCCTGTAGCGACGCGCACCAGGGGAACAGTGGGGGAGACGACCGGGGCGGGGAGCTGGGCCTGGCCGGCTGGGCCTGTCTCTGTGGCCTTAGGCCCAGGGGCAGGGGGGTTCCCTTTTCTTTCTTGTTTTTTTGCATTTCTATTTCTCTTCTCTTTTTACAGAATGCTTTGCAAATTTTTGGAGCTGCCAAAAGGATTCTGTAAAATGTGGGACTTGGCCACATAATTACAATGCAATGTTTGACACAGCCACAAAAAGTTTGGAAGAAGTTTGAATTAGATGAAATTTGCAAAAAGATGGAAAAGCAATTAATTTGCTGAGTGGCACTGTTTTAATTTGCTATAGTCCATCTTAGCTTGGAGGTGATGTTTTCCTTAACAATCATTTGTTATGGAATTTTTACTAAATGATGGACTATTTTGCAACACCTTTCGTGCAACTTCAAAAATCACTTGCAAATTGAATTTGATTCCAAAGTGGAATTTCAAATGAGATTTGAATCAAAGGTGATTAAGCACTGTTTGGAAAATGATTAGCTTAATCATAGTGGGTTACTGTAGCATGACACTGGGGTTTTACAAATCTCCTGCAGTACAAGAAATCTCGTCCCGAGTTTTAAGAGGTGGAGTAAGGGGAAAGACTCGGGAAGGAAGGAGCTCAACACAAGATAGGTACGTGGGGACTATGTGAGTGAACGTGGCATAGAGGCATCTCTCGATTTAAAATTCAAGAAAGTCATCGAGAGCAAGGTGAGGTGCAATTAGAAGCTTCAACCTGGTAGACAATCGTTTATTTCCTGAAACAAGGGGGGTGAAAGGGGTTCAGAGCAATGGTAATAAGTATCGTGTCTGATACCAGAATAGATCGCCTCTCGGAAGGCGGCTCAGGATTTTCATATGAAGCCAAGTGTGAAAAATAACCTTAGAAACAAGGGTGTACAGGAGAGCCAGGTTTTGATCTTGTGGAACTGTGGGTTATGGGCCCACCATATGGGTTAAAAGTAGAAAGAGCAGTGACATGTTACACGGTTATGATAGCAAGCTTTGTCGGTGGATAGTGTGTCATTTATGTTGGCAACCACGTTGGTACCAAGGGCGAGGGACGAAGAGAACCATATTCCTGCTCGTTGAACGAGGCGGACCAATCGACAAGGTTCACGTCCATCGGTGGTTACCAGAATGTCATCAACAATAGTAACAGGGTCTCACTGACAAGGTTGTACATCGGGGCGTTTTATAAGCAGGGAATTATTTCTGCTTATATCATATACTAGATCACAAGAAGGTTAAACAAACCAATGGAAAGGAAAATGTCGTTATTAGATTAATCGGAACATTGGAAAGGAAAATGTGTTTACACACAAGAATTGGGAGTATATCCTTCCCAAGGGGAAGCGGAGCAGGATATACATGATATGATGGCAAGTTAAAAAGCATTTAGATAAAGAGGGTGTGGGGATAATCATGATATTACCCATACAACGGTGTTTGGATAATAGATCAAGAACAGTTAGCATTGCGCTCCCAATGTTCTTGTTGATGATCAGAGTACCACACACATGCTTCGGGATAGTGTTGGCATGGTCATCAGGGAAAGGTCAGACTTCGGATACACAAAGGATCCATCGGAACAACTTATAAAACAAGTCATACAATTCCAGCAAGAAAAAGATGATTTTGTGGCCGACGGGCTCAGGAACAATTCATCGAGGGCGCAAGGTTGGTATTTCTCATCATGAATTAGATTGATATCCTGGAACAGCTCAGAATGTTGGTGATGATCACAACACATTTGTCGAGAGATTTCCAGAAGATGTAATCGATCGGCGATGACACCAAGTCAAAGGAATGATGAAGCGAAAGGTTATTGGAACCATGGGTACAACACAAACTCAAAATCAAGCTTGTTGTTCAAGGTGAAAAGATCTGATGAGGAAGATCGATGTAAGCTTAGCTCATCGTTGAAAATTGTGCTCGGGAAAGAAGGACCAGGTAGCACAGTTAAAATTTAGCACGACAGGGATATAGCCAATCAGGCTAGGAATGACTGGAAGGATTATTAAACTCGTAAGCAACAAAAATTACTTAGAGTTATCAAATCAGAGTGCGGAATTGATTCACTTACCGGTGTTCTCGAGTGACCAACCACTTAGAACCGGGGATATTGGAATTGGTGATCAATAGTAGTTCGATGAAGAACTCATAAGAAGTTATGTAGTTGCTACGATATTCCCGAGATACCAAGGGGTAACACTCGAGGGTAAATCAAAATAGAGGTTGGGCAGGCATATTGGTTTGCAGAAGACAAGTGCTTTAGCTTGTCCGAGAAATGGGATCAAAGAAGAAGAATCATGGTCGGAACCACGGTTGCAAAGGATCAAATCCCAGATATAAGATGATCTTATAGCATGGGGTTAATTAATTTTAAGAGAAGCTTCCATGATAAGATCTACATCATGTCCGTGGGCATGAACGCAAAGTTCAAGGTTGACTCCCACTTCTTCAATGCATATCATTTCATTTACTTCTCGCTTTCGATGAAGTTGTAGTGTTGGAATGTTATCTGGCTAAACACCAGAAGAGTAAGACTCGTTAAAACTCTCGGGTTCAAACGGATTATGGGAGGCATAGGTTCAACCCAGAGGGGCATCTTAGGAACCTATTCCACAAACTTCAGAAGTAAACAACACAAGCTCGAAAGCTGAGCATGGTTGATAAAAGGAGAGGATATAATTACCAAAGGCAATATGTATCTGGGAAAGAACTTCACGAGGTTCTTTGAATATGAGGACACTGTCGGATGATAATCCAATAATGGATCCGGCGATCCACAATGGGGCTGATGTGAGTATCGATATTCAATTAGAAGAAGAAATAATGCAGAGGCATTGGATTTTGGAAATATCTGATAATTCCAAAGCTTAAATGCAAGGAATTATGATTTCCAATTCGGGGGATTAGAAGCAGATGCTCTAATCAAAAGATAAGCAAGTTGAAAATACATAGACCGACAAT
Organism: Triticum dicoccoides; assembly: GCF_002162155.2. Lineage (NCBI taxonomy): Eukaryota > Viridiplantae > Streptophyta > Magnoliopsida > Poales > Poaceae > Triticum > Triticum dicoccoides. Next base: position 466,935,545 of record NC_041389.1, on the reverse strand, counting down.
CATTCAAGGTTTGGTTTGCCGAGAACCAGCTCATGCCCGAAGTGGAGTCTGAGCCAGAAGGATAAATAATTACCAGGGAATAACTAATGAATGTGTGCATTCACGCACATGCCGAATCAATAGGATAAGAATGACAAACTCAAAGGAGTTTAATGAATATTGTTAGACATATGGAATTAACCCTAATGCAAGACGATAAAGAAGAACAGGAGCAATAGGCTACTGAAGATTTTCGGAAGATTGAATAGTATTCCAAAGAATTTTGTGAGACATATGAACAACTGGGGATGAACGAATCCCCGATAAGTGTGACAAATTATTCGTAGGGTTATTCAGGCAGAAAAGAGCTGCAATGCAGTCGGAAAAAGGATTCTCGAAAGTCATAGAATACTTTCGGGTATCTTGTAATAACAAGAACAACTAGGGATGGAAGTATGAACGGCGAGGTACGCAGTTATCCATAAGGATTCAACAGTGTTAAGGGATTGCAAAAGAAATGGACACAAGTTCTCGGGAGTAGATCGGAGAGTTTCTTCGGAGCCTTCTCGTGAAGCAGGCAACCATCCAGAATGAAGGGGCTCTCCGGGGAAAGTCGTTACGAGAACCTAATGTAGTTAGTAAATTCATTTAACCCGAATAGAAGAGAGAACAGAGTCCGAGAGTATAGACGAGGAGTAAAAGATCCTAATACCACCCAATGGCGACGTGGGCCCGTAAGCCACACAGCCATGTTAGTAAAAGTTTTTGTAGTGACTAGACTCGACTTCGACCAAGGAGTTGGAAAGGGGGCTACCTACAGGCAGTCGGCTCTAATACCAACTTGTGACGCCCTCGATTCAATCTTACACTAATCATGCACGCAAATGTGTACGATCAAGATCAAGGACTCATGGGAAGATATCACAACACAAATCTAGACACAAATTAAAATAATACAAGCTTTATATTACAAGCCAGGGGCCTCGAGGGCTCGAGTACATAAGCTCGAATACACAAGAGTCAGCAGAAGCAACAATATCTGAGTACAGACATGAGTTAAACAATTTTGCCTTAAGAAGGCTAGCACAAAAGCATCTACGATCGAAAAGGCAAGGCCTCCTACCTGGGAGCCTCCTAACTACTCCTGGTCGTCGGCGGTCTTCACGTAGTAGTAGGCACCCTCGTGGTAGTTGCAGTCATCGTCAAAGGTGGCGTCTGCATCCTGGGCTCCGACATCTGGTTGCATCAACCGAAAAGAAGAAGAAATGGGGAAAAGGGGAAGCAAAGCAACCGTGAGTACTCATCCAAAGTACTCGCAAGCAAGGATCTACACTAAATATGCAACATTATCAAAGGAAGGCCGTATATGTAGACTAGGCTGCAGAAATGCAAGAATAGAGAGAAGGCCTAGTCCTATCGAAGCCTAGCATTTTTTGGAAACCACCATCTTGCAGCAAACAGGAGGGAGTGGAGTAGCATAAAGTAAAGTAGTAGTAGTGTTATCAACGTCGGCAAGAGATCCTTTCTCGACTCCCTGCGAGAAAGAAATCCCAGAGCCGTACTATCCATTTCTCATCACAGTCCAATTCTCATCACAAGTATCCAGTTCTAGTTGTATCGATCGGGATACAACTCCAAGTGTCCGTTACCGTAGGACAGGCTACCGGTAGATGTTTTCTTCCCTGCAGGGGTACACCAACCTACCCACCACGCTCGATTAACTCCGGCCGGACACACTTTCCTGGGTCATGCCCGGCCTCGGCCAAACAATATGCCGCAACCCGACCTAGGATTAATAGAGAGGCCAGCACGCCGGACTAAACCTATGCCCCCAGGGGTCATGGGCTATCTCCCAGGAAACTCTTGCACGTTGCGTACGAGGTCGGTGAGCAGACCTAGCTACCGCCTTCAACAAGGCAGGTGCTTACGCAGTCCAACCCGGCGCGCGCCACTCAGTCGCTGACGCCTATTAAGCTTCGGCTGATGTATACGATGCAGAACGCCCATACTATGCCCACGTGATGGTTAGTGCTATCAGGCCAGAGGCCCCTCAGATCAAATATCCAAATCGTAGAGGATTGGGAATGCGCGGTAACAAGCAGAGACTCACGAAAGATGTGACCCCGTCGCCCCTTCTCGAGGACTTGCGGCAAGGGCTAAGAATGCCACGCCTCGTATTCAACTCTCGGGTACCCTCCAGGTCAACCCGTCTCCACATCACTCGCAATTATGCTCGCACGGGTACCCCTCAGGGTCGACCCGTATTTAGTAACATGGTTTAGTGTAAAGTCATAGTAACTATGTGTCTAAACATCAAGGGGGAAACCCGAGGAATCACCCCCGGTGAATTCCACTCGATGTAATCATCAAGGTGAACGTAAGAGGAATCACCCCCGAGGTTCACACTTGAGGGGTTGCACGACAGAGTCGTATCGGAAGTGGTTAAGGTGGAATCACCCTCGATGACCACGACCGAATAGCTACACTACAGGGTTAACATCAGAAGTGCTATAGAAGTCTCACCCTCGACACTCGATAGTAACCTAGTAGTGTCGAGCAACTAAGGAGAAAGTGATGTGCGGTGCTAGGGCCTGGTCTTCGATCCCGTTGATCGGGTCTTCGATGATGAAACAGGGGCAACAAGGACAAGGTGGGGGTCACTGATGGATTACTAACCAACCTATACTAAGCAGTTTAGGATAAGCAGGTAAGGTACAACAGCAGATACAAAAGCAGGCTATGCATCAGAATAGGAGCAATCAATAACAGTAGCAAAATCTAATGCAAGCATAAGAGAATGGAATGGGCGATATCGGGATGATCAAAGGGGGGGCTTGCCTGGTTGCTCTGGCAAGGAGGGGTCGTCGGTGACGTAGTCGATCACAAGGGCAGCATCGGTCTCGGGGTCTACCGGAGAGAAGAGGGGGAAGAAACAGTAAATATAAAGCAAACATAGCATAACAGGACAACAGGCAGAGCTAGACGTGTTCTAACGCGGTGCTACACGATACCGGTGAAGGGGAGAAGTCAACCGGGAATATTTTCCCGGTTCCGGACCTGTGTTAGACAGATGACTGGAGAGGGAAAGTTCCATGTTCAGATAGTTAGAGGCATCTGACACGAAAACGGACCCCGCGTTCGGATTTGTCTCGTCGTTCTGAGCAACTTTCATGTATAAAACTTTTTCATCCGAGTTACAGATTAATTTATGTGAATTTCCAAAGATTTAAACATTTTTTTGAATTTATTTTAATTAGCACACTAGAATATGACGTCAGCATGATGTGTTGATGACGTCAGCAGTCAACTGGTCAGCTGACCAGGTCAAACCTGACCTGTGGGTCCAGTGGGACCCACATGTCAGCGACTGCGGCACTAACAGTTTATTAAATTGACTAACAGAACTAATTACGGGTGTGGGCCCCACTAGTCAGTGACTGATTAGTGATTAAAATGAATTAACAGATTAATTAACATTTTATTTATTTATGAAACCTGTTAATTAGCACGGGGCCCACATGTCAGTGGGCAGAGTGCCCAGTCAGCAGTTGACCCCGTCAACTGGGTCAACTAGGATCCGCGGGGCCCAGCGGCAGTGTCACAGGGGGACCACTTGTCAGGTCACATCGGCGACGACCGGAGACTCGACGCCGGTGACCAAAACTGCGGCGGCGCGGCCTCGGATGTGGCAGGAAAAATGTGCTCTGGCCACCGTTTTACGCGCACTTGGGCGCGTTCTAAAGAGGATACCAAACCGCGGCGAACTGTGGCGGTCTCGCGGCCAGGGAGGCTCTACGGTGACGGCGGCGAGCACATCGGCGACGGAGCTCGCAGGTGCGCTACGGGGAGGCGGCTGCGGTGCGAATTTGCGCGCGCGTTCGGGCTCATTCAAACGCGGGAACATCACCGCGTCGTTCTAACCCAACGGCGCCGGCTATGGTGGTCGGAAGCGACGGTAGCGACGAGTTCGGGCGGCGGACAAAAAAAATGGCGCATCGGCGAGCTAGCTACGGTGATGCACAAGGCGCGAGGAGAGGAAAGGAGGGAGGGAGGAGCTCACCGAGCGGCTCACGGTGGCCTGTGGTCAGTTTAGTAGCAGCAGAGCTCGACGCAAACGGGGGCGCGTCGGTGGTCGACGGGGAGGCGACCTCGAAGCCGAAGACGCAGGGCCTCTCCGGCTCCTGCTATTGGGCGATAGGACGAGGCTGAGGCCTGAGCAGCTACTGAACGCCCTGGCGTAGCCCGGGGTGGCACCGGAGCGCGCGGACGTCGGCAGGCGGCGACAGGAGGGGTTCGGTGAGGCGGGGGGATCTGAGGAGGGAAGGCCAAGAGGGAGAGGGAGGGGGATGGAGAGGCAGGAGTGGCGGTAGGTGGGGGGGAGGACTCAAGGCGTCCGGAGGCGTGGAGGCCTCATCCTCTCACGGGGGTCGTCGCCGGCGAGGTGGTTTAGCGGCGACCAGCCTCCTGTAGTGACGCGCATCGGGGGAACAGTGGGGGAGACGACCGGGGCGGGGAGCTGGGCCTGGCCGGCTGGGCCTGTCTCTGTGGCCTTAGGCCTAGGGGCAGGGGGTTCCCTTTTCCTTCTTGTTTTTTTTGCATTTCTATTTCTTTTCTCTTTTTACAGAATGCTTTGCAAATTTTTGGAGCTGCCAAAAGGATTCTGTAAAATGTGGGACTTGGCCACATAATTGCAACGCAATGTTTGACACAGCCACAAAAAGTTTGGATGAAGTTTGAATTAGATGAAATTTGCAAAAAGATGGAAAAGCAATTAATTTGCTGAGTGGCACTGTTTTAATTTGCTATAGTCCATCTTAGCTTGGAGGTGATGTTGTTTTCCTTAACAATCATTTGTTATGGAATTTTTACTAAATGATGGACTATTTTGCAACAACTTTTGTGCAACTTCAAAAATCACTTGCAAATTGAATTTGATTCCAAAGTGGAATTTCAAATGAGATTTGAATCAAAGGTGATTAAGCACTGTTTGGAAAATGATTAGCTTAATCACAGCGGGTTACTGTAGCATGACACTGGGGGTGTTACAAGCCTCAAGTCACCCTTTGCGATCATGCCATTTTTCGAGCGTCAACACATGCCCCCCTGTTTTTTTGGCAAAGCTAGCGTGCCGAAAAATAACTTGTACCATGTTGGTTCTAAGGACGATGTCAACACTCCATCGGCCACTTTGCATGTGCTTAGGGCGATAAATATATATCGGCCATTATTTGTTTGAATCCTTGATGCAAACTTTGGTGAAACCTTCTCAACTTCATTAACAATCCAATGATAAAGTTCCATAGATATGTATCTCAAGGTCATCCTCGGAACCATATTATTCACCCTTTTGCTAGGATTTTGCAGATAATCAACAATAAACTTTCTCCAATCCTTACTTTCGCCTTCATAAGAAAAATTCATTAGTGGCCGAAGCGGTGGACTTCGGTTCGGCCTTACCAATTCCGAAGAGACTAAGCATCGACTATTGATAGAAATACAATGCACCATGAGTAACATAGTAGCCGGATGCTTTGCTGTGCCAACTCTTTTGAATTGTCATGTCTAGAAGTGGGAATAATTTCAAAGCAACCCAAGGAGGATATTACATCTAGACATGCCTCAAGATAAATTATAAGTGATTCGTCAAAACATTGATAACCCTTGGATATTTGTTGCACTACTCATAAGGAATCACCGAAAACCTCAATATGTATAGCACCTATAGCAAGTAAAAGATCCAAACCGAATAAAATTTCATATTTGGCTGTGATTATTGTGCAAAAATATTTTAAGTGGCATGAGGCTTGTTTTGGTCTCCTATTGAACTAAGGACGATGTTAGGATACTACACCGTCATGCTTTGACATATTTTTAGGACGATAGATAAATATCGGCCATTACCATGAGGGCCATGTAGAATTCACCCACCAAACTATGTATAGCCGAAACAAACAAATAAAATAGCAATAAAATATTTCGACCCCTTGTATTAGCAACAAAAATGTAACTAACCAAATGTATAGTGATTTGGTAATACCCTCTCATGATATAGAAAATTATGTTGCATCCATGGATCAAAATAAATCAATGGAGGGTAATTGATCATACCTAGGGATGAATTCCATGGCAAAGACATCAATGACATGGTTGAAGAAAATGGATGATGTGCTAACCGAAAATTTTGATGTTGTGATGCACACCTTCGGCTTAATTGTTTGTTGCTTCCATCCTTCTCTTTCTTCACTTTTACTGTACTTGTTGTAATAGAAGCATGCACATCATTTTTGTTTTGATTGATCCTCTTGGGAACCCATGCCATGTTCTTCTTTCTCAGCTCTTGTGTACTAAGATTTTGTAATTCCTTCCTTTCCCAATATGATAAGCCGAGTGGGCATCTCGGCTGTGATTCTGTTTTCACCAATGTCAATTGTTTTTTGGCCTTGTGCACTCTCAACTTCTTTTCTTCAGATTTGACACTTTGACTCTCAACAATTGATTGCTTCATCTAATTGCCTATAGTAGCCAATGTCAACACTTCCATTTGCTCTTTTTCATTTGAGATCAAATCTGAAGTAGCGCTCTTATGACCATATCTTTTAACGCGGTAAACTTGCTTGACTACCTCTTTCTTCTTCCTTGAGCTTCGGACCGATTTCTTATGATTGAAACGGTCTTTAACATGTGATTGTTCAAATGTTGTTTCTCTCGGAGCTGCATAATATTGGTGAGATGGTCTAAAATAATATGGAAAATGTGCCTTGTATCATACCCCTCCCATGATGGATATGGATCTACATGAGCATAGGGAGGCATCCACGGCATTAGCATTGGCGGCCCAAAATAAGGATATGAATATGTTGCATAAGAATTCTCACTTTGCCAATACCGATCCTCATATTTGTGCCTTGGGGGTGATCTTGGTTTCTTTGCATGATATGGCCGATAAGCCGATATTTATCCAATAGTTCAGCGAAGGTGATTTTTGATCTCTTACACTTGCGCCTATTTCGGCCTTCGTTCTCTTTAGGTTCGCTTTCATCAAACATTGTTTTTGCTTGCTACCCCCCAGTCCTTGACGTCTTCATTGTAGCTTCGACAGAATTTTCGGCCTCAAGATTATGTTCATTATGCTCTTCAACAACTTTTCTTCTTGAAAGCTTGATCTCGTCACCTGCAGTTTTTACCTTCTCTTTAAATGGATCGGCTTGAAGCAGCAGATGCATAAACTTTTTGCCATCAGGACCAATCGGAATAGAATGGTCATCTCTTGGTGTCTCAACAAACTTCAATCGACCTTTATCAATGGCCGGTTTACTATTTGACGGAATATGTTGCAATCCTCAATACTATGCTTGAACCAATCATGCAACTTACAATACATTCGTCCTTGGATAGATGGCTTGACATGGTGATCAAGAATTCTAATGTAATTATTTTTCAACAACAAATCAAAGATTTGATCACACATGTTTGAATCGAAGGTATACATTTTGTTTTCTAGCCGATCTTGGCGTACGAACGACTTTGAAGGTAAGCAAACGAATGGTTCAGATTTAGAATATCCCCATTCGGCTATGCATTGTGTTTTGCACTCTATCTCCGATGTTTTTGGATAAGATATAATATTAGCATCGGATTTCTCAAAAGAATTTAACCTTGGCTCTACATTTCTGAAATGAAAATAGCTAGAACACATATATCTCAATTGAGACCAAGTGCAAGCCAAGTATGAAACAAGCAAAGCTACCCAAGTAGATATAAACTTTTGATAAAGCAATGGAGAAAACTTTGGCTGCAATAGTTAGTCACTATCAGTCTTTATAAATGGCACAATAGGTTGACCGATATAGTCTATAACAATTTTATTGCTAACAAGTAAATTATGCTTCTTCATTGGTCTTTCAAAATTACTTATGAGAATTTTTCTTATAGAAGCATCGATAATAAAGTTGCGACCAAATTGAAAGATAGGCAAATCACTTGCTAGACATACCTCTTCAATTACGTTGGGAGAGCATGATGGTTGTATCACTTGAATAATACTTTGTTCCACTTTTGACTGACTCTCCAATGCCTTGCATACTCTTTTTCTTTGATAGATTCGGTACACATACTATTTGATTTGGCTTTTTCAATAACCAAATTTTCTTTGTTACCTGAATCAATATTTTTTCTCTCTTTGAATTTGCAAGGCTTCTCGCTCTTGTCTTATTTTAGCCCACATCTCAGCTTGGCGAGCTATAAACTTTTTAATCTCAATTTCCATCCACTCATCATGAGATTTCCCCCCAATACTTTGAGACTCTTTAGGCAATGAGGTGCCAAAACTTTGCGATTGTTTAGGTGGTACAGTGGATGCTACAACACTGGGCGACTGCATCATTTGCACAACTCTAGCTTTTACAGCAGCAAAATCATGAGGCTTCCCGCCTTCTGTTAGTTCCTGGCGAATAGAGTTGCATAAATCCAAAGACAATGTCAGCTTGCCAGCCTGGATATGGTTGCCCCCCGGTGCTTTTAGACTCTTTCGGCAATGAGATGTTGCCGAAATCCTGTAATTGTGTAGGAGGGACATGATATGCCACGGTAGTAGGTGAAGGCATTTGTGCTCCTACAGAAGTTTCACTTATTCGGCCATGACCATGAAGGTGCGGAGCCGAATTATGGAAATCGAAAGTTGCGTATGGTGCCAAAAAATTTGTAGCATTAGGTGTAGCATATGATGTTTGAGGGTAATTGGCCGAATAACTAGTAGTAACATGGCCAATTCCCCTATCCACCGGCAGGTTTGGATTAACATACTGCAAGTTATTTTCCCATGAATAAAAACTTGAAACACTTTGTTGCATACCATTGGAAGTTCCTACATAGGGTGTCTCAATTTGATTAACCGAACTCATCATATTAATCATCGGCATATAAATTTGTGGGGTTGCCGATGCATGGGCATTGGGATACATATGTTGCATGTTGCTAAAATCATATGAAGTAGAATCATGGAGATTTTGTTGCATCAGCCCTTGCACATAATTAGATGCATGATTGATAAAGTTAGGGCTAGCCGATACATTATGCTCATTAGGTGATCCAGCAACAACATATGGATTATTTGCATCTACAAAGGGGAATTGGGTATTCATATTACCTTTTGTAGATTGCAAACCCTAGATGACGATCTCTTCGTAGCAAGAACGGGCCGGAGACCGTTCAAAGCTTCGTCCCCAGCGGAGTCGCCAAAAAGTGTGTTCGCACATGAACACGTCATTGTGTACCTCCAACGCCGAGGGTGATGCACCACAGATCACGCCGAAGGAGACCCGTCCGGAAATGAAGGGGAATTGGGTATTCATATTACCCTTTATAGATTGCAAACCCTAGATGACGATCTCTTCGTAGCAAGAACAGGCGGGAGACCGTTCAAAGCTTTGTCCCCAGTGGAGTCGCCAAAAAGTGTGTTCGCACACGAGGGTGATGCACCGCAGCTCACATTGAAGGAGACCCGTCCGGAAGCGCGGTACGCAAGCAATCCGGTGGGCGCTTTTGAGCACCCGAAACCCCACGCCCCCGGGAGGGACCCCGTCAGGGCGTCCAGAGGCTATGGGCTGCCCTAGGTCGGCCTGACCGCCCCTAGGGCATCGAGGTTCGCCGCCTTGAAATGAAGAAGAACGAACAAAGAACGAGGAAGAAGAAGAACAAGGGAGAAGGTAAAAATAAAGGTAAAAGATGTAGGTTGATTTGTTCGATTGTGTGTTGTTGTTCAATCGGCCGTCACCTCTTATCTATATAAGAGGCTGATGGACTTCCTGTACAAGAAAAGGACTTGCCCTGCCGTCCAAATCATCAAAATCTAATCAAACTTGGACTTCTCATGACCTCCGGCCCGGATGTCCGGCTCTAGGCCTGGATGATCCGGCCTAGCCCAGTTTTCTGATAGCAGCTCACTGTTTTGGCTCTAGAATCCACATACGACCTCAGATTTGGACGTTTGTTATATCAAAATCAACCTTCTCGACGAGACACACAACTTTCATGTTGAACACTTTTCGATCTGAGGCAATCTTCGGGGTGTTTCGGGCCGTTTTCTAAAGTCTATAGTAGAAAAAGTTGTCCAGACGTCCGGACTTCTACCCGGACTGTCCGGCCTCCAACCGGATTATCCGGGACTGGACCCAGATCATCCGGCTTCAGCGCCAACCTTCTGGTGTCTTTGTGCTTCAATTACCCGGATGATCTGGACCCTGGCCCGGATGATCCGGCCAAACATTGCTGCAACGCACGGTTTTGCCTATAACTTTTTCATACGATCTTGGATGAGGATGATTTTTATATCAAAATCGTTCGCTTCGACGAGACGAAGAACTATGCAGTTGTATATTTTTTCATCCAAGGCCATCTTAATTAGGTTTCATGCCATTTTTTAATCTGGTGTCAATACGAGCATCTCTAAGATTGGCATAACTTTTGCATCCGAGCTTCGTTTTGGACCATCTCTATATTTATTTCGATCGGCTTGAAGAGAGCCATGTAGTGGTGACATGAAATCATAATTTTAACATCATCTCATTATAGCCTCAAGTCACTCTTTGCGATCATGCCATTTTCGAGCGTCAACACATGTAGATAATATATATACCTATTGATATGTTCTTTTATTTAAGTTTTATTTCAATTATTTTCTGTTAACTTTATTGTGGCGTTATGTGAGTATGGTTTATTTATTGATGCCTTCGTTAATCGTATAGATTGTCCGGAGTGCGAAGCGGATCAGAATTAATCGTTAGATTACTTCAACAGAGTTCAAGGCAAGTTTGCACTTTTGATTTTGTGCATCCTATATTCTGCTATGCATGTGTGATTTTTATGCTATGACATGTGCTTGATTTGATCTGTATGTTCTCTGTTGTCATATTCTGATATTGATTGTATTATGTGATGGTGTGATCAACTTGCTATGTTAGACATGGGCCTGTGTCGAGTGATCCATGAAAGTGGTGAGTGTTTATAGCCATAGGCTCGGTATTATTAACCAGGTGAATGCATCATTGGCAGAGTGCTCTATTGTCCCTAGAGAATGCGTCACTGACAGAGCGTACTTGAGGTGAGGTATAGTTTTCGGAACTTAAATCAAGTGAATGCGTCCTTGGTAGAGAGCTCTATTGTTCCTAGAGAATGTGCCATTGACAGAGGGCACTTGAGAGATACTTCTGAAGTTCTTGTCATGTTTATTTAGAATCTTTGGGTTATCTTGGGCCAGTAAATTAGAGATGGTTGTGAGTTCAGGTAGTGGAGGTAGGTGAAGACATTCTTCTCCAAACTAACTTGAGTGTTTTGTTTGTCATACATTGCTTTGTGATGTAGGTTTGCTATATCATATCGTGTGATTTGCCAATACATTCAATGTATTGACCCTTGTGGCTGCAACTTATCATGTTGCGGGATTTTCAGATGATTAGTGAAATATCGTAGGGTCGCGAGTCTTCACTCAACATGTTCTCTAGTGGGCATTGATAGACTCATCGTTTATTATGCTACCTTTCCGCTATTATTATTGAATAAGTTAGCCATGTTCTATTCAGTTTGTAATACTTTATAAATTCTGGATCATACGTTATAGTAAATGATGCACTTGTTATTTGATATTCATATGTACTGTGTGTGCTAGTGAATCGATCCAGGGACTAGCACAGTGAGCACATAGACATTGAATCTTATCAGATTCGGGTCATTATAGTAATATAGTACGGACTATGTACTATCGTGAGCGACTGATCATAGTGCCACTGCACACGAGTGTGTGTCTGATCGATTCATCCATTATTCATAAGTTATGCATGGTTGTGTGGTGTCTAATGGTGGTCGTCGAGGGCTAGCTGGCGACAAGAGCGGTTGCATGGATGCCTGGTTGTCAATACGTTCCACATATGCTTCAAAGACTCTTCATCCATGAGTTCACATTTTACCACCACACCAGTGTCTGACCGCCCTGGCCTACCAAAACCCCTTCCATCGCTAGCGCGCGCTTCCCGCCTTAAAAGGTCACCGTCTCTCCAGAACGTCAATGCCGCATTCACCGGACTTAACTCCAGGTGCAGTTGGTGTGTCACTGACATGCGGGCCAGATGCCCATTGGGTCCACATGTCAGTAACCCAACGCACATGTAGTTAAGTCACTAAAGCAGTGTCCGCATTCATGCCCGACGAACCTACTCCGGCACCAGCCGTCCATCCGTATACCGCGGCTCATTGCCATTCGCCCGCTATATTAACTTGAGTCCCAGCCCCTAGCCATAGCCAAAGATCCACACTCATTCTCCTCCAGTCCCTTCCTTCTGTCGGACCGCCGGCTCCCCCCCGACCGCCCTTCGCCGCCACAATCACGAAGCCGGCGCGCATGCGCGGGTGCAGCCGGTAGCGTGGAAGAGTAGTACACAGTAGGTCGCCGCTGCTCTGGTCCTAGGAAGGCCACCGCTACTCCACTCAGTCGATGCCAAGCTTGGTGGGGTAAACATCGGAGGCCGATTAGCCGCTTGACGGTGACGTGGAGGCAGAAATCTTCAGAACCTTGTGCTCCGGAGGAGGAGGTTATCGAGGTGGATGAGGAGGAGGCAAAGGCAATGGCCGGCTTTCTCGGGTTCATGGCCGGACATGGTGGTCGGCGCCGGCGATCATTTAGATTAGGTTTACAGTAGGTTTTAGTATGGTTTGTGCGAAATATGTAATGAATTTCGTCCAGTTTGTAGGAAAAGTTTTCGAAATGTAATGAATTTCATTCAGTTAATTTGAAATTTTCTATGTTTGCATGAATCGTCCGGTTAGTTCATATAGTTGTCGAAAGGTATGCAGGCAGCATCGGATGGCATCCATTAGTGTCCTCGGACAGATGCCAGTGTAAATTTGTGGGCCAGCGCTGGAGATGCCCTAACTATCATGCTATAATCGCTAACAGTGCTCCATTATTTGGCAGGGAACAGTTACCCCTCGATCAAAATCAGATCCGCCATGTTTCGTACTCTTCCCATGTAAGAGTGTAAACTCTTGCTTACATAAAAATGGAGCAAGTGGACAGCACTGCAGCACGTCATATCACTCAAGCTAGCCCGCCTAACACATGGGAAAGCACCGCCCTTGTCATTTTGTTCAGGATTTCTATCGATTGATCGCATGAAAATGTTACACTTGGCAAATTCAAAAGGAAAAGGTGACACACTTACGACTCGTACATGTCGCATCCCTGACAGTCCGGCTCGCACGCTGCTCACCAGAGGGAACACGCGTTGTCTTGCAATTTCATTGACATGTGGGACTGCAATTGAATAAACCGTCGATAGCTGAAATCTAATCGCTCGACGGGCGTCGGCTGAGAAGAGAGAGACGGGGGAGGAAGAAAAGATCGCCCGCCCGCCGTGCACAGACTCCAAGAAATATATGGTGATAATGTGAGGTGGGCCATGCGGGAGTCCGGACCGCTTCCAAGCCCGCTTCTCACCGCCCTGGCCCACCAGAAACCTCTCCCCCACCTCCCCGTGCGCGCTGTCCCTCAGACGCTAGCTGCCCGCATTCATAGCAAGTAGTACCAGTAAAATACTGGGCTATAAGCCAGCTTATGTGGAGGAGAGAGAGGCATTGACAAAGTCAAGGAGTGGGCTCTGCAAGAGCCCGTCTCTACACGTGCTCCTAGGTATAAAAAACTAATTCTAAAAAAAAGAGGCATAAAAAAATAATTGTGTCTAAAGAAATAAAGGTAAAAAACATTTGAGAGGAAATAGATAGATAGAAAGTGAGAAAAGTTGTAACCTTATAGCCAACCTTATAGTCAACACTATGCTAGTATTACATGAGGAAGGAAGGAGTGGTGCACATGCCAAGTTCACTGGGCTGCCGTGTTTCACACTCCTCCATCGTAACAGTGTAGACAATAGCTTTAATCAAAATAAACAATGAATACTCGTTGCTCGTCCTCTATATCGGAAAGAATACTTTCATTCGCCGACATGTGGGACATCGACCATCCTGGTCCACCTGCCATGAACAAAATTATCCTGGTCCACCCCGGTCGTAGCGCATGCCCAACCTGTCCCACTGTAAGTTGGTCGCATGAAGGAACCATCATGACTGCGTTGAATTCTGCTTCTTCAAGAAAACTTACTGTACCCGCAATACTGCTACCACACATGAAGACTGGATGGCATTGTACCACGTCATATCACTGAAACCCACTAGGCCAAACTAGCCCGCCTAGGTCATCTATTTTGGAACGGAGGGAGTACATCTCTGTACTGTTATGATTTTGTGTTGTACGTCTCTGTACTTTTGCTACGATTTTCCTACCCTATGAACCAAATGAGGCCTGAATGTATCTGTGTCGACTATTGTCTGATCGATCGCTAATCCTACAATTTTAGGAGCTTGGGCTATTGGCCGATCGACGATGGATAAGTATAAGCGTACCACGAGCTCATCAGCCCCAATGTTTCTCTTCGGTGAGTGTTTTGCAAGTACTATAGCTCACACAGTAGCTAGCCTACTAACACCAAGAATCATCAAACAAGCCCTGCTGATATGATAAATAGTTCAAACTTACATCTAAGCATGCCATATATTACATCAAAAGCTGGTGAGGATACATCTGTTTCCATAACTCGGAGAGGGTTCACATGATTCACTATCAAATAAAAGTATCAAGTACAGCCCACACAAGACAGTGCACTAGCCCTAAGATGGTTTGATAACATGCATCGTTCTGGTAATTAAACACATGGCAATGCAAACTACCCTGAAGGATTAGCACGACCAACTATTTCTTGTCATCGATCTCTCGGGCAATGACCACAGCACGGACAGCGGCATGGGAATCGATCTTTAGGGCGATGTCCATAGGACTGATCGCAACATCGGAATCGATCTCTGGGGCGATGTCCACAGGATGGACAGCGGCATCAGAATCGATCTCCGAGGCGATGTCAACAGGATGGATCGCGACATCGAGTACGATCTCTGGGGCATTGTCCACAGGACGGGCCACGACATCAGAATCATCAAGGGCATCCACCGTCACCTGCACAACCCTAACATATGAGCAAGCACATTGCAAATAATCAAAAACCACAACTATGGTAAGCCATTATTTTTTACCTTGTGCAGCTCACCGGGGGATCCCATCCCTTCGGGGGCCATCTCCTCGTCCTCGATGGGGGCCATCACCTTGCCAGGGGAATATTGCTTCTCAACGGTGACTATCTCCTCAAACTCGGCCTTGAGCCTCACATAGGTGGCCATTAGAGTTTCTGGGGTAGGCATGGTGGGGCCCTTGCTGTTCTTCCAACTTTTTTTGAGGAGTTCGTCCGCCAATATCGTCAACTCTTTGGCCAGTGCTTGTTTCTTGGAGTTCTTCGTCTCCATGGGTTGGCCCGCCAACATGGTCAACTCGTTGGTCGATGCTCTCTTCCTGGAGATCGCTGTCTCTAGTGGGTTGTCCGTCGGCAACTCTTTGCCTGGTGCTGCAGGGTCCATCAATGAACTAACAAACAAAAAGCAATCAAAAGAAAACCACAGTCGCAATGAAAGCGGGAAAAGAATAGGCTGTGAGAATCGGTCGGTGCTTCGCAAAAAGAAGATTCTTGGAATGAAAATATAGTAGAATCACTGATTCACCCACCTTTCCTTCGTCGGTACAGAAGAAAAATGGCAGAAGTGAGTAGCCTGGAGTGAGGTTTTCTTCAAGAAAGGGGAGAAAGGGCTTCAACGAGCGTTCCAGTGAAATGATGGTTGCTTCGTTCAGTCCAACTTCGAGGCCACTTTACCACTGCTGTTAAAGGTGTGGGTTTTGTGATATGACGGGTCATGATGGCCACACCGGGGTGAGCGGTGAGTCTCGACTGTAGCACCTCGTTGTGATTTGGTGGATGGCATGCGGGCCCGAATGCTTTGATGTCCCGCATGTAGATAGAGCGTCTAGTCATATAGCAGTGCTCAATATTGTGCACCGCAACCAAGGCGGAGAGGAAAGCGAGGGAACTATGTAATTAATGCATGAGTTTAGTTAGGGTAGTTTTGTAAAGTACGAGATACATTCCTCCAATCACAAAATGCCTTGGTTGATGAAATTTGAGATTTGAGCCCTATAAACCAGAAGGGAGGAAGTACTGCACGCGATGTAGTCTAGTCACTTGTTGAAATCTCTAGAAAGGCAAATACTCTTTTCTGGTTTACAGGGCTATATCATAACCCACGAGTATAGGGGATCGCAACAGTTTTCGAGAGTAGAGTATTCAACCCAAATTTATTGATTCGACACAAGGGGAGCCAAAGAATATTCTCAAGTATTAGCAGTTGAGTTGTCAATTCAATCACACCTGGATAACTTAGTATCTGCAACAAAGTATTTAGTAGCAAAGTAGTATGGAAGTAACAGTAACGGTAGAAAAAGTAATAGTAGCAGTTTTGTAGTAATTGTAACAGTGGCAACGGTAAAGTAACTAAGCAAAGATCAATGTGTGAAAAGCTCGTAGGCATTGGATCAGTGATGGATAATTATGTCGGATGCGATTCCTCATGTAATAGTTATAACATAGGGTGACACAGAACTAGGTTGAGTTCATCAATGTAATGTAGGCATGTATTCCGAATATAGTCATACATGCTTATGGAAAAGAACTTGCATGACATCTTTTGTCCTACCCTCCCGTGGCAGCGGGGTCCTAATGGAAACTAAGGGATATTAAGGCCTCCTTTTAATAGAGTATCGGACCAAAGCATTAGCACTTAGTGAATACATGAACTCTTCAAACTACGGTCATCACCGGTAAGTATCCCGATTATTGTCACTTCGGGGTTAACGGATCATAACACATAATAGGTGACTATAGACTTGTAAGATAGGATCAATAATTCACATATATTCATGAAAACATAATAGGTTCAGATCTCAAATCATGGCACTCGGGCCCTAGTGACAAGCATTAAGCACAGCAAAGTAATAGCAACATTAATCTCAGAACATAGTGGATACTAGGGATCAAACCCTAACAAAACTAGCTTGATTACATGGTAAATCTCATCCAACCCATCACCGTCCAGCAGGCCTACAATGGAATTACTCACGCACGTCGGTGAGCATCATGAAATTGGTGATGGAGGATGGTTGATGATGAGGACGGCGACGAATACCCCTCTCCGGAGCCCCGAACGGACTCCAGATCAGCCCTCCTGAGAGAGTTTAGGGCTTGGCGGCGGCTCCGTATCGTAAAACGCGATGAATCTTTCTCTTAGATTTTTTTCTCCGTGGACGTGAATATATGGAGTTGGAGTTGAGGTCGGTGGAGGTCCAGGGGGCCCACGAGGCAGGGGCGCGCCCCCCACCCTCGTGGACAGGGTGTGGGGCCCCAAGGGCTGATTCTTTCACCAGTATTTTTTATTAATTCCAAAAAGTTGCTCCGTGGATTTTCAGGTCATTCCGAGAACTTTTATTTCTGCATAAAAATAACACCATGGCAGTTCTGCTGAAAACAGCGTCAGTCCGGGTTAGTTCCATTCAAATCATGCAAGTTAGAGTCCAAAACAAGGGCAAAAGTGTTTGGAAAAGTAGATACGATGGAGACGTATCAACTCCCCAGGCTTAAACCTTTGCTTGTCCTCAATCAATTCAGTTGACAAACTGAAAGTGATAAAGAAAAACTTTTACAAACTCTGTTTGCTCTTGTTGCAAATATGTAAAGCCAACATTCAAGTTTTCAGGAAAGATTATGAACTAACTATATTCACAATAACATTTAGGTCTCACGTTTACTCATATCAATGGCATAATCAGCTAGCGAGCAATAATAATAAATCTCGGATGACAACACTTTCTCAAAACAATCATAATATGATATAACAAGGTGGTATCTTGCTAGCCCTTTTTGAGACTATAAACATAAATGCAGAGCACCTCTGAAGATCACGAACTGACTAAACATTCTAATTCATGGTTGTGACACCCCAAAAATTTAAGCATGTTTTGTTTATTAAAATTTTGCCAGGAAACTTAAAATTTTATTTTCTGGATTTATTCTTGATCTCAGAACCTCTCTTTTCTTCTAAGTTATGGAGTTTTTACCCCAAGTGAAAACTTTTCAATCATTATTGGACTTATTTCCCCTCCCAAATAAAACAATTCTTTTATTAGTGGGATTATTTATATAATTATTTTTCCCTGGGCTTTATTTCTCTAAAATGGTTTTTCATAAGTTTTAGGGTTCCATTTGCACTGCAACCCTTTGATAAATTCATTTAAAAATCCCACCAAAATTTGGGGATGACATATGATGTCCCTAGATCACTTTTATGCAAAAATATATTTCAATCATTGGACATTTTGAGTTCTACACCAAGTTTTCAAATCTGGTCCAGTGGGCAATTTTGCACTACAACCTAATTAAATATTTCTTTAAAACTTCCACCAAAATTATGGGATGTTAATAGGAGTATATTATTCAACTTCATGCAAAAACCCAGTGATGTCCTTTGAAAAAATTGAGTGAATGAACCTCTTTTTCATTCTGGTCCAGCATGGTGATTTGTACATCAACCATATTTTAACTTGCCCTTTTAGCTATGATTCCTTTTCCTACTTATAAACCACCCTTCCAAACCCTTAAGTCCAGAAGAGTGGACCTATTGGAGGATTTTAAGTGCATGCAATTATGCCCTTTTCTTTCTGTCCAGAATCAGTTTTCTCACAAACTTGCACCATCAAGTTTCTAGTCTTGTCCAACTAACATTACCACCCTCTCTATCATCTAAAGAGACTAGGATCTGGAGATTTTGGCCACCCCAAGAGTTGCCTAAATGCACTTAGCATTCTGTCGAACACCTTGTGTGCATGGCCAGTTTTGGCATGGTTTTTAGTTAGCATTGTAAGCTTGGTCCCCTGACCTAACCACCATGTCCCTTGATCTCCCTACTAGCTCTAACCTAGTCCTGTTATTTGCCAGCCTCGCTCAAGCAATCTAGGCTAACCTGGCATTCTATCGAGCATGTCTCGTGCGTGCTCTGGCGCGCCCAGGACGCGTGTTTTGCACGTGCGGGCACCGAGCCACCGCGTTGCACGGCCGCCTCCCCGCGCCCGCTCTGGCCTCTCCCCACTTGCAGCCAGCACGCCCGCCCCCTCCCTCGCCGCAGAGCCGCCCTTGGCGCCCTACAGCGCCGCCATCAGTTCGGCCACGGCGGCTAGCGACCGGCCACAGTGGGCTCCTGCCCCGGACGGCGCCGCCCGAGCCACTAGCGCTCGCCAGCTGCCCCCTAGAGCAGCTCAAGCTCATCCGCAAGCTTGTCCGCAAGCGCTCGTCGCCGCCACGTCCCCCTGCTGCTACAGAATGGCGGTCGCCAGTGATCTTATCCCCGGCCGCCGCGGAACCGCCACTGCTCACCTATTTAAGGGGCCCCCGAGCTCGTCCAGGCCCTTGAGCAACTCATACCACCTATCTCACTTCCTCACTGATCCTCCCGTAGTAGAAGAAAGGCCAGAAACGGTCATCTTCTTCTTCTCCGGAAACCACGACCGCCGCCTCTGTCTCGTTCATTCCAACGCCACCAAGGCCTCCCCCTCTCCACTCTCTTCACCAACAGCTTCCTGCAGCACCCACGAATCCATCCCCATGGTAGATTATGATCAGGACTCGCCGCAGGCAAAAGCCCCATCTCACCCGACGCCGCCATCCGCCGGAAGCTTGTCGCCGGCGACTCCGTCCACGTCGGCGACCATGGCGGGTACCCACGGGTTCGCCTCGACCACCTGAGCACACCCATGTGCTCAGGTCCTCGAGGGATGCCTCCGTTCGCCGGCGAGCCTCGTCGGAGCTCCGCCTGTGTTCGGTCGGAGGAGACGGGGCGCGCGTGGACTGGTCAAACCTGACCAGTGGGCCAGGCGGGCCCACCGTCAGTGACCCAGCGTCCGCTGACTCGTCCGTAAGTGGAGACGTATTCCCAGAATATGTGTTCGACATCATCGGCCCTCCCGCGCAGCCGAACGGCTGGGCTAGGCCCAGTTGTGGCAGACGGCTAAGTCTCGCCCAGTGCGCACTTCTGCCCTTCTCCTTTTCTTTTCCAGTAGATCCCAAATAAATCCACAGCGGCGATTTCACATCCAAATTTGATGGTTCAAATTTCTAAATACTTTTAAATTCAAGCTCCATTTATCCAGATGGGGTGAACATTTTTCCTAAGCCTGGTTTTTGCTGGATCTAATAAATAGTCCATTTTCTTGATTATTCCATCTTAGTAAATTCATAGGAAAATCATATGAACTCCAAATGACTTGATTCCTTTTCTGTTATTTCTCAATTCTCATCTAGTTTATTTTTGTAATTATTTCAAAATTTGCCAAACAACTTTTATGTACTGTTTTGGAATTGTGTGGTAATTAAAATATTTTGAAAATAGGAAATGGAGGGGAGATATAACTTTCAAAAGTTTTGGAGTGCACCTCACCCCTCCACAACTTGAAGGCAAGCATTCTGAACCCTGGCATAATATTTTTGGTGCGTTGGTTGACACGATTATAACACCACCTTAATACGGAGAACTCATTATTTTACGTGGTCATACGATTATTTGCATGAATGCATATTGGAGATTACCTTGCTGTTGGAGATGGATATACTTGTGATGGTAATCACCCTCGTATGCCCTGCATGCATGCCGGAAAGAAATCCGGGAAAGTCTCTGCCTTGGGTAGGCGTGAGCTTGTTCCCGGTCTCTGTCGGGACGGTTATGTATGGTATGGCATATTAAGGTATAATGAGTGGTGATTCTGTTGGTTGAAATATATTTGTCATGCTAATCAACCAGGGAATACTTAAACCTCCTGAGTCGACCATAGATCGAGTCTTGTTCCAGTAACCCCCATAATTGTATCGTACTGCCACTTGTCCATGCAGCAGGTAGGGTACGGTTCAGTAAGTTGTCAACCCCTTTCTAGCACACACCGTACAGAGAGGCCATGTGGAAGATACCAATACAGCCGGTAGGCATGCCACCTGGTCCGGAGGCATGGGTGTTTTCGGTTGTAGCCGAAGGGGGTAGCTCCCCTAGTTTGCGCGCGGTATAAATTTTGTGATCCCATGCTATTCGAGGTTGTAGCCTGCCCACTTAGAGTTTTGCTTAACAGGTGTCGTGGGTGATTCCAGACACCGGTAAGTTAAGCTGGTGTGTGCGGTCAGGTGTGTTTTGAATTAAAAGACCGTAAATGGAATTAGTCCCTTTGGACTAAAGGAATCCGTTACTCGTGGGTAAAGAGTACACCCTCTGCAGAGATTAAATCTATTCGAGTAGCCGTGTCCATGGTTAAGGACTACAGTCTGGGATGGGTCAAGTGTCGGTCTTAGTGTCGGTCTTCGGAGGAAAAACAACTAAGTCAGAACATTGATTATGACCAGTGGCAAATGATGATTATGATTATTATTGTTGTGGACTAACTATTTTCATTACTTGATTTATTGAGTATCCCTGGGACGGTTCTACCTCCCGGATATTCACTGTGATTATTCTGTTATAAGCCCTTTATGTGGTGTCGCAGAGACACCCGACTGTGGCATGTTTGTTATTTAATTACCATATAAGCCCTTTATGTGGTGTCGCACAGACGCCCGACTGTGGCATGTTTGTTATTTATTTACCATATAAGCCCTTTATGTGGTGTCGCTGAGACGCCCGACTGTGGCATGCTTGTTATGTATTCACTTTATAAGCCCTTTATGTGGCGTCGCACCAACGCCCGACTGCGGCACGTTTGTTACTTATGAGCCCTTTCTGTGGTGTCGCTCAGATGCCCGACTGAGGCATTCTATTTCTACTCTCTAATTGCATTATTCATGTGCTACGTGAATAACTTGTTTGCGTGCATCATGGATTTTATTCCTGTGACTGACGTTGTGATCATACAATATTTCAGAGCATGATTATCGTTTGTTATATTATACCTGTGTTCATAATGTTTGCGAGTACATTCAAAGTACTCACTGGCTTGTCCCTGGCTATTGTCTTGGCCACATTTCTTGCTTGGAGAGGAGCGTTGCGATGACAGCCTCGGAACCTAATCAATGGTGATAGCATCCTCGCGAAGATAGGAGTTATCCAGGTCAGCTGTTCCTGTGGGAAATGGAGTTCCACAGACGCTGATGACCACAAACCGCTTCCCCATCAACCACTAGAAACCTTGTGTTGTACTCATAGGCCAGAATGGTCTCGTACTACATATCATGTATTTTGCTTGGAGTTATTGTATCAAGTTTGTGTCTCGCCAGCTAACAGTAATCCTGGGGCTGGTGAGCATAAGGGCCATTTTCTAGGAAATTAATATCCCAAAATCCGGTCCTGATAGACTTGGTATCAGAGCCAGGCTGACCATTGGCTAATCCTATCTTAGCCAGGTCGAAAAACCTAGGTTAACCAAACCACCAGACCATAACCTAACCCCGGCCAAGCTTCTCGCGTAAGATTGCCCCACAGTGACCTGACACCTTTTGGCAGTCGGTGCCCAACCTATCAGCCTAGCCTGTCGATCACGCGCCAGTGACCGACACCTAAATTGTCTCATTCGCAAGCGTGCGAAGGAAGACTCCGCCCTCTGTTTCTATAAAAAGGGCACGCTAACCTCAACACAGCACATCACAGCCCCTTCCCCAAACCGAGCCATAATGCCTGGCCCCGTCGTGCACAATGAAACCACAGCAAACAACGTTGGAGGTTTTGTGACCGTGCTAGCAAACCTCACCCGCCGTGCCTTTGCATTAGAAGAACCCCCAGAATATGTGGTGTACCAAGGACCCATGAGCGGTGAAAGCCGTCAATTCTAGGCCACCGTACACATCTATGGTAGGGGTCTATCTCCAGAACGCCCCTACAGGTTCACCGGAAGGACAACTTCCTTTGAGCCACAAGCCATCCAACTAGCTGCTCGAGAGGCTGTAGTTCAACTCCGGCACTTGTCGCCCAGAGTTAACTGCCGCTCGTTCTACTACTACCCCAGCCGTGACGGGTATGGTAGGCCACCCCAGGTTGCCAACGGAGATCACGAGACGGACCCTGCTTTGTTGCATCTGGTGCGCTATGTAAGTGCACTAGAGGATATGTTCGATCAAATCACCCTTGATCTGATCGCAGCTCGTGGAGAGCTGATTCGCCGAGCCCCGGCAAGAGGAGAAGAGGAGCCCAACACCGACAATCCAGTCGTGCTATTCGGACAACCGATCGAGTCTTTGAGGTCTGCCCCAGTCATCAACCAAAATACCTTGATGACCCCAGAAGTGCTTTGTCGCCTTTTGGGAACATGCTCCAACGGGATTGTGGACAACAATCCCCGAGATGGTCATCATCGCTACCCCGACCCTGCAGTTCCTCAACCCCCTCCAGCTAATCCTGACGGTGAGAACCGTGGAGAAATCTCGACGTCCGCAAGGCACGCCCGCTTAGGTATTAATGAGGTAGACTAGAGTCGCTCGAGTAGTACCGAGTCTTAGTATGTCCACGCCCTGTAATTATGTGATCCTGTATCGCCATGATTAAATGCTAATTGCTTGTGCACCCCTATTTTAGTAATATCCATGCATGAGTATGTTGATGTGCGATTGCATTTTTAATCTCGGGCGTAGCTGCCAAAAACCAACCTCGATGACACAAAGTTTGTGCTATAAGTAAACTTTTTGGTTTCAACTAACATGAATGATGTTTTCAAAAACAACTCCTAGCAAATCTCGAGGACGAGATTTTTCTTAAGGGGGGTAGTGTTGTGACACCCCAAAAATTTAAGCATGTTTTGTTTATTATAATTTTGCCAGGAAACTTAAAATTTTATTTTTTGGATTTATTCTTGATCTCAGAACCTCTCTTTTCTTCTAAGTTATGGAGTTTTTACCCAAAGTGAAAACTTTTCAATCATTATTGGACTTATTTCCCCTCCAAAATAAAACAATTCTTTTATCAGTGGGATTATTTATATAATTATTTTTCCCTGGGCTTTATTTCTATAAAATGGTTTTTCATAAGTTTTAGGGTTCCATTTGCACGGCAACCCTTTGATAAATTCATTTAAAAATCCCACCAAAATTTGGGGATGACATATGATGTCCCTAGATCACTTTTATGCAAAAATATATTTCATTCATTGGACATTTTGAGTTCTACACCAAGTTTTCAAATCTGGTCCAGTGGGCAATTTTGCACTACAACCTAATGAAATATTTTTTAAAACTTCCACCAAAATTATGGGATGTTAATAGGAGTATATTATTCAACTTTATGCAAAAACCCAGTGATGTCCTTTGAAAAAATTGAGTGAATCAACCTCTTTTTCATTCTGGTCCAGCATGGTGATTTGTACAGCAACCATATTTTAAATTGCCCTTTTAGCTATGATTCTTTTTCCTACATATAGACCACCCTGCCAAACCCTTAAGTCCAGAAGAGTGGACCCATTGGAGGATTTTAAGTGCATGCAATTATGCCCTTTTCTTTCTGTCCAGAATCAGTTTTCTCACAAACTTGCACCATCAAGTTTCTAGTCTTGTCCAACTAACATTACCACCCTCTCTATCATCTAAAGAGACTAGGATCTGGAGATTTTGGCCACCCCAAGAGTTGCCTAAATGCACTTAGCATTCTGTCGAACACCTTGTGTGCATGGCCAGTTTTGGCATGGTTTTTAGTTAGCATTGTAAGCTTGGTTCCCTGACCTAACCACCAAGTCCCTTGATCTCCCTACTAGCTCTAACCTAGTCCTGTTATTTGCCAGCCTCGATCAAGCACCCTAGGCTAACCTGGCATTCTGTCGAGCACATCTCGTGCGTGCTCTGGGCGCGCCCAGGACACGCGTTTTACACGTGCGGGCACCGAGCTGCCGCGTCACACGGCCGCCTCCCCGCGCCCGCTCTGGCTTCTCCCCAGTCGCAGCCTGCACGCCCGCCCCCTCCCTCGCCGCAGAGCCGCCCCTGGCGCCCTACAGCACCGCCGTCAGGTCGGCCACGGCGGCTAGCGACCGGCCACAGTGGGCTCCTGCCCCAGACGGCGCCGCCCGAGCCATTAGCGCTCGCCAGCTGCCCCCTGGAGCAGCTCAAGCTCATCTGCAAGCTTGTCCGCAAGCGCTCGTTGCCGCCACGTCCCCCTGCTGCTACAGAATGGCGGTCGCCGGTGATCTTATCCCCGGCCGCCGCGGAACCGCCATTGCTCGCATATTTAAGGGGCCCCCGAGCTCGTCCAGGCCCTCGAGCAACTCATACCACCTCTCTCACTCCCTCACTGATCCTCCCGTAGTAGCAGAAAGGCCAGAAACGGCCATCTTCTTCTTCGGCAACCACGACCGCCACCTCTGTCTCGTTCATTCCAACGCCACCAACGCCTCCCCCTATCCACTCTCTTCACCAACAACATCCTGCAGCACCCACGAATCAATCCCTATGCTCGATTTTGATCAGGACTCGCCGCAGGCGAAAGCCCCATCTCACCCGACGCCGCCGTCCGCTGGGAAGCTTGTCGCCGGCGACTCCGTCCACGTCGGCGACCATGGCGGGTACCCACGGGTTCGCCTCGACAACCTGAGCACACCCATGTGCTCAGATCCTCGAGGGATGCCTCCGTTCACTGGCGAGCCTCGTCGGAGCTCCGCCTTTGTTCGGTCGGAGGACACGGCGCGCGCGTGGACTGGTCAAACCTGACCAGTGGGCCAGGCGGGCCCACCGTCAGTGACCCAGCGTCCGCTGACTCGTCCGTAAGTGGAGACGTATTCCCCAGAATATGTGTTCGACATCATCGGCCCTCTCGCACAGCCGAATGGCTGGGCTAGGCCCAGTTGTGCCAGACGGCTAAGTCTCGCCCAGTGCGCACTTCTGCCCTTCTCCTTTTCTTTTCCAGCAGATCCCAAATAAATCCACAACAGCGATTTCACATCCAAATTTGATGGTTTAAATTTCTAAATACTTCTAAATTCAAGCTCCATTTATCCAGATGGGGTGAACATTTTTCCTAAGCCTGGTTTTTGCTGGATCTAATAAATAGTCCATTTTCTTGATTATTCCAGCTTAGTAAATTCATAGGAAAATCATATGAACTCCAAATGGCTTGATTCCTTTTCTGTTATTTCTCAATTCTCATCTAGTTTATTTTTGTGATTATTTCGAAAATTTCCAAACAACTTTTATGTACTATTTTGGAACTGTGTGGTAATTAAAATATTTTGAAAATAGGAAATGGAGGGGAGATATAACTTCCAAAAGTTTTGGAGTGCACCTCAACCCTCCACAGCTTGAAGGCAAGCATTCTGAACCCTGGCATAATATTTTTGGTGCGTTGGTTCACACGATTATAACACCACCTTAATACGGAGAACTCGTTATTTTATGTGGTGATACGATTATTTGCATGAATGCATATTGGAGATTACCTTGCTATTGGAGATGGATATACTTGTGATGGTAATCACCCTCGTATGCCCTGCATGCATGCCGGAAAGAAATCCGGGAAAGTCTCTGCCTTGGGTAGGCGTGAGCTTGTTCCCGGTCTCCGTCGGGACGGTTATGTCCGGTATGGCATAGTAAGGTATAATGAGTGGTGATTCTGTTGGTTGAAATATATTTGTCATGCTAATCATACAGGGAATACTTAAACCTCCTGAGTCGACCGTAGATCGAGTCTTGTTCCAGTAACCCCCATACTTGTTTCATACTGCCACTTGTCCCTGCAGCAGGTAGGGTACGGTTCAGTAAGTTGTCAACCCCTTTATAGCACACACCGTACAGAGAGGCCATGGTGGAAGATACCGACTGCAGCCGGTAGGCATGCCACCTGGTCCGGGGGCGTGGGTGTTTTCGGTTGTAGCCGAAGGGGGTAGCTCCCCTAGTTTGCGCGCGGTATAAATTTTGTGATCCCATGCTATTCGAGGTTGTAGCCTCCACACTTAGAGTTTTGCTTAACAGGTGTCGTGGGTGATTCCAGACACCGGTAAGTTAAGCTGGTGTGTGCAGTTAGGTGTGTTTTCAATTAAAAGACCGTAAATGGAATTAGTCCCGATGGACTAAAGGAATCCGTTACTCGTGGGTAAAGAGTACACCCTCTGCAGATATTAAATCTATTCGAGTAGCCGTGTCCATGGTTAAGGACTACAGTCTGGGATGGGTCAAGTGTCGGTCTTAGTGTCGGTCTTCGGAGGAAAAACAACTAAGTCAGAACATTGATTATGACCGGTGACAAATGATGATTATGATTATTATTGTTGTGGACTAACTATTTTCATTACATGATTTATTGAGTATCCCTGGGACGGTTCTACCTCCCGGATATTCACTGTGATTATTCTGTTATAAGCCCTTTATGTGGTGTCACAGAGACGCCCGACTGTGGCATGTTTGTTATTTAATTACCATATAAGCCCTTTATGTGGTGTCGCACAGACGCCCGACTGTGGCATGTTTGTTATTTATTTACCATATAAGCCCTTTATGTGGTGTCGCTGAGACGCCCGATAGCGGCATGCTTGTTATGTATTCACTTTATAAGCCCTTTATGTGGCGTCGCACCAACGCCCGACTGTGGCACGTTTGTTACTTATGAGCCCTTTCTGTGGTGTCGCTCAGACGCCCGACTGAGGCATTCTATTTCTACTCTCTAATTGCATTATTTATGTGCTACGTGAATAACTTGTTTGCGTGCATCATGGATTTTATTCCTGTGACTGACGTCGTGATCATAGAATATTTCAGAGCATGATTATCATTTGTTACATTATACCTGTGGTCATAATGTTTGCGAGTACATTCAAACTACTCACTGGCTTGTCCCTGGCTATTGTCTTGGCCACATTTCTTGCTTGGAGAGGAGCGTTGCGATGACAGCCCCGGAACCTAATCAATGGTGATAGCAGCCTCCTGTGGGAAATGGAGTTCCACAGACGCTGATGACCACAAACCGCTTCCGCCATCAACCACTAGAAACCTTGTGTTGTACTCATAGGCCAGAATGGTCTCGTACTACATATCATGTATTTTGCTTGGAGTTATTGTATCAAGTTTGTGTCTCGCCAGCTAACAGTAATCCTGGGTCTGGTGAGCATAAGGGCCATTATCTGGGAAATTAATATCCCGAAATCCGGTTCTGACGACTTGGCATCAGAGCCAGGCTGACCATTGGCTAATCCTATCTTAGCTAGGTCAAAAAACCTAGGTTAACCAAACCACCAGACCATAACCTAACACCCGCCAAGCTTCTCGCGTAAGATTGCCCCACAGTGACCCGACACCTTTTGGCAGTCGGTGCCCAACCTATCAGCCTAGCCTGTCGATCACGCGCCAGTGACCGACACCTAAATTGTCTCATTCGCAAGCGTGCGAAGGAAGACTCCGCCCTCTGTTTCTATAAAAAGGGCACGCTAACCTGAACACAGCACAGCACAGCCCCTTCCCCAAACCGAGCCATAATGCCTGGCCCCGTCGTGCACAATGAAACCACAACAAACAACCTTGGAGGTTTTGTGACCGTGTTAGCAAACCTCACCCGCTGTGCCTTTGCATTAGAAGAACCCCCAGAATATGTGGTGTACCAAGGACCCATGAGCGGTGAAAGCCGTCAATTCTGGGCCACCGTACACATCTATGGTAGGGGTCTATCTCCAGAACGCCCCTACAGGTTCACCGGAAGGACAACTTCCTTTGAGCCACAAGCCATCCAACTAGCTGCTCGAGAGGCTGTAGTTCAACTCCGGCACTTGTCGCCTAGAGTTAACTGCCGCTCGTTCTACTACCACCCCAGCCGTGAAGGGTATGGTAGGCCACCCCAGGTTGCCAACGGAGATCACGAGACGGACCCTGCTTTGTTGCATCTGGTGCGCTATGTAAGTGCACTAGAGGATATGTTCGATCAAATCACCCTTTATCTGATCGCAGCTCGTGGAGAGCTGATTCGCCGAGCCCCGGCAAGAGGAGAAGAGGAGCCCAACGCCGACAATCTAGTCATGCTGTTCGGACAACCGATCGAGTCTTTGAGGTCTACCCCAGTCATCAACCAAAATACCTTGATGACCCCAGAAGTGCTTTGTCGCCTTTTGGGAACACGCTCCAACGGGATTGTGGCCAACAATCCCCGAGATGGTCATCATCGCTACCCCGACCTTGTAGTTCCTCAACCCCCTCCAGCTAATCCTGATAGTGAGAACCGTGGAGAAACCTCGACGTCCGCAAGGCACGCCCGCTTAGATATTAACGAGGTAGACTAGAGTCGCTCGAGTAGTACCGAGTCTTAGTATGTCCACGCCCTGTAATTATTTGATCCTGTATCGCCATGATTAAATGCTAATTGCTTGTGCACCCCTATTTTAGTAATAGCCATGCATGATTATGTTGATGTGCGATTTCATTTTTAATCTCGGGCGTAGCTGCCAAAAACCAACCTCGACGACACAAAGTTTGTGCTATAAGTAAAACCTTTTGGTTTCAACTAACAGGAATGATGTTTTCGAAAACAACTCCTAGCAAATCTCGAGGACGAGATTTTTCTTAAGGGGGGTAGTGTTGTGACACCCCAAAAATTTAAGCATGTTTTGTTTATTAAAATTTTGCTAGGAAACTTAAAATTTTATTTTCTGGATTTATTCTTGATCTCAGAACCTCTCTTTTCTTCTAAGTTATGGAGTTTTTACCCCAAGTGAAAACTTTTCAATCATTATTGGACTTATTTCCCCTCCCAAATAAAACAATTCTTTTATCAGTGGGATTATTTATATAATTATTTTTCCCTGGGCTTTATTTCTCTAAAATGGGTTTTCATAAGTTTTAGGGTTCCATTTGCACTGCAACCCTTTGATAAATTCATTTAAAAATCCCACCAAAATTTGGGGATGACATATGATGTCCCTAGATCACTTTTATGCAAACATATATTTCATTCATTGGACATTTTGAGTTCTACACCAAGTTTTCAAATCTGGTCCAGTGGGCAATTTTGCACTACAACCTAATTAAATATTCTTTAAAACTTCCACCAAAATTATGGGATGTTAATAGGAGTATATTATTCAACTTTATGCAAAAACCCAGTGATGTCCTTTGAAAAAATTGAGTGAATCAACCTCTTTTTCATTCTGGTCCAGCATGGTGATTTGTACAGCAACCATATTTTAACTTGCCCTTTTAGCTATGATTCTTTTTCCTACTTATAGACCATCCTGCCAAACCCTTAAGTCCAGAAGAGTGGACCCATTGGAGGATTTTAAGTGCATGCAATTATGCCCTTTTCTTTCTGTCCAGAATCAGTTTTCTCACAAACTTGCACCATCAAGTTTCTAGTCTTGTCCAACTAACATTACCACCCTCTCTATGATCTAAAGAGACTAGGATCTGGAGATTTTGGCCACCCCAAGAGTTGCCTAAATGCACTTAGCATTCTATCGAACACCTTGTGTGCATGGCCAGTTTTGGCATGGTTTTTAGTTAGCATTGTAAGCTTGGTTCCCTGACCTAACCACCATGTCCCTTGATCTCCCTACTAGCTCTAACCTAGTCCTGTTATTTGCCAGCCTCGCTCAAGCACCCTAGGCTAACCTGGCATTCTGTTGAGCACGTCTCGTGCGTGCTCTAGGCGCGCCCAGGATGCGCGTTTTGCACATGCGGGCACCGAGCCGCCGCATCGCACGGCCGCCTCCCCGCGCCCGCTCTAGCCTCTCCCCACGCGCAGCCTGCATGCCCGCCCCCTCCCTCGCCGCAGAGCCGCCCCTGGCGCCCTACAGCAACGCCGTCAGGTCGACCA
This sequence comes from Triticum dicoccoides, assembly GCF_002162155.2. NCBI lineage: Eukaryota > Viridiplantae > Streptophyta > Magnoliopsida > Poales > Poaceae > Triticum > Triticum dicoccoides. The sequence continues at coordinate 466,904,804 of NC_041389.1, read as the reverse complement.
CGGCGGCTAGCGACCGGCCACAGTGGGCTCCTGCCCCGGACGGCGCCGCCCGAGCCATTAGCGCTCGCCAGCTGCCCCCTGGAGCAGCTCAAGCTCATCCGCAAGCGCTCGTCGCCACCACATCCCCCTGCTGCTACAGAATGGCGGTTGCCGGTGATCTTATCCCCGGCCGCAGCGGAACCGCCATTGCTCGCCTATTTAAGGGGGGCCCGATCTCGTCCAGGCCCTCGAGCAACTCATACCACCTCTCTCACTCCCTCACTGATCCTCCCGTAGTAGCAAAAAGGCCAGAAACAGTCATCTTCTTCTTCTCCGGCAACCACGACCGCCGCCTCTATCTCGTTCATTCCAACGCCACCAGGGCCTCCCCCTCTCCACTCTCTTCACCAACAGGATCCTGCAGCACCCACGAATCCATCCCCATGCTCGATTTTGATCAGGACTCGCCGCAGGTGAAAGCACCATCTCACCCGACGCCGCCGGGAAGCTTGTCTCCGGCGACTCCGTCCACGTCGGCGAGCATGGCGAGTACCCACGGGTTCGCCTCGACCACCTTAGCACACCCATGTGCTCAGATCCCCGAGGGATGCCTCCATTCGCCGGCGAGCCTCGCCGGAGCTCTGCCTTTGTTCGGTCAGAGGAGACGGCACGCGCATGGACTGGTCAAACCTGACCAGTGGGCCAGGTGGGCCCACCGTCAGTGACCCAGCGTCCGCTGACTCGTCCGTAAGTGGAGACGTATTCCCCAGAATACGTGTTCGACGTCATCGGCCCTCCCGCACAGCCGAACGGCTGGGCTAGGCCCAGTTGTGCCAGACGGCTAAGTCTCGCCCAGTGCGCACTTCTGCCCTTCTCGTTTTCTTTTCCAGCAGATCCCAAATAAATCCACAACAGCGATTCCACATCCAAATTCGATGGTTCAAATTTCTAAATACTTCTAAATTCAAGCTCCATTTATCCAGATGGGGTGAACATTTTTCCTAAGCCTGGGTTTTGCTGGATCTAATAAATAATCCATTTTCTTGATTATTCCAGCTTAGTAAATTCATAGGAAAATCATATGAACTCCAAATGACTTGATTCTTTTTCTGTTATTTCTCAATTCTCATCTAGTTTATTTTTGAAATTATTTCGAAATTTTCCAAACAACTTTTATGTACTGTTTTGGAATTGTGTGGTAATTAAACTATTTTGAAAATAGGAAATGGAGGGGAGATATAACTTTCAAAAGTTTTGGAGTGCAACTCACCCCTCCACAACTTGAAGGCAAGCATTCTGAACCCTGGCATAATATTTTTGGTGCGTTGGTTGACACGATTATAACACCACCTTAATATGGAGAACTCGTTATTTTATGTGGTGATACGATTATTTGCATGAATGCATATTGGAGATTACCTTGCTGTTGGAGATGGATATACTTGTGATGGTAATCACCCTCGTATGCCCTGCATGCATGCCGGAAAGAAATCCAGGAAAGTCTCTGCCTTGGGTAGGCGTGAGCTTGTCCCCGGTCTCCGTCGGGATGGTTATGTCCGGTATGGCATAGTAAGGTATAATGAGTGGTGATTCTGTTGGTTGAAATATATTTGTCATGCTAATCATACAGGGAATACTTAAACCTCCTGAGTCGACCGTAGATCGAGTCTTGTTCCAGTAACCCCCATAATTGCTTCGTACTGCCACTTGTCCCTACAGCAGGTAGGGTACGGTTCAGTAAGTTGTCAACCCCTTTCTAGCACACACCGTACAGAGAGGCCATGGTGGAAGATACCGACTGCAGCCGGTAGGCATGCCACCTGGTCCGGGGGCATGGGTGTTTTCGGTTGTAGCCGAAGGGGGTTGTGATCCCATGCTATTCGAGGTTGTAGCCTCCCCACTTAGAGTTTTGCTTAACAGGTGTCGTGGGTGATTTCAGACACCGTAAGTTAAGCTGGTGCGTGCAGGTGGTTTTCAATTAAAAGACCATAAATGGAATTAGATCCGATGGACTAAAGGAATCCGTTACTCGTGGGTAAAGAGTACACCCTCTGCAGAGATTAAATCTATTCGAGTAGCCGTGTCCATGGTTAAAGACTATAGTTTAGGATGGGTCAAGTGTCGGTCTTAGTGTCGGTCTTCAGAGGAAAAACAACTAAGTCAGAACATTGATTATGACCGGTGACAAATGATGATTATGATTATTATTGTTGTGGACTAACTATTTTCATTACTTGATTTATTGAGTATCCCTGGGACGGTTCTACCTCCCGGATATTCACTGTGATTATTCTGTTATAAGCCCTTTATGTGGTGTCGCAGAGACGCCCGACTGTGGCATGTTTGTTATTTAATTACCATATAAGCCCTTTATGTGGTGTCGCACAGACGCCCGACTGTGGCATGTTTGTTATTTATTTACCATATAAGCCCTTTATGTGGTGTCGCCGAGACGCCCGACTGTGGCATGCTTGTTATGTATTCACTTTATAAGCCCTTTATGTGGCGTCACACCGACGCCCGACTACGACACGTTTGTTACTTATGAGCCTTTTCTGTGTTGTCGCTCAGATGCCCGACTGAGGCATTGTATTTCTACTCTCTAATTGCATTATTCATGTGCTACGTGAATAACTTGTTTGCGTGCATCATGGATTTTATTCCTGTGACTGACGTTGTGATCATAGAATATTTCAGAGCATGATTATCGTTTGTTATATTATACCTGTGTTCATAATGTTTGCGAGTACATTGAAAGTACTCACTGGCTTGTCCCTGGCTATTGTCTTGGCCAGATTTCTTGCTTGGAGAGGAGCGTTGCGATGACAGCCCCGGAACCTAATCAATGGTGATAGCAGCCTCGCGAAGATAGGAGTTATCCAGGTCCGCTGTTCCTGTGGGAAATGGAGTTCCACAGACGCTGATGACCACAAACCGCTTCCGCCATCAACCACTACATATCATGTATTTTGCTTGGAGTTATTGTATCAAGTTTGTGTCTCGCCAGCTAACAGTAATCCTGGGGCTGGTGAGCATAAGGGCCATTTTCTGGGAAATTAATATCCCGAAATCCGGTCCTAACAATGGTAAAAGAGATCTAGTCATAGTCATACCCGATATAAATTAATAGTAATGCATGCAAATGACAGCGGTGCTCTCTAGCGGGTGCTTTTAATAAGAGGGTGATGACTCGACATAAAAGTAAATAGATAGGCCCTTCACAGAGAGAAGCAGGGATTTGTAGAGGTGCCAGAGCTCAATTTTGGAATAGAGATAAATAATATTTTGAGCGGCATTCTTTAATTGTCAACATAACAACTCAGAGATCTCGATATCTTCCATGCTACACACATTATAGGCGGTTCCCAAACAGAATGGTAAAGTTTATACTCCCCCACCAACAACAAGCATCACTCCATGGCTTACCCGAAACAATGGGTTCCTCCAACTAACAACAATCCTGGGGGAGTTATGTTTGCAATTATTTTGATTTGATTTGAGCATGGGACTGGGCATCCCGGTGACCAGCCATTTTCTCATGAGTGAGGAGCGGAGTCCACTCCTCTTGAGAATAACCCGCCTAACATGGAAGATACGGACAACCCTAGTTGATACATGAGCTGTTCAAGCATACAAAACAGAATTTCATTTGAAGGTTTGGAGTTTGGCACATACAAATTTACTTGGAACGGTAGGTAGATACCGCATATAGGAAGGTACGGTGGACTCATATGGAATAACTTTGGGGTTTATGGATTTTGGATGCACAAGCAGTATTCCCGCTTAGTACAAGTGAAGGCTAGAGAGAGATTGGGAAGCGACCAACTAGAGAGCGACAACAGTCATGAACATGCATTAAAATTAATCAACACTGAGTGAAAGCATGAGTAGGATATAATCCACCATGAACATAAATATCATGAAGGCTATGTTGATTTTGTTTCAACTACATGCGTGAACATGTACCAAGTCAAGTCACTCGAATCATTCAAAGGAGGATACCACCCTATCATACCACATCACAACCATTTTAATAGCATGTTGGCACGCAAGGTAAACCATTATAAACTCTTAGCTAATTAAGCATGGCATAAGTAACTATAATCTCTAATTGTCATTGCAAACATGTTTATTCATAATAGGATGAATCAGGAATGATGAACTAATCATATTTACAAAAACAAGAGAGGTCAAGTTCATACTAGCTTCTCTCATCTCAATAAGTCCATCATATATCGTCATTATTGCCTTTCACTTGCACGACCGAACGGTGTGGATAATAATAATAGTGCACGTGCATTGGACTAAGCTGGAATCTGCAAGCATTCAATTCAAGGGAGAAGACAAGGTAATATGGGCTCTTGGTTAAATCAACAATAATGCATATAAGAGCCACTCAACATTTTCATCATGGTCTTCTCCTCTCGACCCCCAAAGAAAAGAAAAGAAATAAAACTATTTACATGGGAAAGCTCCCCACAAGCAAAAGGAAGAATGTCTGGACCCCGATCCTTTGCCACACCGATCTAGCATGTAACACCTCATATCACTTTGTGGCCTCACGCACGGTATTCCCACGGGTGTCGCATTACCGGGCCCGGGACCGTTTGCGCCTTTTGGCTCACGTATATGATAGTGTCGCTAGCATCCATATGTCAAAGAACCCGGGCTGACATGGCTAGTCATGAACCTAAAGTGGCGCTAACTTACAGGGACAGGCATACATGACCCAACAACGAACGTGTCGGTAATCAGTGAGTGAATCCGGGTTGTAGCAGCTGGGCTAACAGGACTCCGGAGAATCCGGGCTGTAGCAGGCTAGCAGGACTCCGGTAGACACCGCGTGACATTTCCCCGAAGGGATAGACACAGGAATGAAGAAGGACACATGCCGGCCAGCCTAAGTGTTCCGGAGCAGCAGCAAGCTACCATGGCTCAATGGAAGCACTAGGAGACATTTCCCGGTAAGAGAGGCTACCAAGGATAAACAACTAGATAGTCAGATCCGACACATACCAAGCATTTTAATAACATACACACAGTATGCTCGATATGTGCAAATACAATATGGCATCACAACATGACTCTACAACTCAAGTATTTTACTCAATAGGCTCCGAGGAGCGATATATTCAAACATGGGTCTCATGACCCAACATTTAGAGCATACAAGTCAAAGCACATGCGGAAGCTTAACATGTCTGAGTACAGATATCTACAAATGAAAAAGGCTGAGAAGCCTGACTATCTACCAGATCCTACCGAGGGCACAAGATCGTAGCTGAGGTAACAAGCTAAACGTCGAAGTCCACGCGGAACTATTAGCGAGACTGAAATCTCTCTGCAAAACATAAAATAGGCAAACATGAGTACAAATGTACCCAGAAAGACTTCCATCAGATCTAGCTACATATGCATCATTATCAACAAAGGGGTGGTGGAGTTTAACTGCAGCAAGCCAGCTTTGTCTGGGTGGGTATCCTGAACTACGACTGCAAGTAACTCTTTTGAGGTGGCGCACACGAGTCCACATATTCACCATATCAATACACCACTATGGATCCGTTCTCGTCTCCCTACGAGAACGCCATCCATAGCACTCACGCTTATCTTGTGCATTTTAGAGTATCCACTTTCACTTGTCTATGAACTGTATAGGCAACCCAGAGGTCCTTTACCGCGGACGCGGCTATTCGAATAGATGATGTTAACCCTGCAGGGGTGTACTTCTTCACACACGCTCTCACCACTTACCGTCGTTTACACGACATGTACTTGGCAACCTTCAAGCGGAAGCCCAACGAGGGTGTCGGCCACGGCCTACCTAAACACTCAAGTCTCTAGTCCAGGTTTATCGCCTATTCAAGTTCCAACCGCAGGGAGTCCAGCCGAAGTTTCCACATACGGCCCCGAACGATGTGTGCAGGGTTCCCGAGACACCAAACGGGCGCCCGGTACACCGTGCCACGTGCCTACCTCATCACAGCCCACCCCTCGGGTCAGCGCTGCGCACGGCCTCCAGCATACTACAAACACCATAAACTACTTGCAACTCCTGGACAGAGGACAAGGGTGATTAAGAAGCCGAGAGGACCCATTGGTTGCGGGCCCAATGCGTGGTAGTAACTGTTTCATGGATCACAAACACAGAACTCGGTTCCTGAAGACGGCTTCAATGAGACAACCCACCATGTACTCCTACATGGCCTATAACCGCTACCTTTACCAAATCGTGTTCACACACTTAGCTCACACACAGTAGGACCTATTCATCATTGTTCCAATTCATCCCTGATGAATCGAACCTGACACAACTCTAAGCACATTAGGCATGACAAACAAGCATAAATGAGTAGGCACATCAGGGCTCAAAGAACTCCTACTCATGCTAGTGGGTTTCATATATTTACTGTGGCAATGACAGGTCATGTAGAGGAAAAAGGGTTCAACTACCGCAACATGTAACAGATGTATCGTTGTTGTCCTAATGCAGTAAAAGAGAGCAGAAGCGAGAGAGGGGGATTGTATCGGAACGAACAAGGGTTTTTTGCTTGCCTGCCACTTCTGAAGATAATATAACTCTTCATCGGTGTCTTCAAACTCATCGTTGGTACGTCGTCTACTGAGAGGGGACAAATACGGGCAACAAGGAGGAACATAATCATTGCAATGCACAATATGATGCATGATCATGACATGTCAATATGCTGTAGGTTGAGCAGCAAGTTAAATGAAGTTGGTTGGAATCCAAGATTCAAATTCAAACTCCATATGTGAAGGTTCAAATGTCATTTATATGATTTGGCCTAAACAACAGCCATAAGTTGTTCTAACATGCATGAAAATGGTACAGATGGATAGATTGGATTTTTCTGATCATTTTTCATATATAAATCTTTTCATTCTGAGATATAGATTATTTTCTATGATTTATTGAAGTTTAACCCTTTTTTTGGATTTTCTAAATAATTAGAATTAAACTAACTCCAGAAAAGGATTTACTGCATCAGCATGATGTTGGCATGACGTCAGCGAGTTAACAGGCCAGTCCAGGTTAAACTGACAAGTGGGTCCCGTGTGTCAGTGACTAACTAAACTAACTAAGCTTAGTTAACACTAACCTAGGTTAAACTAATTAAGTTTAAACCTAAATTAGGTTAATTAGTCGGGCGGGGCCCGCATGTCATTGACCCAGGGGAGGTCAAACCCATGGATAGCGGGGTCAAACCCACCGGTGTTTAGCCGCCGGCGGCAGCAGACGCGGCGGGGCACTCGAGCACGGGCTGTGGTGCCCCGTTTGCAGCGTGGCTGGGCTTGTTCGAGAGCCTAGACCAGCGCGCGTCGGGTGGTGGAGCCAGCCGGTCCTGGGGCGGCCGGAGGCGACAGTGAGGAGCTCGGCCGCGGTGGCCGGAGGTCGGGTGCACGCAGGGTTAGCGTTGCGGGGTGCAGGCGGGCAAGGGGAGGCCCTAGCGAGGCTCAGCGTGGGGCGACAAGCTCGGTGGACACGCATCTGGGACCAAATGGTCACCGGACCGTTGTCAGCTTGTCGCCGACGAGCTCGGGCAGCAGCGTGGTTTGATCGACAAGCGGGCGACGGCTATGGCGTGTGAGAGCAAGAACGGAGAGGGGGAGAAGGGGCAGGAGCTCACGGCAGTCCCTTCAGGGCAGACGGAGAGCTCGGAGGAGGTCGGGGTTGAGCGGGCCGACAAGGGGGATCTCTGGCAACGGGCAGTCGGGGACGAGCTCGGTGAGGGCTGAGGAGGGCATCCGGCTACATGTGGTGAAGCGAGGAGGTCGAGGATGTCGAGGCGGAGCTTGCAGGCACGGCGAGGGGTCGAGGGAGAGGCGGGCGTCGACTATGGCGGCGGTGGCTTACGTGCGCATCGGCCATAGCAGGAGAGGACAAGGAAGAGGATAGAGGAGGGGTGAGTGGTGTCCAGGGGGTCGAGGCGGCGCCGAGAAGAACACGCGAGGCGTCACAGTGGCCAGGCGACGCAGGCAGGCAGCCTGGTGGCGTGGCGCCCGCGCGCGTGCCGCGCGCTGTCTCTCCTCTGCCTACTGGCAGAGGTGGGTGACGACTGGCACAGGCCAAGTGGGTCGGCCCAGCCAGGTAAGTGGACCTAGGGTCCTTTCCCTCTCTCTCCCTTTTCTTTTTTTCTTTTTTTACCTTTGTTTTGATTTAGTTTAACCACTAAATCGGTTGGTAAATTCCGAGGAAAAATAGTGGGTGCAAGATGGACTTATTCTAGAGACCCTACAATTTTCAGAAATATTGGTGCTGTACAATTATTTATAGAATTTTATAGCTCCAACTCAAATACTTATTGATTTAATTCAAAGCCCAGATATGTCCTTCAAAAATGTAAACCATTTTTTGTAGATGCTTCCACCTTAATCCAGAAATGATGAACATTTTTAAAGGGCATTTTGAGTTCATTCAAAATATTTTTAGGATGAACCTGTTTGAATTCCATTTGATGCTAGGTTTGAACATCCCCATTTCAACTTTCAAAAGAATTTAAACATGATGCATGGAGATTATGCAATGACAGGCACGACTAAGCTAGGGCTGTGACAACTCACCCCCACTAAACAAGAATCTCGTCCCAAGATTCAAGCGTAGGGTAAGATGAAGGAGGGGACACAAACTAACACAATCTTCACGATCCAGGTTGCACTTCATAAGAACGTTGGTTCGATCACCATCTTTGCCACGATGTCTTGCTCTAAGAACTCCAACCAAAATGACAACGAGAGGAAAGGAAAAAAACTCAAGAAGGATCGATCTTCTCGAGATCGAACAACTTAGGATCAACTCATAGAGTGAGACATAGCAACATCTCTCGAGCTGAGACACGGAGCACACATCCAAAGGAATGGAGTGAGACAGATAACGAAGGTTCACTAGGTAGGTAACAATTTCATACTTATGAAGGTGGTGAACGGTTCTCAACGTAGCGCGGAGTTTAGTTGCCATGATACCATAACGAGACATCTTAGAGGACATGACTCGTAGAATTATTACATTAAGTGGCAAAAAGAATTACTTTTGATACATAGCTCATTGAAACTCTTCAAACCAGCCTAAGGCAATTCACCAGCAATCGTTTGGCGGAGTACAAAGGAATGGCATACCTAGACTAGAATGGATGATGTGGACTACCTTGTTGAAGACAAAGCAACGGATGATTTTGCTTATCATCGGAAATGGATGGAACCCATGGTAGGATGGCACAATGGCGGTGCAAGCTGGGAACAAAATGCAAATGCTGGGTATGATTCTAGTAACTGGGAAAAAACTCAACAAACGACAGTGATTCCACTGTTTGAATGGTTACAGCATAATCGAGGAAGCTAAGAGCAAATCTCAATTAATGCCGACAGTGAAGCCTATTGCTTGCGCGTGCTCTCAAGAACTTGAGCATTTCCATATTCATCAAGGTTTTACCAACATCCGTGTCAAGGATCCTGGCAACACAACATACTACCATGATGAATATTGGTGGAGGATGTAGATGCAAAGGAAGATAACACTTTCTCAGATTTTACCTTGGCGAGGCCAAGGGATCAAAATCTGGATGATCGACCGATAGACATTTAGCACACCGCTTCTAATGTTGTCCTTGATGTGCTAGCGTAATCCATTCATGGATATGGTTTGATATTTAGAACATCAAGTAAAAGGTCGGACTTCAGGAACACAAAAATCCATAAGGGACAACTAGGGAGTAAATCCTAAGAAATCCTTACAAGGAGGTGGCCAACTTCCTCGATCAAGATACTACAATAATAGGTCTTCCGGTTGGGTGTGTTAGCCATGACATCCACTTTACCGGTTATCGAGAGACCAATATTATAGTTCTTGGGAAATGTTCTAACCATTAGACCTGCCTGAGATTCAGATCTGGTTGGTGTCAGAATATTCTAGACTCGTCAAGTCTAGAAAGGAAAGTGAAAGTTTGCAACACAAATCGACGATACGGTGTTGCGAGATTCTCAGGAATGAACTGCGATAGCAAACTCCAAAACATGAGCTAGTTCTGCTACACACATGTGAACAAGCTGTCCCAGACAAGCATGACCACATAGTAGTCTTGCAACGAAACACTATTGAGTTCTGGTTAGGAACCATCAACAAGGATATCGAAGTCCTTACATAAGGCATGCTCTTAAGAAGGAACTTCTTTTCCTTGAATAAATCAATCAGTGGCTTGGTGTTCTAGGGACACATATATAATGAAGGTTGCAAGTCTCCAAACCACAGAATACTTCGCACGTATGCATGACTGATTTGGAATGATTCCAAAGGAAGCAACTTTGACTTTCTCGAGTTCATGCTGGCAACTTGCATCAAATGCACATGCATTAGAGGAAATCACTTGTTTCATCCGGGCATATGCTTCATGAATGGAACATGAAGATAATGCTTATAAAAGTTTCCAATACTAACTTAGATGTTCAACATGAATCATGGAGAAGATAGAAATGTTGCTAATAGGCTCAATAACAATTCATCCAAGTTTCCATATAGGTGAAATTCCAGAATTATGTGAACAAGGTGATAGCATTGGTCAGACCCAAAGGATATAATGGTGTATGCTCGAGGAAACAACCACGAGTAAGACAACATTACGAATATCATTGGTCCTGATTGATTTGACGTTAGCCTATACTCAAATCAAAGATTGGTTAAGACGATAAGTCCAACAACTGATCATGAGGATCAATCAATGAAGATATTATCTTTCTTCAACACACACACAAGGATATCTCCTGGAGATGAACTAAGTCAGGTAAGCTTTTATCTTCCAACTCTCCAAGTTGTTGTTTAGCTTAACCAACTAGCTCAGGGATATCCAACACAGATTCCTGGAGAAAGGGTGGTTTATAGGGATAAACCAACTTGATCACGAACTCAACATAGCGGCCATGTGACAACCTGGTGATACTTCCGAGAATATGTTCGGAAAATCATGAATCACCGATATGTTACTAAGCTCGAGAACAATCTTGCTTCTTAGGCAAGACGATATGATCAAATAGCAAGGACTGGCACTATCCTAACTCATTGATCGAAAAGTGCACCAGAAATAAGGACTAGGTAGCACAATCAACCTTAGGGTGATGATTCAATAATCAACATGCTTGGAATGAGGTTATTGTCCATTAACTACAAAGCAACGGAGTTGCTAGGAGTATAGATTTCACAAATCATGATTCACTTGTCAACGTTCCGGTTACAATAACACGGGGACCAAGGAATGAACAACGATGGCGAGAAGTATCACTGTATCAAGAGTTCGTAGGATGGTGTGCAATTCCTATGATATTCTTGATATAAAAGATGGTAATACTCCAAGGTAGAACAGAACAAAAGCTGGATTAGTATTTGATCTGCAAGTTACAACTGCTTTGACCCAATCCTGGATATGAATGAGGTACCGGAGTTTGTTTCTCCTAGTCATTCTGGAACATAATAGCTTGATGGATCACAGGAGTAATAGGCATCAATGAACACGAATGCACGACTACTCTTGACTATCAATTGATAGACGGGGGCCGGAATACAACTAAGGAGGGACAACTCAAAGGAACATACAACTTTCTGAGTTGTGGATGCATAGATTAGTATGTCGAACCAAGTTCAATAGGTTTCTTCAGGATAAACCATGCAGAGAAGGTAGAACTGGCAGAGTCACGGCATAGCATCGAGAACTCGTCAAGAGCACTCTGGTTGTGACCTTTTGGTTCAAAGAACTTCTTCCATAAACGGTTCATAGTATTTGGAAGAAGGAAATACCACGGACCTCGAAGACTGATGCAAATGTTACTAATATCCTAAAGGAACTAACAACACTACCAATATGAGGCAAGTAGGGTGAATCTCGGGTTCAGAGACCCAGGAGTAGAATGCCTACTAACTAAGTGGCATCACAGGATGCTTTCGAGAATGATGGCCAGAGTCATCACACTGGAAACACAGAACATGGCTAGATAACTAGATGATCCCCTAAGACACCTAGGGTCATAATAATAACTCCAACATATATGTCGAGGCAATAGAGTACCTCAACCCACTTATTTGTGTGGTTAACCTAGCCCAAAGGAACTTCGGAACGGTAAAGAGGGATTTGCAAATGCATCAGATTATTTAGAAACCCGGGATGACTCGGATAGCATAACGGCTGTAAATGCTCAAAAAGATTTGAGACATGCTACAAAAATGGTGGCATAACCACTCAGAAGCACAGTATCAAGGTTCCGGGTTCAACTTTCAATACACGGAGATAGTAGGAACTGAATGGAGGCTTGAAATCACCAATCTTATAAGTTGTCTATGGATTAGTAACACGTGATCCTGATAGACAGATGAGAAAGCCTAGTTCCTTAACCCCGTAGGAAAGATAAGTTGACTCAGATCAGAAGGGCATAAGGTATAAGGAGTAAAAAGATCCTTATGTTCCATCCCACAACCAATTCCCTTATATAACTAAAGAATTTCTAGACTCAACTTCGACCAGTTTGGCATGGTAATCCTACAGGCAGTCAGGCTCTGATACCAAAGCTGTCAGGACCCCGATCCTATGCCACACCGATCTAGCATGTAACTCCTCATATCACTTTGCGGCCTTATGCACGGTATTCCCATGGGTGTCGCCTTACCAGGCCCGGGACCATTTGCGCCTTTTAGCTCACGTACATGATAGTGTCGCTAGCATCCATATGACAAAGAACCCGGGCTGACATGGCTAGTCGTGAACCCAAAGTGGCGCTAACTTACAGGGACAGGCATACATGACCCAACAACGAACGTGTCGGTCACAAGCGAGTGAATCCAGGCTGTAGCAGCTGGGCTAACAGGACTCCAAAGAATTCGGGCTGTAGCAGGCTAGCAGGACTCCGGTAGACACCGCGTGACATTTCCCCGAAGGGACAGACACATGAACGAAGAAGGACACATGCCGGCCAGCCTAAGTGTTCCGGAGTAGCAGCAAGCTACCATGGCTCAGTGGAAGCACTAGGAGACATTTCCCGGTAAGAGAGGCTACAAAGGATAAGTAACTAGATAGTCAGCTCCCACACATACCAAGCATTTTAATAATATACACACAGTATGATCGATATGTGCAAATACAATATGGCATCACAACATGAATCTACAACTCAAGTATTTTACTCAATAGGCTCCAAGGAGCGATATATTCAAACATGGGTCTCATGACCCAACATTCAGAGCATACAAGTCAAAGCACATGCGGAAGCTTAACATGTCTAAGTACAGACATCTACAAATGAAAAAGGCTGAGAAGCCTGACTATCTACCAGATCCTGCCGAGGGCACAAGATCGTAGCTGAGGTAACAAGCTAAACGTCAAAGTCCATGCGGAACTTTTAGCGAGACTAAAGTCTCTCTACAAAGAATAAAATAGGCAAACGTGAGTACAAATGTACCCAATAAGACTTACATCAGATCTAGCTACATATGCATCATTATCAACAAAGGGGTGGTGGAGTTAAACTGCAGCAAGCCAGCTTTGACTTGGTGGGCATCCTGAATTATGACTACAAGTAACTCTTTTGAGGTGGCGCACATGAGTCCACATATTCACCATATCAATACACCACTATGGATCCGCTCCCGTCTCCCTACGACAACGCCATCCATAGCACTCATGCTTATCTTGCGCATTTTAGAGTATCCACTTTCACTTGTCTATGAACTGTACAGGCAACCCAAAGGTCCTTTACCGCGGACGCGGCTATTCGAATAGATGATGTTAACCCTACAGGGGTGTACTTCTTCACACATGCTCTCACCACTTACCGTCGTTTACACGACATGTACTCGGCAACCTTCAAGCGGAAGCCCAGCGAGGGTGTCAGCCATGGCCTACCTAAACACTCAAGTCTCTAGTCCAGGTTTATCGCCTATTCAGGTTCCATCCACAGGGAGTCCGGCTGAAGTTTCCACATACGACCGCGAACGATGTGTGCAGGGTTCCCGAGACACCAAACGGGCGCCCAGTACACCATGCTACATGCTTACCACATCACAGCCCACCCCTCGGGTCAGCGCTGCGCACGGCCTCCAGCATACTACAAACACCAGAAAGTACTTGCAACTCCTGGACAAAGGACAAGGGTGATTAAGAAGCCGAGAGGGTCCATTGGTTTCGGGCCCAATGCGTGGTAGTAACTGTTTGATGGATCACAAACACAGAACTCAGTTCCTGAAGAGGGCTTCAACGAGACAACCCACCATGTACTCCTACATGGCCTCTCACCGCTAGCTTTACCAAATCGGGTTCACACACTTAGCTCACACACAGTAGGACTTGTTCATCACTCACTACAAAAAAAGACACATCCGTGACATTTTGGGCCGAACAAATTTTTTTTCTGTCATACATATGACACTTCTATGACGATAATTGTGACAAAACCCGGTATCATCATAGATGTGGTGGCCTCCTACTTCTATGACAAAAAATCATGACAGAAAATGGGCTTTTCATCCTGCGCAGGCCGGAGACGCAGCTGCATGACATTCTTTGGGCCGTCCATGACAGAAAAAACCGTGGTAGAAGCAAAGGGGAGGAAAATTTTGGGGAGTTGCCGGTTACGGTGGCAGGTCGGGGGCCGAGCGATGCGCGTTTCTCTCGTACACGTGCGAGGTGTTGAATCTAACTGAACCCGAGCGAGGCGTTGGGCTCTAACTGAACCCGAGCGATTGCACTACAGGCTACGCGTTACTGAACCCGAGCGATCGATCGATGGCTGTTAACTGAACCCAATGGAGCGATTCCTTCGCTACTGCTGCTAACTGAAGCCGATCGATTGGATGAACAGTGAGGGTTGCGGGGGGGTTTGGATGAACAGTGAGCGGTGGCGTTGCCTCTGGATGAACAGGACCCCATGGTGTGGAGGGCTGGATGAACAGTAGACGGTGGAGGGGTGGCCGTGGAGGGGTGGTTGAACAGGGCCCCCGTGGTGTGGAGGGCTGGATGAATAGTAGACGGTGGAGGGGTGCCCATGGAGGGGTGGTTGAACAGGAGCCGGTGGAGTAGCGCGCGGTGGAGGCTGGATGAACAGGAGCTCGTGGAGGCTAGAGGAGGTCGACGGTGGAGATGAACAGTATCCGTGGAGTCCCGTTTTGCGGTACGCCACACCCCTCCCGATGAACAGGACCCCCTTTTCGACCGTAGCGCTCCAACACAAGTCCGTTTCGTCCGTTTTGCGGTACGCCACACCCCTCCCGATGAACAGGACCCCCGTTTCGACCGTAGCGCTCCAACACAAGTCCGTTTCGTCCGTTTTGCGGTACGCCACACCCCTCCCGATGAACTGGACCCCCGTTTCGACCGTAGGAGGTCCGGTTCGTCTGTTTTGCGATACGCCACACCCCTCCCGATCAACAGGACCCCCCGTTTTGACCGTAGGAGGTCCGTTTCCTCCGTTTTGCGGTATGCCAGACGATAGGGGGAATTCTTACTTAAATTAGTCTCCTCCCGATGAACAGGATCCCGTTTCAAACATGGCCGGTCAAACACAAGGCCGTTTCCGCCTTGTGCGGTACGCCAAGCCTCGTTTCCACTACCTGTTCCGTCCAAGCCCTCCCGATGAACACGACCACGCATTCCGTTCCGACCCAACCGGTTGGCTTCCCATGGACACGACGACGATGTTGTTTCTCCGTTCCGACCCAACCATGTACGTATACGCGAGTAGGCGTTCGAGACCCTGCCCGTATGTACGTACGTGGACGTATTTTCTTTCTTGCACCCTCGCCGCTATACGTACGTGTACATGCTACGTGCGCACCTCTACTACGACATGTGCGCGCCTCTACATCCACCAGTATATATGTACGTACACGTTCGCGACCAGAATGACAACGCTACATACGCTTCGACCAGGTGGGTCCCGACTGTCAGGCACTTCCTTGCGTGCGAAGATGTAGTTGGTGGGTCCCAGCAGTCAGGGGGGTGAATCGTTTTTTTTTGCCAGGACGCACTTCCTTGCATGCGAAGATGTAGCTGGTGGGTCCCTGCAGTCAGGGGGCGAATCTTTTTTTGGCTCGGACGCACTTCCTTGCGTGCGAAGATGTAGCTGGTGGGTCCCAGCAGTCAGGGGGCGAATCGTTTTTTTTGCCCGGACGCACTTCCTTGTGTGCGAAGATGTAGCTGGTGGGTCCCAGCAGTCAGGGGGCGAATCGTTTTTTCGCAAAATACGGTAGCCCGTCCGGTGGGTCCCCGCTGTCAGGTGGAGGAATAATTATTTTGCACGTAATAAGCAGGCACTTCCTTGCTGCGGCCGTGGACCAAGCTGTCAGCCTCTCCACGTACAGTCCATGTCCGATGGAAGCCGTTCCTTGACCACGTTGACCACGCCGTACCGAGAGCACCAGGGCGGTGGACGACGGTGAGGCCAAGGAAGGGGATGACGCGGAGCCGGGGAACACGCGGCAGTGGATGCCCACGCGTAGAAGAGTACGAGGGTTCACTGGTTCGCTGCGTTGTGAGGCTGCCGTCGCCGCAGAATAACAGGGGGTGTGGGTGAGTAGAGGGATGGCCTGGCTAGCAGTGGGAGTAGTAGGGGGCGGTGAGGCCTCCGCCGCATCGCAGCTGGCCACGGGAGGCGGGAGCACCAGGCACGACCGGCGCTGGTTTGGGTGGCTGGAGCAAGAAGACCAGAGGTTGAAGAAGCACTACAACCGTTGGATGGACATCGTATGGTCACTGGAGCTAAAATCGTGCATATTGACTAAGTTGACAAAGCCCTCCGTCCCCGTCAACTTAGTAGGCCCACAAGTCAGCCTGCCACTATACTGGGTCCCAGCTAACAGGCGGAGTATTCATTTTTTTGTGCGTAATAAGGAGGCACTTCCTTGCGTGCGAAGATATAGCTGGTGGGTCCGAGCTGTCAGTGGCGGTAACGTTTCTTCGCGAAATACAGAGGCCCTTTCGGTGGGTCCCTGATGTCAGGTGGAGGAATCATTATTTTGCGCGTAATAAGGAGGCATTTCCTTGTGTGCGGCCGTGGACCCAGCTTTCGGCCTCTCCACGCACAGTCCACTTCAGATGCATGTCGGTCGTTGACCACGTTGACCAGGCCGCGCCGAGAGCACCAGGGCGGTGGACGACGGCGATGCCTAGGAAGGGAACGGCATGGAGGCAGGGAAAATTCGGCAGTTGTTTCCCACGTAGAGGGGAGTACGACTGTACGAGGGTTTACTGGTTCGTCTGCCGTCGCCGGAGAATAACAGCAGGTGTGGGTTAGTAGAGGGATGGCTAGGCCAGCGATGGGAGTACGGTGGGGCGGTGAGGCCTGCGCGGCAGCAGAGCCGACCGCCGGGAGGAGGAGCAGGCAGTCCCGCCGGCGCTTGTTTAAGCGGCTGGAGCAGGAAGAGCAGAGATTGAAGAAGCACGACGGCCGTTGGATGGCCATCCAACAGTCACTGCTTGTGCGTCAACCTTTTTTTAGGAAAGCCTCAAATCTGTGGAAAACAGCATACAACCCATCTGCCATTATTTCTAATAATTTACAGCCCATTTGCTAATTCTTAAGGTTTTTTTTGGAGCCCATATTCTTTTTGTTAGCATTACAACCCATATTGTGGCCACGGTTAAAAAATTATACGAAATTTTGCATATTTCGGTGCGGTCCGAACTGTTTTTAATCCCGAAATTTCGACTCACATTCAAACTGATTTTAAAAATAAATGTATATCTATACCTACTAATAAAGCAAGGTGCGTTTCGCCAATTTTTTCATCCGTTCACCGCCGAAAATATTTTTTTTATATCCGAGGTGGTACTACATTTTTTTGGTCCAGCTGCTAGAAAAGAAAACAAAACAATTTTGTCGAGAATTTCGTACATGGGCCGCACGCGCTAAGGCCCACAAAAGCAACACATTTATATCCTGCACACGCTGCTGGGAACCTTATTTGTCGCACAGAGCCACATATAGTTGGTTCGTCCCATCTGTCGCCCAATGTTGGGCCAGCCCATGTCCGGGTTTTCTGTGTTTTTTTTTCTATTTTTCATTTTTTCTTTCTAAGATATATTTTTATTTTTAATAAATTATTTTTTATTTTTCCCAAATATCGTTTCTTGTAATAATTTTTGTTAAATCTTAGAATTTCAAATTTTGTTCCCATTTTCAAAATTATTTGGAACTTTAAATTTTTATTTTCGTTCAATTTTTTCGCGAAATTCAAAAAATGTTCGCATTTTTAAAAAAAATCCAAACTTTTCCGAGACTTACAAAATAAATTTCATTCTAAAAATAATAGTAATTCGAAAAAGATTTTTTTGAAATATTCAAAAATTCAAAATAATGTTCGTGATAAAAAACACATTTTTCAAAATGGTTTTGAAAGTTCAAAACAAGTTTCCATTTAAAAAATGTTTCACAAATTCAAAAAATGTACGTTTCTCCGTGTTAAAAATGGTCTTGTTTTCAAAAAATATTTGTGAATTTAAAAAAAAATCCTATTTCATTTTTTTTGCCTTTTCCAGAAATTAACGCTTTTTCCAAATTAAATGCTCATATGTTTTTAAAAAAACCAGGAGGTCACCACAACCTCGACAAGGAGGTGGACCTGAAGGGAAAAAAGCCATGAGTTGGGTAGTGGCCGTCACTCGGACCAACCCCACTACTATGAACATCTCGCGAACCAAACATGACCCACGAGAACACCACAGCTCTCTGCTCTGTCGCGCTACTGTTGTGGAGAACATTTTGATGGACACATCAATTATCTCTCCCGATGCTTTTTGCAAAAAATGTCTCCCGTTGCAACGCACGGGCATATGTGCTAGTCAATATAAAATCCAACAAATTCTCCACACATAAAAATTAATGTAATTTAAAATCTCGAAATGAAAAAAGATATTTGAAACTAATTGCCGGTTTGATGTGTTTGAAAAATGTACATCCCATTTCTCATTACTAATGGGCCATTTTCTCGGCTAGCCGAATGAAAGCTCTCCTCGCCTTGAAAGATATGCAGCCCAACAGGCCTGACAAAGCGACTTACTTGGCAAATCACAAAAAAACTGGGTTGTGGCCATGGACCCAGCTGTCAGCCTCTCCACGTACAGTACTCTTCCGATGGAAGTCGTTCCTTGACCATGTTGACCACGCCGCACGGAGAGCACCACGGCGGTGGACGATGGCGAGGCCTAGGAAGGGGACGACGCGGAGCCGGGGAAGACGCGACAGTGGAAGCCCGCACGGAGAGGAGTACGAGGGTTCACTGATTCGGCTGTGGTGTGAGGCTGCCGTCGCGGCAGGGCCTGGCCAGCGGTGGGAATAGTAGGGGGCGGTGAGGCCTCCGCGGCAGCAGAGCCGGCCACGGGAGGTAGGAGCATGAGGCACGACCGGCGCTGGTTTGGGCGGCTGGAGCAACATGACCAGAGGTTGTAGAAGCACTACGACCGTTGGATGGACATCGTATGGTCACTAGAGCTAGAATCGTTCATATTGACTAAGTTGACAAAGCCCTTCGTCCCCGTCAACTTAGTAGGCCCACAACTCAGCCTCCTAGCAAGGTGGGTCCCAGCTAGCAGGGTGATGACCCACAAGTATAGGGGATCTATCGTAGTCCTTTCGATAAGTAAGAGTGTCGAACCCAATGAGGAGCAAAAGGAAATTATAAGCGGTTTTCAGTAAGGTTTTCTCTGCAAGCACTGAAATTGTAGGTAATAGATAGTTTTGTGATAAGATAAATAGTAATGAGCAACAAGTAAACAAAGTAAATAAAGTGCAGCAAGGTGGCCTAATCCTTTATGTAGCAAAGGATAAGCCTGGACAAATTCTAATAATGAATAAGGAGCTCCCGAGGACACATTGGGAATTATCGTCAAGCTAGTTTTCATCACGTTCATAAGATTCGCGTTCGGTACTTTGATAATTTGATATGTGGGTGGACCGGTACTTGGGTACTGCCCTAACATGGACAAGCATCCCACTTATTATTAACCCCTATTGCAAGCATCCGCAACTACAAAAAGGAGTATTAAGGTAAACCTAACCACAACATTAAACATATGGGTCCATATCAACCCCTAACGAAGCAACACATAAACTAGGGTTTAAGCTTATGTCACTCTAGCAACCCATCATCTACTTACTACTTCCCCATGCCTTCCTCTAGGCCCAAATAATGGTGAAGTGTCATGTAGTCAACGTTCACATAATACCACTAGAGTAAAAGACAACATACATCTCATCAAAATATCGAACGAATACCAAATTCACATGACTACTAATAGCAAGACTTCACCCATGTCCTCAGGAACAAACATAACTACTCACAAAGCATATTCATGTTCATAATCAGAGCAGTAATAATATGCATAAAGGATTGGAACATATGATCTTCCACCAAGTAAACCAATTAGCATCAACTACAAGGAGTAATCAACACTACTAGCAACCCACAGGTACCAATTTGTGGTTTTGATACAAGATTGGATACAAGAGATGAACTAGGGTTTTGAGAGGAGATGGTGCTGGTGAAGATGTTGATGGAGATTGACTCCCTCCCGATGAGAGGATCGTTGGTGATGACGTTGGTGATGATTTCCCCCTCCCAGAGGGAAGTGTCCCCGGCAGAACAGCTCCGCCAGAGCCCTAGATTGATTCAGCCAAGGTTCCGCCTCGTGGCGGCGGAGTTTCGTCCCGTAAGCTTGCCCACGAGTTTTTCCAGGGTAAAAGTGATGATATAGCAGAAGATGGACGCCGGAGGCCCACCAGGGGGCCCAGGAGATAGGGGTCGCGCCCTATAGGGGGGCGCCCCCCTGTCTCCTGGCCTGGGTGTGGGCCCCCTGGCCTATTTCTTTCGCTCATAAATTCTTATTAAATGCAAAAAGTTGTTTCGTGGGGTTTCAGGACTTTTGGAGTTGTGCAGAATAGGTTTCAAACGTTTGCTCCTTTTCCAGCCAGAATTCCAGCTGCCGGCATTCCCCGTCTTTATGGTAAACCTTGTAAAATAAGAGAGAATAGCCATAAGTATTGATATATAATGTGTAATAACAACCCATAATGCAATAAATATTGATATAAAAGCATGATGCAAAATAGACGTATCAACTCCCCCAAGCTTAGACCTCGCTTGTCCTCAAGCGGAAGCCGAAATCGAAAAATATGTCCACATGTTTAGAGATAGAGGTGTCGATAAAAATAAAATACGGACATGAGGGCATCATGATCATTCTAATAACAACAACATAAATAGATTTTTGTCATATGATTTCCTATGCTCAAGTAACAAGCAATTCACAATGTCAAGTATGGTTCAAAAACTTCATTGGGAACTAACAAACTATAATCTCAGTCATTGAAGCAATTGCAATTTATCATAACATCAGAAAGAGTCAACAATAGAGCTTTTCAGCAAGTTCACATACTTAACTATCATGTAGTCTTCTATAATTGCTAACACTCACACAATACTTGTGGTTATTGAGTTTCAGCCAGACACTGAGAAAGACAGGGGCTTACTGTGTTGCCTCCCAATGTATTCACCTTTAGATGATGTCAACAATAATAGCCCATGCTAACTTACATCCAATTGGATATATATATATCATGATCTTTCAAACACGAAGAGCTTGCCAAAGGATAAAATGAAAAAGGGAAAGGTGAGGATCACCTTGACTCAAGCATAAAGTAAGAACATGAAATAAAAGATAGGCCCTTCGCAGAGGGAAGCAGAGGTTGTCATGCGCGTTTAGGGTTGATGCACGAAATCTTAATGCAAAAGAACGTCACTTTATATTGCCCCTTTTATGTGGACCATTATTATGCAGTCTGTCGCTTTTATTACTTACACAACAAGTTCGTACAAAGCTTATTTTCTCCGCACTAATAAGTCATACATATTTAGAGAGCAATTTTTATTGCTTGCACCGATGACAACTTACTTGAAGGATCTTACTCAATCCATAGGTAGGTATGGCGGACTCTCATGGCAAAACTGGGT
Organism: Triticum dicoccoides; assembly: GCF_002162155.2. Taxonomy (NCBI): domain Eukaryota; kingdom Viridiplantae; phylum Streptophyta; class Magnoliopsida; order Poales; family Poaceae; genus Triticum; species Triticum dicoccoides. The sequence goes on along the minus strand of NC_041389.1, from coordinate 466,882,831 downwards.
TTAAGGATGTTTGGAAGCACAAGTAGTATCTCTACTTGGTGCAAGAATTTTGGCTAGCATGAGGGGGAAAGGCAAGGTCAACATGTTTGGAAGGTCAATGACAATATACTTTAACTGTAATGTCGGAAAACATAAACCATTACGTTGTCTTCCTTGTCCAACGTCAACTCTTTTAGCATGTCATACTTAATGAGTGCTTCATAATCATAAAAGATGTCCAAGATAATATATTTATATGTGAACCCCTCTTTCCTTATCACTTCCTATTAATTGCAACGATGACCAATACTACGTCCATCAACCCTCAACAATTTTTATGCCTCATACTTTCTATGTGTGAAGTTATCACTATCCATAAGATCAATATGAACTCTTTTGTTCTTTCTACTTTCTCAAGATCATAGCAACAAAGCAAAGCCCTTGACTCAACACTAATCTTTATTATAGATAGCACACTGACTCGATTACATAAAGAGATCACAATGCAAAACTCAAAACTACTTGATATCAAAACTTCGAACTAATAGATCAAGATACTACTAAAAGGATCGAACTAAATAAAGCGGTAAAGATAGGAGTATGATGGTGATACGATACCGGGGCACCTCCCCCAAGCTTGGCAGTTGCCAAGGGGAGTGCCCATACCCTTGTGATTATATCCTCGGAGGTGACGGTGGTGGTGATGATGACAGTGGATAATCGCACGTGGAGCGTAAAAGTTCCTCCAACTTGCGGATAATGCACTTAAGCCCAGCAATATGATCCTTCAATAGAATATTCTCTTGTGTGAGATACTTGTTCTGTATGCGAGCTAACTCAATCATCTTGAAAGCTTCAATCTCTGTTGGAGTAAAGAGGTTAGGTAAAGGTTGAGGGATGTCTTCTTCTTTCTCCGCTGGAGTTTGAACCTCCATGGCCTCTTTGATCCCTTCATCCTTGTTGATCTCTTCTGGTTCTTCTCTTTTCAGCTCTATCTTCATAAGCCAAGCATCCTTATCTTCATTGTCGGAGGAGGGTGAAGTCATGGTGCTCTAAATCTGCAACAGAAACAACTCGAAACGAAAACAGAGGATATTTGCGTGATACGATGGTCAAAACCTTCGGGAGTACATATAATGAATTTTTACCGACCAAAATACGTAACATACAAGAAAACGGAGTCCGGGAGGCACACGAGGTGCCCAAGAGACAGGGGGCGCGCCCTACAGGGGGGGCGCCCTCCACTCTCGTGGGGGCCTCGTGTCCCTTTCAGACTACTTCTTTTCTTCCTAAAATTCTTAAATAATCCAAAACTGACGAAAATTCCCATTAAAGTTGTTTTGGAGTCGGTTTACTTACCGTACCACATACCTATGTCTTTTCGGAGTCTGGAACGTTCTGGAAAGTGTCCCTTATATATTCCTCAGGGGTTATGGTTTCAATAATATTAGTTCCAACATTGGTAGGTGTCACACCCTGATTATCATGGCACAACACTTAAGACGATAAATCATGATAAAGTGTGGTTTGACCAAAACTTTTGCATTATTTGAGTTTTTATTTGAGTTGGTTTTCTCTCCATGTTTTCAAGTGCTCTTAAAAGTCAACATAGCTTCACCTTCTATACTTCCTTTCCTTGATCCAAAACTTCTGCCCAATGATCATACCATGTGTATAGTACAATATAGAATTTTCTTACAAAAATAATTTGGCCAAAAAGTATTTTCTAAATTCAGTTTTCCAAAACCCTTGAATTGAGGTTTGCACTGCAAGTACTTGATTTGGGGTATGAAAAATCTTTCAAAGAGTATGTTTGATTCCTAGGTATAGGACTCCCCGAAACCACAAAAGTATAATTTTAAAATTCATCTTGCTATTTTATTTAAAGACTTTTTCTTTAGGCTAGAAATGGTCTTTAATAGGTTAAAATTATTTTAATGTTTTAAACATATTTGTGAAAATTTAGGTAAACTCAGTGGACATATATTGTCCATATATAAGAGTTTCAACACATGGTCATGTTCAAACTATTGGTCAAACCCCTCAAAAACCCTTTCAGGATATTTCAAGCTTTTGAAATATTTACAAAGGAAATATTCTCTAAAAATTCCAAGAAAATTTTAGCATGTCACATATGACATGTTGGATGATCTTGCCAATCCTCATGTATTGGAGAACAAGATAACATCATCAAATCTCCTCAAAACCATTTCTGTCCATTTTGAAGTTTGAGCAACTCTACATTGCTAAATATGTCCAAATGTTCTCAAACTTGGTGCACATGCTCCAATGGTCTACTTATGTATCTAGACCAAATGGCACAAGTTGGAGAAAATGATATCTTGATCAAAGTGCCTCAAAACCCTCTCTGTCCAGAATCAAATTTGAACAACTTTACATTGTCAAGTTTCTTATTTTGCTCTCAACCTTTGTGGGAATGCTCTAAACCCTAAATGATGACACTAAACCAAGTGGTTCATCAAGGGGAAGTGATTTGCTCAACTAGATCTACACAAGTTCATTTCTGCAAATTTCTATGGTTTACAAAAGTTGCATTGGCAACTTTGCCCAAATAAGCTCCAAATTGGTGGAAGGCCCTACTTATATGTGTCATTTCACCCTATGGAGTCTCATTGCAGTTGGAAATCATCTGCTGGCCCAAACCATTATCAAACACCTTCTGCCACTTTTCAAAAATCACCATTTTGACCACTATCACTATTCTCCTTGAGCTCAACTTTTTACCACAGCCCCTCAGAGTCCCCTTGCACCTCCAGTAACTCTTCCCTGGCCTCAACTCAATGATTGAAGGGTGAAACATCCCCATTTACCCTTCTGGACAGCAGCATTCTTCTCCTTTCTCACCTCCCTCCTCACTCCAGTGGCCACCCAGGGCATCCAATGCCCCTCCCTCATTCTTTACTCCTCCCTAGAGCTACCAGACATGCTTGGCCGTGCCCACTTTGCCAAAAAATGGCATGCCGGCCATTTGCATGCTCTGGAGAGCGCTACAGTGCGCTCCCGCACTGTAGCCGCCCCCTACCAAGCACCTCCATCCACCTCGGCTCTCCACCTCACGCAAGTCGATGCTCTTCGATGTCCGCAGCATGCCATGCCTCTGTCCCCCTCCTCCCTCGCCCCAGCTCGCACGCGCGCCGGCTGCCCGAGCGCACCAGTGAGCACGCTCACACGCGTGGTGCCCTGGCCCCCCTGCTTTCCCTCTCTTCTCTCCCCTCGCCCTAGACCAACCCCACGAGCACCCCAGACACGCCCACGCGCGCCCCCGTGGCCTCCAGCAACGGCTATAAGCTTGCCAGCGCACGAGACACGATGCACCTTGCCCACCTTCTATTTAAGCCCCCCCGAGCTCTCCTCTCCTCACCACTCGCCCTCTGCACCACCATATCATCCCCCTGCACCCCCAGTTCCTCTCCAAAACCGCCCGAGCTCGAGATCGAGCTCGAGCTCCGCCGCCTCGGGTCGCTGTCGATCCCACGATACAGGCCACCCCGACCCTCTTTATTGCTTGTATGGAACGCCCATAGCTCACTAATTGATTCCCCCTCTTTCCCGCTTGTTTTGCAGTCAGAAACGGCCGGAGCCATCGACGCCCGACGCTCCTCCGCCGTGAAACTCGTCGCCGGCGAACCACTACTCCCATCCGGCCAACTCCGGCACCACCCAAACGGCGACACGACGAGGAGTCCAACGGTGCCATCATCTCACGCCGCCGTGCCCGGAAACGTCGCCGGTGAGCTTGCCGGCCCTCTGTCGCAGGGTTAGGGATGACAGGCGGGCCCTGCCTGTCAGCCTCTCCCCTCCATTGCCCCCTCTCTCTCACTGACGCCTGGGCCCCGCCCATCAGGTTTAAACCTGGCGCGCGCGAGTGCACCAGTGCGCTGGGCCGCCTCTCTGGCGGGGCCTGCTGCGCGGCGGCTGTTCTGGCCCAGCAGGCACAATGCTCCTTTTCCTTTTTCTTTTCTGTCAAACTTGCAAAAATTCCACAAGATTAAATATTCATCTAAATGCAATAATTCCAACTCCCATACTTTTATAAAAATCCCACCTATTTAATGGTATAACTTTCATTCATGACCAACCAACTTTTATGTACTGTTCATATTCAAATTCTAATTTGAATATATTTAAACCCCTCCGAAAATCCATTCCTTCTATTCTGCTACTCCAAATCCAAAACTAGGAATTTTCCCCTTCTTAGTTTTCACCTTAGTATTTAACAAAAATGAGTTGACATTTTTCTGAGCACTTTGGTTTTTCTGTTTTATTATTGCCTTATTTTTCTCGTTATTATTTTACGATGATAGATTGCGTTGCTGATGAAGGAGTTGGACCAGAAGACTTTGAAGACCCATAAGACTTTGTTGAGCCAGGCAAGCAGCCCTTTGACCATGTCTATGAAACACTTTTTATGCATGTCATATAGCACTTTTATTGCTTGCATCAGAGACATGATACCGTGGTGACCACATGGGGTGGTTTGCCACCGTTACTTCCTCGTTGATACTTGCATGGTGTATGACCCTACCTTCCTATGAGGGTTATGCCGGTGGGAGTAGATAGGATGCTAAAGTAGATGCTCCGCAAAAAGGGACGGGTATATGCATGGTGAAAGAGACAAAGTATTTTCAAAAGACTTTTTGAAAACCCCGTCGGGTGCCACTTATGCCCGAGGGAGATGATGAGATGGGTAACCACTTGATGACGAAGTGGTGTACCAAGGCAAGTGTGTGTGTTATTTTCGAAAACGGATTAGATTTAAGATTTGTCGACTGTCCCAACCTTACATGCGCAACCACTCTACCCTTGTATGGGAAAGGGCATTATTGATTACCTAGGCCGATACTAGCTTGGAGCCCGCATTACTAGTGACGGGGGAGAGTTGGTGCTCTCTCTTGGGACGGGGTTGTGCCAGGTAGGGCGGCCATGACTGTTTTTATAGGGCACCGGATACACCGTTGCGTCCCCTCTCGGATGTTACGATCTCGAGTGAGTCTCGTATGATGTACATCGTGAGGATACGGAACAAGGAGTGGACTCCTTGTTAGTGTCGTCTAGGGAAAGATAGTGATCGGGTGCTTACCCCGGGTACTTGAGGTACCGCAGGTCGTGGATGACACGGAAGTTCCCCGGATCTTGTGGGTAAAGTGTGCAACCTCTGCAGAGTGTAAAACTATTCAAATAGCCGTGTCCACGGTCAAGGACAGTTGGGCGGTGCTGCTTAAACTACGTCCAGAGTTCTACAAACCATATGTGTGTGTTGATAAAACTACTTGGGTCAAGTCAAGGGACTTGACATGATTGAGTTGGGTTGATGCCCACTCTATTTATGTTGATATCTGCAACCTGTCCGCATGGTTACTTGAATTCTCCTGATGCATGTGTTACAAGTTGTTGAACATGTCATTGCACTCAAAACTAGCTTTCTGCAAAAATTTACCTATATCATGCATTGTTACATCTTGGACCAAAACATGGGTTGCTTGCGAGTACATTCAAAGTACTCACTGGCTTGCCACTGGTTATTTAATTGGCCAGGCATGGAAGTACAGGAGTTCGAAGAAGAGTTCTTTGGAGACGAACATGCGAACTAGGATGTTTCCCAGTCAGAATGCCTGTAGGGTTAAGGCAGATGGCATGGGTTCTACTTATCGACGAAGATTTCCGCTGCTTAAGTTTATTTGGTATTCAGCCCTTGTGGCTTTATCTATGTAAGACTTGACCATAGTGGTCATAATTTGTGTAAGACGGTATGTATGGATGTAAGACTCTTGTTATTCAGCTTCTGTGTGTTCAGTGAGCATTAATCTCTGGGATCACTGTACACGTGCAGTCAGTGATCACGACTTATGAGTCGGGGTCCCCACAGAGCTGGTATCAGAGCCATCCCGACTGTAGGAAGCCTTAGTTAGCATGGACGTTAGTTAGCTTGAGACCATATAAACTTCTCTTCTTTTCTAAAGCTTACCCAATCCAAAATATATTTCCCTTATTGACCTCTCCCATTCAACCTTTGTAGATGGCCGTCGCCCCCTTGAGACTCCTTACGACAGGATTTCCATCACTCCTAAGAGATTGCCTCCAACAATGCCACTATCCCTTGCTGCCCATATACACCTTGCACGAACTAGAAAATGATGTGTTAGAGAAGGAGTTCTACGCCAAGGTTTTTGTGCCTGCCAAGACCTCACCTCAGGGGTGGTTCTTCGTTGGACCACCTATGACAACAAGAGACCTAGCCATTTAGCAAGTGGCATATGAAGCTCTCCTCCGTCTTCGAGACCTCCTTCCAGAAATGAAAGAAGAACATGCCACCCGCTACCTGCCTGGCAAGAGCGGATTTGGAGCTCCGACTCAAGTGATGATTTCCCAGAAGACGAGGATCCAACCCTCAAGTACCAGATCCGTTTCGTTAACACAGGAGACTACCTTCTACGCCACCTTACCGAAGCATTTCTCAAGGCTCGCCAAGATCTCCCTCCACTTCTACACCTCCACTGCCTCGAGAAGAAGAAGGTGGTCGAGCAAGAACAGTAAATCACTGCCCTAGAAGCCCACATTTTTAATCGGGAGCAGCAAATCAAGGGACTTCAGAAAGCTCGCAACCAAACCCCACGCAAAAGGCATAGGAATGGATTTCCATATCCACCTCATAGAGGATCATCGTCAGGCCCCCGACGACAATACCCAAGACTGAATAGCAACCCTTTTGCTTCCGTCACATGTCACGGGTGTGGTGAACTCATGCATATTAATAGGACGTGTCCCAACAAACAGCCGACTGTCGCATGTCCATTGGCACCCAGGAGAACCTAGAAGCTGAAGACCGGACACCTTTCCCTCAAAGTGATGAAGCAAGCACGACTACTGAATCCGAGGACCCCTAGGGTAGGATGAGTCGTGTACCCCCTATGCGCAGTCGAGTCCATATGATGGTTCAAATGAAACCATGTTGAGTGTTGATTGTACTTATCTTTTTGTGTTTTGATATAAGTTGCACTTTTGCCTTAGGCATCATGTATGCGACTATATCACCTATCTTATCTTAATGAAATTGTGTGTGGCCTTTTTGGCACCTGTTTGTTTGCACCTGCACTATAGACCCACCTTTAAGCATTCCCCCCATCTATGATGCTTTTCCCTCTCATCCCTCTCTCCTCAACTGAAGACCGGCAAGACAAGGTACACCAAGGATTCTACTTCGGCGACCAACTAGCACTGGAGATTTTTGCTGCAGCCTCCTCGGCCAAGAGCAGCCCAGTAGAGTTATGTTTACCTCTCAAGATTAGAAACCCATCCCTAGACCCTTTGAGACTTCACAGCTCGAATCCCTAACCAAGTGCTTAACCCACAAAACTGCAAGAGAACCAGCTAAGCCTCCGTAACCTTGCACTAGTTCATTATGGAACTAGTGGACATAGTGAATGAGCACATTATCATCCAAAGATAGCACCAGAACTGACAATGCCATAGGGTAGACCTATTCGAGGATATCGAAATAGGACAAATGACTTGATGAGTTTATATCAGAGACCTTGAGGAATTATCCGAGACTTCTTGGTGGATTATTAGGTTTTCATGTTAGTTAATGAACTTGGTAGGATCATGTTAATAGAGTAGCATAACATTCATTACCTATGGAGTACATTGGATATTGTAGGACAATTATGATCGCACGATGAAATTCTGGAAGGTATAAGGATTTGACTTAGCCAGGAGATATTAATAGAAGATAGCTCACCATGATATTTGGATTAAATAAGTGATCCTAATGGAGTCTAGATGATGAATAAGTCTACATGGTTCAGATTAAATTGGATTTTTACTGATGATCTCAATTATGATACCATGTTTCTCGGTGGATAATAAACTAGGAGATTGGATTAATTGTCGGAGTTGATTTAGGGGTCTATATAAGCTTGAGGTTGGAAGTTACTTGACCCCGAAGACGGGAATTGGTGGATTGACTATAGTAGAGATAGCTCTTTCAGGTATTTGGGGATTATAGGACATTAGAAGATCGTGTGGAACACCATAGACATTGGATTGTAGTGATTAATGGAAGTTAATGGGCTGTTGGAGTTGATTCATAGTAAGGAAATAGGATCTTGGAGTGGCTTACGACGTGTTTCCTTAGGATAGCCATGCATATGAGTTGGGTATGGTTGAAATGTATGATTTTGTTAGACCCCGTCTCGGGAGCCATGAGCATATGAATAACATGAGTGATGATTGGAGTTGACCTATACGAGATGATTCTTTTGGTAATATGATGTGAAGACTAGGTAGAACTATTGGCATCTCACAAACTATGCTTAAGGATGAGACGATAAGCATTCACACGCACACTAGAACCTTTGAAACTCGTAAGCCCCACCAAACCACAACATGGTCGGATCATGACCACGGGCTTTGGCTCTAGGACGAGAAGACCTTTGCCAATGCTCAATCGAGACCACCACCAATACCCCAACCTACTTTGCGTACCCCATGGACTTCATGGAATACTTGGACAAGTTAGTTGTCATCTTTATTTGGCGACGTACTTGTCTACCCAAAAACGGAAGAAGAGTCGTTCAGCTGATTAAAAGACATTTTAAAACCGCCATGTCTAGAAGGAAGAACTACACCAACCACCATCGTCAAGAAGTAAACATCCGCCTCGAAGACCAGGTGTATCTGCAAGCCACTTCTCTCAAAGGAACCAAGCATTTCCATGTCAAAGGGAAGCTTACGCCAAGATTTAACAACCCCCTCCGAGGTCACTGCAAGACGAAGGATAGACAGTTACTAGCTAGAGTTACCACCTGAGGTACCCACTGTGCGTAATGTTCCCACATGACACAACTCCAGGAGTGTTTTCGACTTCCTAGCTAGCCCGAGCACTAATAAGGACATCGATCATCGAGCCATCGACCCCCAGCCCAACCGGACCTACGTGAGAAACCCCTTAGCAACCTGGATCAAGCCGAACGTCATACACGGAGCCGCACCATCAAGTACCTCAAGGTTCAATGGAGCACCACTCGGAAACAAAAGCAGTATGAGGACGTGGAGACTACCCCGAATCCAAGTTTCCATACTCCTTTCCGCACCTAGTTAGGGAATCTCTGGGACGAGATTCTTGTAAGGGGGGTAGGTCTGTCACACCCTGATTTTCATGGCACAACACTTAAGATGATAAATCATGATAAAGTGTGGTTTGACAAAAACTTTTGCATTATTTGAGTTGGTTTTCTCTCTGTGTTTTCAAGTGCTCTTAAAAGTCAACATAGCTTCACCTTCTATACTTCCTTTCTTGATCCAAAACTTCTGCCCAATGATCATACCATGTGTATAGTACAATATAGAATTTTCTTACAAAAATAATTTGGCCAAAAAGTATTTTCTAAATTTAGTTTTCCAAAAACCCCTGAATTGAGGTTTGCACTGCAAGTACTTGATTTGGGGTATGAAAAATCTTTCAAAGAGTATGTTTGATTCGTATTAGGTATAGGACTCCCAAAAACCACAAAAGTATAATTTTAAAAGTCATCTTGCTATTTTATTTAAAGGCTTTTTCTTTAGGCCAGAAATGGTCTTTAATAGGTTAAAATTATTTTAATGTTTTAAAAATATTTGTGAAAATTTAGGGAAACTCAGTGGACATATATTGTCCATATATAAGAGTTTCAACACATGGTCATGTTCAAACTATTGGTCAAACCCCTCAAAAACCCTTTCTAGATATTTCAAGCTTTTGAAATATTTACAAAGGAAATATTCTCTACAAATTCCAAGCAAATTCTAGCATGTCACATATGACATGTTGGATGATCTTGCCAATCCTCATGTCTTGGAGAACAGCATAACATCATCAAATCTCCTCAAAACCATTTCTGTCCATTTTGAAGTTTGAGCAACTCTACACTGCCAAACATGTCCAAATGTTCTCAAACTTGGTGCACATGCTCCAATGTTCTAATTATGTATCTAGACCAAATGGCACAAGTTGGAGAAAATGATATCTTGATCAAAGTGCCTCAAAACCCTCTTTGTCCGAAATCATATTTGAACAACTTTACATTGTCAACTTTCTTATTTTGCTCTCAACCTTTGTGGGAATGCTCTAAACCCTAAATGATGACACTAAACTAAGTGGTTCATCAAGGGGAAGTGATTTGCTCAACTAGATCTACACAAGTTCATTTCTGCAAATTTCTAGGGTTTACAAAAGTTGCATTGGCAACTTTGCCCAAATAAGCTCCAAATTGGTGGAAGCCCCTAATTATATGTGTCATTTCACCCTGTGGAGTCCCATGGCAGTTGGAAATCATCTACTGGCCCAAACCATTATCAAACACCTTCTGCCACTTTTCAAAAATCACCATTTCGACCACTAACACTATTCTCCTTGAGCTCAACTTTTTACCACAGCCCCTCAGAGTCCCCTTGCACCTCCAGTAACTCTTCCTTGGCCTCAACTCAATGATTGAAGGGTGAAACATCCCCATTTACCCTTCTGGACAGCAACATTCTTCTCCTTTCTCACCTCCCTCCTCACTCCAGTGGCCACCCAGGGCATCCAATGCCCCTCCCTCATTCTTTACTCCTCCCTAGAGCTACCAGACATGCTTGGCTGTGCCCACTTTGCCAAAAAAATGGCATGCCGTCCATTTGCATGCTCTGGAGCGCGCTACAGTGCGCTCCCGCACTGTAGCCGCCCCCTACCAAGAACCTCCGGCCACCTCGGCTCTCCCCCTCACGCTAGCCGATGCTCCTCGACGTCCGCAGCACGCCACGCTTCTGTCCCCCTCCTCCCTCTCCCTCCTCTCGCCCCAGCTCGCATGCGCGCCGGCCGCCCGAGCGCACCAGTGAGCGCGCTCACACGCGCGGTGCCCTGGGCCCCCTGCTTTCCCTCTCTTCTCTCCGCTCGCCCTAGACCAACCCCACGAGCACCCCAGACACGCCCATGCGCGCTCCCGTGGCCTCCAGCAATGGCTAGAAGCTCGCCGGTGCACGAGCCACGGTGCACCTTGCCCCTCTTCTATTTAAGCCCCCCCGAGCTCTCCTCTCCTCACCACTCGCCCTCTGCACCACCATATCATCCCCCTGCACCCCCAGTTCCTCTCCAGAACCGCCCGAGCTCGAGATCGAGCTCAAGCTCCGCCGCCTCGGGTCGCCGTCGATCCCACGGTACAGGCCACCCCCGGTGTTGGGGATATGACTATTTGTGTAAGCCGCCCAGGAGGGGCCGGGTTACGCAAAGAGTACTAATCAGAGGAAGCCCAAGACCAAGCATGAAGATGGCGGTTCAATAAGGAGCTTAAGGCCCACGGGCGGCTTAAGCCCATTGTAGTAAACCACCATGATGGCATGACTTGTAACGTAAGGTAGATTTAACTGGTCACCGAGCCAGACTCTGTTTATAAGCCGACCGGGACTCTGTAAGCCGGTGGGCGTCGACCCGTGTATATAAGGGGATGACCTGCTGGCGACTTAGGGCAAGAAACAACTCATCGAGAACCGGGCATAGCGTGTCTCACTCACTGGTTATCGAAACATCAATACCAACCCAACTAGACGTAGGCCTTACCTTCACCGTAAGGGGACGAACTAGTATAAACTCTCTCGTGTCCCTTGTCCCGATTTAACCCCTTCAAGCTTCCTAGTTGAGATGGCTCCACAACTAAGTCCTTTCACGAGGAGATCTGGCGTGACTATTCCACGACAGTTGGCGCTCACCATGGGGCCAGCGCACGGTGGATTTGAGTTCTTGAAGGGCAGCTTCGAAGGGCTCAAGGGGTACGTAGTGGGCCGGATGACCAAGAGTCGTCGCGGAAAGATCTACATCGACGACGAAGGCTGGGGTCCCGACGCCGGCTCAATTTAGTACGGATACCTGGTCCCCTTCGGCGGAATCCACGTTTTCATCGGCTGGATCGGTGAGCCGGGCCCTGAGCTAGACAACTGCACCAACCTCGTCGAGACGGCTCAGCGTGCGAGGAAGACCCGGACTCAGCCGGTCATGAGGCGTGCCTTCGTGGGCTGCATCCACAGAGAGGAACTTTCTGGATCTGAAGATGGGGGTGAGACGGCCGTCCTTTCAGATGGTGACTCGTCCGCCGGCTCAAGAGATTCGTTATATCAGGTACAAGACGGCGCGCTCGGGGGCTGTTCCGATGGCATCAGTATTCCGGACTCCGATGAGCCGCCAAGATGGGCCAGAATCTTCATGGCTGGAACCCAGCCCGATTCAAATTCTACAGCAGCGGCAACGAGCATGTCCGGATCAGGAGCGGCCGGGGCAGGCGGCCCCGTGCGCCCGCCGGCTCAGGTGCTGATAGATCTCATGGACAAGCTTACGGCCCTGTTAACCGCTACGGTTATCCCTTCCAACAAGGATGAGCACGATGCAACAGTAGCTCACGTGCGTGAGGAGATAGCTCAGGCCAAGGAGGCCTTGGCAGCTGAGGATACTAGACTAGCTGCAGAACAGGCGGCTCTCGACGCCCGGGCATAGCGCTTGCAGTCAGAAGCTTACCAGCTCACGATGAGCTTAAACGCATCCAATGAGGTGATGAGGAGGAGACATCAGAAAACGCAGTCCCGTTTACCTCCGAATTACGACCCCCCGGTTCTCTTTGCTACACCCGGAGCCGGCCCTAGTCACCCGGATTTACGTAAGAAAAGAAAAGAGGATTTACACCCGGAGTCACCCTTTGAAATAAGTTTTGAATCTTTTCAGTTTGATATTCAGGACATCTATGGGGTCCGACGAAGCAACTTTCCTAGCCCAGATTTTCCTAACCGTGGGCAAGAAATTGTCATCTTTGATCCAGGATAAATCAAAGCGAAATTCATGAGGTTTCGGAGCTTCACGCCCTTCTTCCCCGGAAGAGAGTAGCAGGTGGTTATGGTTAAAAATCTCCCGGACTAATTTCCTCACAGAAACAAGTGGGAAAGCATCCTCCCAACATTCATACATAAGGATGCGGTCTAACGTTTCTAGTGTGGGGTGGGCCTGATTGTTGGTCCAAGTGTATTTGCCCCCACTAATGTGGATTTCCCTAAGTGCTAGGGTATTGATAATGGAATTGAACAGGCCAATAGCTTTGTTGTTCACCATCTTCTTATTCTTCTCTCCAGGGTGCCTCAGGATGTTAAAATCTCCCCCCACTATGTAGGGTATACTCATGCCACTACAGGAGGTAGCCAACTCAATTAAGAATTCATCTTTGAATTCATCATGTGCCGATCCATATACTACTAGCAATCCCCACTGCATTTTTTTGTTTTTGTCATAGAGCACCATTTGCAGCACATATTTGCCTTTAGAACAAGAAACTACTGACCAATTGAATATGATTGTATGGCGAAATGATAACTGTCCTACCTCTAGTACCGAGTACACCCAACCGTAGATAGACTCCACCAACCAGCATTAAAGAAGGCCAGATAGACATACAACAGGCTCTCATTCGCATAGGCAATACCTGGATGATTAGCCAATTAGAAGGCGATGCCCATAACAAGCATCTGGTGGTTTTTCAAGTCGTGCGAATGTTCTTCAGCAGCCCAAGCACTCGCCAGGTTTGTTCGAACGACAGGGAAGCGTCAAGCTCAAAGGGTAGCTGGATGGCTCAGCTCGAAATACACGTCGAATAAACAATCGATGGTGCTGACCACCCACCAAAACAATGTATATTTTCCCAACTACAACCAGGAAGCCAGTCGAACCATTTGAAGATGTTTTCTCAAAATTATCTGCAAAACACGATGTCAATGACAATGCTCATGGTGTGTTCTCTTGCACTCACCCCTTTTTCAGGGTATGACGGTGTCCCGGTTAAGGGGTCTCTCACCACGTCGACTCCCGGTTTGGTGGCTAGGCTGAGGACCCCTTGTCAGCTTCGTCCTGGGCCATTTTGGGAGGCCCATGACGTATCAGAAAAAGATTCCGGAAGGCTTGGAGTACAAGACAAGATGTTGTGTTCATGGAGGATTCTGACTCCTAATACCTAACCGACTATGATCCATCTAAACCTAGGGTCCCCAATATGCTATATAAATAGGGGTCTAGGCTCGTAGATAGACAAGGTTAAAATCTCTCAGCGCTTTGTACTTTACACACACCCAACACAATAAAACACAAGTAGCACATAGAGTATTATCTCCACGGGAGAGCCTGAAGCTGGGTAAAACTGTGTGTCCCTGTTACCATCGTACGAAGACATCTAGCTTAGGATACCCTACTGAGGGATCTGCTAGATTTAGCTCCGACAGTGGTGATCCATGCATGTCCTACTAGATGATTGTCACGGTTCGATGGGAGTCAAGATCAACGCTTAGATCAGCTCCAACGTGATTTCCCACCGGGGCAGATGTTCATCTTCGGCGGTGTCACCCTTGTTGCCAACTCGACTTTGCCGAGGTTCCTTTGCTCCAGAGCCGGATCGTAAAATTTGACAACATGGAGTACACTACGGATCTTCGCGGAGAGCTGATCTTCTCGGGCTTGGTCTCAATCCAAGATCAGGAGCAAACTATTGGATAAGTGAGCAACTGATCTTTACTACGATCAGGCGGGGGGCGAGGCCGAGCACAGAGGTTATGAACCGGGGGAGACGTGAAGGGAGGTGCACCAGAGGTGGAAGGCATGTCAAGGGAAGCATCCTCAGAACGAGGACGACGAGTATAGTGGAGAGGAAACGGTGATAGAGGGCGACGGACTGGAGATGATGGTGGAGAGGTAGAGGAGGAGGATGTGGAAGATGGGGCCGGTGGTGAAGGAGAAGGAAGGAGAGGTGCAGGAGGATGAGGTGAAACATGAGGCACATAGCAGGGTGTATCGAAAAGAAGAAGAAAAGAAATATCGTCCACAGAGAAGCTCGAGGAAGAAGGACGTGGGTAGTAAGAGCGAGACTCGTCAAAGGTCACATCACGCGAGATGCGCAAGCGGCGACCAACAAGGTCCCAACAGCAATAGCCCTTGTGCTCATCACTGTAGCCAAGGAAAACGCACTCAACCGACTGAGCAGTCAGTTTGGTGCGTTCTCGCGGGGCAAGAAGGACATAGCACACACATCCAAACATACGAAGAGCTGAGTAGTCAGGAGATCGACCAGTGAGACACTCCATAGGAATACCACCCTACAGAGCAGTCGATGGCTGAATGTTGATGAGATAGGTGGATGCAGAAACAGCCTCAGCCCAAAAGTGGGGTGGAAGAGAAGCGACAATTATCAGCGCATGAGCCGTCTCAAGCAGACGACGATGCTTACGTTCGGCAAAGTCATTCTGAGCATGAGCACCAGGACATGAGAAATGGGCAAGAGTAACATGTTTCGTGAGAAAACCACGCAACAGCTGGGAGATATACTCTCCAGCGGAGTCAGCACGAAAGGTACGAATGGGCGTGGAAAACTGGGTGTGAACCATGGCAGCAAATCGTTTGTATATAGAGAGAACCTCGCTACGATATTTCATGAAGTAGAGCCAAGTGTAGCGAGAGAAATCATCAATAAACAAAACATAGTAGCGATGACCACCTTTCAAATCAAAGGGAGCAGGACCCCAGACATCAGAATGAACTAAGTCAAAAGGATGCTGAGATACAGACTCGCTAGTAGGATAAGGTAACTGGGTCTGTTTGCCAAGTCTACAACCATTACAATGTAAGGAAACATCTCCAGATACAGACCCTAAGAGGCCCTGACGAACTAAAGAAGACAAACGAGAGCCACATATGTCACCAAGGCGATGATGCCACTGTTGGAAGGACGCAGACGAAGAGGCAGCAAGAGCATGGGAGCTGGCAGAAGTGGTGGCAGCGGAAGGAACACAAAGCCAGTCAACCTCCCAAAGGCCCTCTGACTCACGGCGTCGGGGGCCAGCACCAACCAAAGTCTTGGTGTGACGATCCTGAATGGAGCAAGAGTCGGTATCAAGAATGACACGACAACCAGAATCAGTAAGTTGGGCAGCGTAAAAAGATTCATGGTAAGGTGAGGAACATGTGAAACACTAGGAACAGAAAAAGATTGAGTGGAAAGAAGACCACGACTAGTAACAGGAAGAGGTGTGCCATCGGCAGTAAGAACATTAATAGGCGAATCAAGAGGTCGAAGAGAAGAAAACACAGAAGAATCAGAAGACATATGAAAGGAGGCTCCAGAATCTAGAACCCACGAAGATGTACCTGACTGTGCCTGCGGTGGTGGACAAGTGGATGCAGTCACAGCAGCAGCAGAACCGGTTGATGAAAAGCCTGAGGAAGCCAAGAGACGCTTGAGCCTCACAATGTCCTGGTCAGTGAGTGACGGAGTCGAGGAAGATCCAGGAGTCCCACTGGAAGAGGAGCGCCTCTGGTATCGCTTCTTCTCACGGCAATCAGACTCTGGATGACCTGGCCGAGAGCAGTAGCCACAGAAGGTGTCATGGCGCGACTGACCCCTCCCAGTATAAGCAGGGCGACCCACCCCCTGAAGGTGTGGGTAGGAGCGGTGGAGCAGTGAGGCGAGCAGACAACACAGGAGCCTGAGCAGCCAACACAGACGGGACCACCAGCAAACCAGCAGAGCGAAGGCGGGTCTCCTCAGCACGAAGCTCAGCAAGCACCTCCGAGATAGGAACACGACCACGAGCAAGCAAGTGAGCACGTCTGGGCTCAAACTCAGAGCGGAGACAAGATAAGAATTCATGGACCCGCGGAAACTCCAGATCAAACCGAGTAGTCTGACAGCAACGACAGGTGCCACAAACAACTGTCCGAAGAGAGTCAAGCTGATGCCAGATGGCAGAGCACTGTGAATAGAACTCATCAACAGAGGAATCACCTTGCTGGAGTGCGTGCTCCTGACGCACCACAGATAGGTAGCGAGCATCACCAGAGGGCTGATAGTGCTGACAAAGATAAGACCTCATCGCTGCAACTGTGCCAAGTCCCATGAACTCCGAAGCAAACTGAGGGAGGACACCCGCAGTGATAACAACAACAGCACAAGCATCGTCATTGCACCACTGAGTGTAAGCAGATAGATCATCGCGGTACACCGAAAGAGCATCGGAATAAGTAGATACCTGCTGATCATAAGCATCAACTGCAGCATCATCAAGGGCCTGGGCTGCATCCCGGTGAGCCTGAGAAGCCTCAGCAGCAAGTACCGGCGGCACCAGTGGGATTGGGGCCACGGGCGCAACAGGGCATGGCGGGCAGGGGACCTCGCCAGAAAGAACACCCCACAGAAGAAGACCACGCATATGGATGCGCATGAACCCCACAAATTCAGCGTAGTTGGTGCCATCGAAGATCACTGAGCACCGAGGAACAGCAACATAGCCCGAAGAAGACATGAGGAATCTCTGTTTTTCTCCTCTGTTTTTTTTCTCTTTTTTTTTTTGTCAACTCTCCCCGATCTGGATGGGGACTGAGAGGTTCACACTAGCCCGATGCAGCCCCGAGTGGGGAATCGGGAGGAAGGGGGAGCCTAGGAGGAGGGCCAGCCCTGGGCTGCACCGGCGCCAGCGGAAGGAGCGGCGGCGGCCAGCCGGAGGCGGAGGCATCGGTGGCCGGCGCAGCAGACGTGGGCGCGACCGAGGCGCAGCCGGGCGGAGATGGCGCGGCCTAGCCGCGGCTGGGGCGCAGCCGGGGGCAGGCAGGGCGCGGACTGGGCGCGGGCAGAGCAGCTACAGGAGCAGGGGCAAACTTCTGCCGGGCGCGGAGAAGGTGGCCGGCGACGGGGGAGGAGGTGGCCGGCGACGAGAAAGCTAGGCACGGAGCTCCATGTTGGATAAATGAGCAACTGATCTTTACTGAAGGCCAAAGGCCATCACATATACATGTGTGACAAAGTGCAGGCAACCCCTTATACAATGGGGATATATGCCAGACATAGACTACACACATCTAACACAAACATAAGCCGCTTTCCCAGGCCCGATGTCACATCAGGTCTAGGGCGAGCGTGATAACTTTTTTACCGGGATCAATGCCAGATCCAATCCCGAGGCCACGCTCCTCGGGCGAGATGTCAAATCAAGCTGAGGAGGAGGGTGAGAAATGAATTCCGTTTCATTCCATCTCTCAAACCAAACACCAATATATAATCATTTCACTCTTTGGACTTGCTTCTACAGAACAAAAGGATGAAATCGACTCATTCTGCAATGGAACCGTGATATTTCGTTCCACTTCGTTCTTAAACCAAACATACCCTTAATGTCTACATAGTACAGAACATGCTTCTCCTTGAACCAGGCGATCTCTGCCCCATCTGCCCACTCTCTCAAAGCCGTTGGTCGCCTCGCCAACTCGAGCCCGCCGGCGATGCCTGGCAGCCACCGTTCACCATAAGCCTCGACACATGGATGGAATAGATATAGCTCTTGGCTCGCCTCGCCGGCCTTCCATTGTACTCCGTCGTACGTACGCGGCGCGGGAGAGACTCGGTCACGAGAGCGTCCACATGAAAAACGCGGACCACATGGTGACGGCCACGGACGCGAGCGCGTACACCCACACGAAGATCACCGAGCACTCGCTCTCCCCCACGCCGAACAGCTGCGTGATCGTCCCTGCAGATGATGACGATGACAACCCCACGCGCCAATCATCAGTCAAGCAATCGGGGAAAACGAGAACTGCATGCTATGCTAGCAACAGATGTCCCACCGATGTTCATGGCGGGCGGGACGGCGTACTGCAGCAGGAGGACGAACTGGTACAGCGGGTCCGGCCGGATGACGCCGTAGCGGACCGCGGCCTTCACTAGCGCGGTGCCCACCAGAGGCAGCAGCACAAACCTGACAACCACGACGCCGGCGATCACTGACGGCGGGACGCTCGCCCTTCCGCGTATCCCTGGAGGAATTAGTGCTCCGTGTTTCAGGCTAAAGTTCAAGTGTTGGTAATTTCCTTTTTTGTCGTTATTAATTTTCAGTAAGCATATCATTCATCCGTACTACCGAGGACGGCAGGGTGAAGGTTACCTGTGATGAGGTTCCCTCCCATGATCAACGTGACGGATGGAACGGCTGCTCCGCTGCGAAGAAAAACAAGTAAACATGGTTAGATATGTGGGATGAAACAACATAAATCATCTGCATGACCAACAACGTCAATGGTTACAAGTGACAGCAGCTTGAAGTATTTTTACAAGATAAAAGAAAGAAGGCCGATGTGTTACCCTATTAGTTCACCGGACTCGCGAAGGACACGAAGAGGGGCATCGTCGCCGATCAGAGCATTTCTAATCAGAGGTGTTCCTCCAACTATAAAGCCAATAATCTACCAAAGGATACAAATCAGCCATGCTTATTTTCCACTCCCTCTGTTTCTAAATATAAGTCTCTCTACATCCGTATGTAGTTCATATTGAAATCTCTAAAAAGACTTATATTTAGGAACGGAGAGAATAATAGTCTATTGCAGCGCAATGTTGCCCCATACAGAAGTAAAATTGGTAGTTTCCGAAACTAGCATACCACTCCAATAGTTGAAGGAGCGAATAGCTTCTTCAAATCAACTGCTCCAGAAACTGACGATACAAATCCTTTTGCTCTCTCCAACAATGGGACCTATATGCAAACACAAATCCAAATCGTTTAGTGCTGAAAGTTGGCAAGACTGTTACGGTTTTATTCATTATTGCTGTAGTAGGCGCCTAGATTAGCCTAGCCGGATCATGGGTTTACTTAGTGGAGTTCATTTTTGTCAAAATAGGGGGATAATTATTGGAGTGCTGTGTCAGAGTATGGTGATTTGGAGGTGAAGGAGGTAGGCTATAGTGGGGTACTAAAACTTGTGCAGAGAAAAAAAAAGTTCCAGCAGCGATGAAAACCTTTGTTTTGGTTTTATTTGATATCAACGGGAGAGCGCATTCGTCAACACGACCACTCGAAATTGAATGATTATCTTCTGAATCCGCACATCCGGTTCCTCCTGAAACCAAGACTTTTGTTTGAATTATTGGCGAGCTGCCATGTCCTTCAGTGACATTTGAATTTGCACGAATGATGTTATACGCGCCCGTCCACAGAAAGACGGCACCAATCTGCAGAAAATCAATCATAACCGAAAGTGACATGGTGTTCTGTTTTCCTTGACAAACGAGCACGATCAGGGTTGCCTGATGTGGACAAATGTACAGAAAAAACAGTGTGTGTAATAGTCTTACAGCCAATGAGAGCGAGGAATACGCTAGTCCGTAAGTCTGACAAACATCAGGTGCGCCGAACGGGCTCCCCTTCTCTTTGCAGAGAGCTGGGATGATGATGAGGAAAATGTTGCCCAGATTGCCTGTACCCACCAACCAAGTCAAGCGAAGATTTTCGACGAACTATCAGCGCAGAAAAAGGAAACAAAACGAGGAGGAATTGTACACTTCTACTCAAGGTGGAGCTGCTCAAGTTCGATCAGTTCATCAAGGTAACTCCAAATGTCTATCTAACAAATAATTGAAATTTCTTAGCAGGTTGGTAGATGTGGTTTTCAGTCATTCACTCAGTACTATGGCTGCACCCCCTTCCCTGCTGGGAAGTACTCCCTCCGTCCGTAAATACTTGTCATCAAAATAAATAAAAAGGGATGTATCTAGAACTAAAATACGTCTAGATACATCCTCCTTTGTTCATTTTGATGACAAGTACTCCCTCCGTTTGAACTAAAACCACGACGAGTAAATCAGAACGGAGGGAGTACACCTTATCAGTGGTGCCAGCTGGAGCTGGAACATTATGAGAAGGGAAGACCCGTAGTCTGACTTACAGGCTAACTGCGTGGGTGGTTATTTTTCTCTGCAAAGGGGCTGTACCCCGGCCTCTGCATCTATCAATGCACACAGCCATGTGGGTGCTTCATCTTTATGATCTTTGGAATTAGTACTGGACCACTTGAGATTTTCGCTTGCGAGTGGTTACTGCCTTGGTGATGAACAACGTGCTCTATAATGATAACTGACAATCTGGTTGTTTCTTCTACCCGTGTTTGAAATTCAGTAGGTACTACTAGCATGTGAGATGCTTTCTTTTTACATCAACACTCGATTCTCTTCTTGTTATCTCTTATTTGTATTTTTGTTACTAGCATATTCTGGTTGGCTTTGAATACTAGGATTTATAGAAAAAAATTAAACTGGACAAAGCAGGCGTGTGACGTCTGCTCTTAATCCTTATCATGGTGGTGCGGTATATTTCTGATATATATTACCATGATCTTTGAATCACGGTCTAACACTCCATCTTTGCTTCATGGAATGGTGAAAGGTGGGTAGGTGTGGTTATCAGTCACTCAATCAGTACTATGGCTACACCTTTTGCATGCTGGGAAGTACACCTTATCTGTACCAGCTGGAGATAAGGTTAGATTATGAGAAGGACTGAGAGGGACTAACTGCGTGTTGTGCTTTTGCTGCACTTCCAAGATCTTCTGAATCAGTACTGGCCCACTTGAGATTTTAGCTTTGCCAGATGCTTGCTGCCTTGGTAAGGTAAACAATGTGCTTGATAATCATAACTGAAAATCTGGTTGTTTCTTCTACAGGTGTTACAAATTCAGTAGCTGATAGCTTTTTATACATCAACACTATACCTTGTTGTTGTCTAATACTCCTTCACGGATTCTAATACTCCTTGTTGTTGTCTATACATGAGTATTTGTGTATTTTTACTAGCATGTTTGCACTGACTTCCGACACTAGGATTTACAAGAATAAGTGGATCAAAAATCTGATGCTCATTTTCCATATTTCAGTCATAAGATTTTGAGAAGATTTTTGCATGCTGAACTAGTCTGAACCAAAAGCATGGGGGAGCAGTGAGCTTTTCATTCAAGGTAAATGCAGTGCATCTGTCCAGGCCCAACCTACCGCAAAATAAATACGTGCAGTGCAGGCACTGCACCGCGAAATAAACGTGTGAAAGCACTGTACGAAGTTTGTCTAAAATAGAGAGCGAATTTACTATTTTTCTGACGGTTCAGATGAAAAGATAGAGAGGTACCAGCAGAACAGCAACCCAAAATGAGGCCTCTTAACTTGAGGGGAGCCCCGGTGACTTTTATGACGATCCAACCGAAGATCAACCCCAAGATGAAAGTGAAGAACACATTCACCGGCTAGAACCACCTGTATCATGGATCATAAATAGTCAAAAGAATTACTTCTCCTCATCTAGTAGCACAATCAAAAATATTTTCTAAAAAGAGTTACTCCCTCCGATCCATATTAATTGTCGCTGATTTAGTACAATATATGGATCGGAGGGAGTATCTATTTATTTATTTACGGAGGAAAAAGGAGAGTTCATTATGCATGATACTGACAATCAATGAAGATTGCCCAACAGGTTAAAATGAAGAAGCGTGTGACTCACAATTTGGCCAAGCTTTCCATGGTGATCGTTTTTCCCAGATAGGTTGCAATAAGAGCTGGATTGAATACATAAAACACTACCTGCAGAAACAAAATTGGTTCAGGAAGAAGTGGACAGATTGGTAAAATAAACGGAATATGACAGGGACATGATATATAGAAAAACTAAATAAGTAAAAAAGTTTTGTGGATCGATTTGTTAGGTGACAGTCACTAGCAGCACTCACATAGTTTAGGTGTTTCCTGGCTTCTTTCCCCAGTATCCCAGCGGAGTCCGTTGCCAAGAATGATCCAACACCAGTAACCAGGAGCATGTTGAGAACGGGCATGCATGCCGTGATGAAGAGCTCCAGGAGCCCCATTTCTCTGGCACCAAGAAATGCCATTATAAGCACTCTGTTGAGGTTTTTCCTTTTTTTGCCATACCAAGCAGAAATGCGATAAATGGAGCGTGAACAAACAACATGGATATAGATAGAAAAGAAAAGAAAATATTCACCGGACCGGAGCGGAAGAGTTCATGAAAAAAGATATAACTAGGAATAAGAAGTTTATATACAATTCTAAGAAGAATAAATATTTTTCACATCATCAAATGGAAAGGAAATGCATCGAAACTCTGTGGTGAAGTTGGGGATGCTTGGATGGTGCCACTGCCCACTGCTACCAGAGTAGCCCCCAACCCCACGGTGTGGATCAACATCAACTACAGTGCGCGCATACATGCATACGAGCAGCCCATGCGGATGCGGTGCTCTTTTGCGCGTATCGGGGCTGAGATTCGAATGGATGAGGCGGCGTGGTGCGCGTGCGGTGCCGTGGACGTACCTTGTCGGCGGTGCCGCCGCCGCCGCCTCTGACGGGAAGAAGAGGAAGGGGGAACGACGACGAGCCGACGAGAGCGCGCGCGGCAGGGGTGATCTCTCTCCCTCTCTGCTTGGTCGTCGCGGGCGGGCGGGCGGGCTATGGTTCCGTGGGCGGCTTTTGCTTCTCTCGATCTTTTGACGATGGCTCGCGGCGGCGGCGTGGTGCCAAGCCGTATTCAATTTCGCGCTGCAGCTTTCGTCGCCGAGGGCTTGCGGCTTTGATTGGTCCCGTGGCCCGAGGCGTGGGGGCGTGCGTGCGCGCCGGCCGGTCTGGGACACGGGGGCCGGGCCAAACCAGTAGAGGCCGGACCGGACCGGTGCATGCATGGCATGCATGCCGTTTGTTTTTTCTCACTAAAAAGACGAACCACGTGCAAACGTAAAAACACACACGCGCGTACCCACTCGCCACACCACTGCTCCTAAAAGTCAAGCCATGCTCCCTCGCCGAAGGCTGTTGGATTGGCCGGCTTACCTTCAACGTTCCTCTCGGCCTCAACCGACGGCCATTGCAATCAGTCACCATCGGTCCGGCACAAAAAAATCGTGTGCTTGTATGGATGCGGCCGTGCCACAGTGCGCTATAAGCGGTCACGCGCCTCCCGGAGAGAGCCGGCTCCGGCGGCGGCCGGCCGGCGCGGCGTGGGTCGATCCCTGTCAGCGCGGCGATCTTCGAAACCGCGCGTCGGATGGGGGCAGAAATGACATATTTGACCTGAGGCCCAAATCAAATCACAAACTGACCTGCTTCCGAAATTTTTTCGCTCTGCTGACCCTTTCGTGTGGCGCCCGACAGCTGGGCGTCGCACCCTACTGTGCAGCGTCTTTTCCTTAGGCGTCGCACATCCTGCCAACGTGGCAGCCCTGGTCCAGTTGCGGCCCCACACGCACATGTGCAGCGCCTAAGGCTTAGGCGCCACACATGTGATGTGCAGCGCCTAGCTCTTGGGTGCTGCACAGTCTGTGTTCCACTTGGGCTGGCCCCACCCTCTCTTCCCTCCCACCCCCACCCCACACACCCCCACCCCACCCAAACCCTTAGACTTGCGGCCCTCCTCTCTTTCCCTCTCCCACCCTCTCAAATCCTTCTCAAATCTTGCAAATCCGGAGTATTTGACTGTGGATTTCGAAGCCAACCCCTCCCTTAAGGTAATCTCCTCTGATCCCCTCGTTTTCATCCATAGAAATTGTCACATTTGCTCAAATCTTGCTACTTTGGGAAAACCCTAGTTTTGACTTGGATTTGCAAATTTGTGTTGAATGATGTTATGTTTCTTTGCTAACTTGGGTTGGTTAGGCTTCCATAGTATGCTAGGGTTAGGGTTATGTGTGTTTGATGTTGGTGTTAGGGTTATGTGTGTTTGATGTTGGTGTTAGGGTTATGCTATGGTTATGGTTGTTATGTGGGGGTTAGGGTTATTAATTCATATATATGTTAGGGCATATGTGTGCAAATATTTTTCTTAAGTACTTACTTGATATATGTGTGTTTTTGATTACTATAGGGATGGGGAGAACATGTGTTTATGTTCATCATGTGGATAAAGAGGCCTTTTTGAAAGGCAATGTTGAGACGGACCCGGATGAGCTTGACATGGTGTTTGAGAGTAGTCCTAGCTATGCAGAGCTTTTGGAACAAGTGAGGAAAGATTTGAATTGGATGGACCCAAGTGACGTTGTTGAGTTCGAGGGAAGGCATAATGTTGGTTTTGGAATGCACATCCATTGGAAGACAATGCGTGTGAACTCCGAGCAAGTTGGGTTATTTGTCGAATCTCTAGACAAGGCTCTTGAGTTATTTGCCTCCAAGAAGGTTGAGTCTACTTTGAATTTAGACTTGAACCGGAACCCCTCCCCGTTGGTCGCTAGCACTCCCCCACCCATGAACCAAGATCAAATGAGTGGACCTCAATTCACGCAACAAGATTGGCCAACATTGAGCCCGACTCCAAACAACCAAAATGAAGGTTTTGAAGAGGAGAATGATGAGTACGAGGAGGATGACAACGAAGTTGACCTCCATGACAACAATGTGGGTGATCTCGACCAATATCATGTGCAAGAGACAATGGACCAATCCATCCCTTTTTCCCGTGCATATGCATCGGACTCGGATGATGATCGTCCCGATGAAGAAGTTGATGAGGAGGGGTTCACGCCGAAGGAGGCCCAAGCATTCAAGAAGGTATTCGGGCGGGATCACAAGACACCATTGTTCAAGGATCTTAGTCTCGCGGATGAAGCCGTTGTGGATGGTGGCAAATACATATCTCTTGGAGCTAGGCCAAGTTCTCACCGTGATTTGGAAGACGGCAAGAACGGGATATATCCCGGTTGTGAGTTTCAATCCTTCTTGGAATTGAAGATGTGGCTCGACAACTACTCGGTTACACATTATCGTCCGCATAAAGTGGCCAACTCGGACGTGAATGTGCGTTACACGGTCAAATGTGAAGTGCCAACATGTCCATGGATTGTGCGTGCAAGGCCATGGAAAGGAGGTCCCACTTGGCGCATAGTGAGTTGTCTACCAACTCACATGTGCCGGCACAAGAATGCGGATGGCAAGCTTGTGTACCAACAACACAGACAACTCACGTCCGAGTTCATTGCTTACAGGCTGTCCAACCAAATATCCACACTTCCAATAATGAGCATTGTCGGAGTAATGGGCCACGGGTAGGCTAACCCGAGCCCTAGAACCTTTCAAGACATCGGGGCAGACTGCGCCCCTCAAGTACCTGTGGTGACTCCAAGATAAGCCGAGTCCCGGAGGCGACTCCAAGACGAGCCGAGTCCCAGAGGCGACTCCCAGTTAAGCCGAGTCCCAGAGGCGACTCCCAATTAAGCCGAGTCCCAGAGGCGACTCCAAGGAAGCCGACTATGGGGAGGCGGCCCGCGACTCCAACCACCCTGATAATTAAAGGCAGGCATGGCCACAGTGCGCCCTACCCAGGGAGATCTCCACCCCGCGCGGCACTGTTGCCATGTCAGCCCTGACATCAGCTCTGGGGGCGGAGCCCTATACCCATGACGACCTGTCTGTACGGCCCGGAGACGGCGGGGCCTACCAGTCAGCGAGAGTACTGAAGACGGCGGGAGCGCCAAGAGTCGGACCCGTTGGGAGTCGGCCCCCAGGAGTCGGCCGGCCCCTCCCACGGGCCCCACGCGCCATTAACCAGACGCGACGGGGGAATGGCAAGAGTGATCGCCCGTCAGGCGGCGACACTGTTGCCATGACCCCATGACCAAGCCCGCGTCATTAGAAGCACGGCTACAGTAATCAGCAGCCGGCAAGACCCGCCCGCGGCGGACGCGGGCTGACGCCCTCGTACCAGGCCAGTCGGCGGGCCCCAGGAGTCGGTGGAGAAGACGACGCCTGAGAGACAGACGGCTGGGACCCGCACCCAACTGGTTTTACCATTGTAACCCTGGGGGGTAGGCCTATATAAACCCCCCAGGGCACCCATGCAAAGGGTTCGAACCCATTAGCACTAGACAGACCATATAGGAAGGGGAAGAGCTAGCCTTGCCTTCTCCTACCTCCAGAAACAGCTCTAGGAGCAACGTTGTATTCACTTTGCCTTAGTGATCATGCGGAGACCCCGCAGAGCAGTAGTAGGGGTGTTATCTCCTCGGAGAGCCCTGAAGCTGGGTAAGATCCGCCGGCGTGCATGTCTTCGCCTCATCCCGCTTCCAGGCACCGGCGACGTTCTACTCGCCCCCACCATGATAAGCCATCCTTTGGCATATGTCGCACCCAACCCCCGACATTTGGCGCCACCATGGGGCCTGGTGCACCGTCATCCGGAGATCTGTTCTGGACGGGAACCCTCTTCCTCCCTGGCGAGCGCAGCCAGCCAGGCTCACCAGACGGAGTCTGCATCGACGCGCTATGCGGCGCTGAGGCCGCCTGTGCAGCGAGCTGCCTCGCCAAACTTGTCGGCGAGGTTTGCCTCTCCGACGAGCCTGCATCCGACGCAGGCACGGGTGGCCCCGAAAGCCTCCTCGCGGGCCTCCTCGACCAACTCCACGTCACCGGCGAGCCTGCCGTGGACTTGGAGTCCGTAGGCTCCACCGACCCGATGCTGGTCGACTCCGACGTCGTGTCGCTTGACACTTTCCCCACCAACGTGGTGGTCTACGACGAGCCGCTCCCTCACGAGGAGAGCGGCGGAAGCGCCGTCACGGAGGTGCTCGTCATCAATCACGATGAGTATTCCGGTGAGGGAGCTCATAACCCGCTCGACGCGGCTCTGCAAGACCTGACTGCGCCTATTCCAGAAGATGCAGACGCCGAGACGCTGGAGACACGCCGCCTTCAGATCATCGAAGGCGCCAAGAAGCTGGCAAGCATGAGGCGCTTGTCAGAAGCCTACCAGCGCGAAATGGATCGCCGGCTCCGACTGGGCCTAGCCGCGGTCCGACAGCGCGGTGCGACCATCGCCGACCTGTTCGGGGCCAATCGCCCCGTGTACGCCACCCCTGCGGAGAACATCCGCGCCGCCCAAGCGGCGACTGACGAGCTGAAGAACTTCGAAGGCGAAGAGCGCCGCATGATGACGGAGTGAGTCCAGCAGCTCCTCGACGCGGTTGCTGCGTAGAACGGGGACGGCAGTCGCACGGAGGCGCCGCAGCAACCAAACGACGACTTGCCTCCCCGCCGAGATCAAGGCGCGACGTCTCGGACGCCGACTGGCGGAGTCCACGGAAGGAAAGACAAAGAGCCGGCTATCAGTCACAGTCAGACTCGCATCACCATCGAGCGCGACCAAGACGGCCGTCCGAGAGCAGTGGAACGGCAGGGCGACTATCTGCCTCCCCCACGAAGAAGAGAACGACGAGTTTCCCCACCGCCTGTTGAGCATCCGACTCTCGGTGGCCTCCTTGGTCGCCGAGAGGGAGTCGGAGAGAATGACGCCCGCCACCGGATCGACCGACTTCACCGATCCCTGGCGCTGGAAGAAGAAGATGAGCTGGGTCCGCCTTGCTTTGAGCCCCGCATCCGAGACGAGCCTTTTCCCAAAGGGTTCACGCTCCCCCGAGACACACCCAAGTACACCGGCTCTATGAAGCCGGAAGACTGGCTAGTCGATTACTCCACGGCCGTCAACATAGCGAACGGCAACAAGCGAGTTGCCGTGAAGTATGTTCCCCTCATGCTCCAGGGCACGGCCCGGACGTGGTTGAACAGTCTGAAACCCCGTAGCATCAACAGCTGGGTCGACTTCACCGAAGCCTTCATCCGCAAATTCACGAGCACGTACAAGCGACCTCCCAAGCCGCGCCAGCCTTCCTTGTGCGTGCAAGGCCTTGACGAGTCAACACGCGACTACCTCACACGCTGGGGCGAGCTTTGGAACTCCTGCGAGGGCGTGCACGAGGTGCAGGCTATCGAGTACTTCACCGCCGGGTGCCAAGAAGGCACCCTCCTCAAGCACAAGCTCCTCTGCGACGAGCCGGAAACCCTCGACGAACTGCTGATCATAGCAGACAAGTACGCCACAGCCGACTCCTCCATGAAGACGGAAATTCAAGTTAATGCGGCTGGCAAAGTGGCCCCTCAGGCTCCCAGAACTCTAGCTGGAGACACCAGTCGGCGACAACAACAGAACGACAACAAACGCAAGGCCCATCAGCCGACTTCCAGCAGTCGGCAGGTTGCAACAGTCGAAGATCAACAGCCGGAGGGGCAGCCTCCGGCCAAGCGACAGAAAGGCGACAAGTCCAACTGGTTGCCGGGCTTCTCTTACGAGCAGACTCTGGATGGTCCCTGCAAGTTCCATAGCGACGCGAAGCCGTCAAACCATACCACCCGAAAGTGCCACTGGCTTACCAGAATCACCAAGGGAGACGGCCTCCTTCCTCCCCCGGCTGCTGGGCCGCCGCCTCCACCGCCGCCCCAGCAGCCGGCTGCTCGGCTAGTCGGCGCAGTACAAGACGAGTACCCAGAAGAGCATGGAGCCTATGTGGTGTTCACCAGTGTGGCTGATAATCGACGCAGCAGACGGCTACAGCAGCAACAAGTGAACGCTGTGGCATCAGATACTCCAGAGTTCATGCATTGGTCCGAGAAGCCTATCAGTTGGAGCAGAGCAGATCACCCAGAGGTGATGCCGAATCCGGGCTCCTATGCCCTGGTCCTGAGCGCCACTGTCGGTGTCAAAACCGGCGGATCTCGGGTAGGGGGTCCCGAACTGTGCGTCTAGGCGGATGGTAACAGGAGACAAGGGACACGATGTTTTTACCCAGGTTCGGGCCCTCTCGATGGAGGTAAAACCCTACTCCTACTTGATTAATATTGATGATATGGGTAGTACAAGAGTGGATCTACCACGAGATCAAGGAGGCTAAACCCTAGAAGCTAGCCTATGGTATGATTGTTGTAATGGTTGTTCGTCCTACGGACTAAAACCCTCCGGTTTATATAGACACCGGAGAGGGCTAGGGTTACATAGAGTTGGTTACAATGGTAGGAGATCTACATATCCGTATTGCCAAGCTTGCCTTCCACGCCAAGGAAAGTCCCATCCGGAAACGGGACGAAGTCTTCAATCTTGTATCTTCATAGTCTTGGAGTCCGGCCGATGATGATAGTCCGGCTATCCGGACACCCCCTAGTCCAGGACTCCCTCAGTAGCCCCTGAACCAGGCTTCAATGACGACGAGTCCGGCGCGCATGTTGTCTTCGGCATTGCAAGGAGGGTTCCTCCTCCGAATAATTCATAGAAGATTGTGAACACCAGGATAGTGTCCGGCTCTGTAAAATAAATTCCACATACCACCGTAGAGAGAATAATATGTACACAAGTTCAATCTGCTGACGTATTTTGTGGCGTGATGTCACACCACTACCAAGCCTTTACTTGAATCATTTTTATTATACCACCTCAGCGCGTTTAGCGAAGCGGTTTCCTTGGCACGTCTTGTCGAAGCAGAGATCGTGTTCCCCTTATTCCGGGATTTCCATCAATACGGACGTGGGTAACCCAACCGTGTCCGTTGCCACGCCTCCTCCATGAAAGGTGAGTTCCAAACGGTTCCGGGGACGGCTCTTGGTATTCTCCCTGTTTATAATGAGACCAAGGCTCGTTTCTTTTCTTCAATCCTCAATCGAATCTGCCCCTCGCTCCGAGTTCCAACACCCAGAGTCCAGATTCGAGCGCCTCGGACCTTCAACAATGTCCGGCTCCGACCTACAGGGCCGGTGGATGCCCTCCTCCGTCACGGAAGAGGACGTGCTAAAGCTGAGAGAAGCCAGGTACCTGACCTACAAGATTTCACATAGGTTGCCTGCCAAAGGGCAAGTCATTCCTACTCCCGAGCCCGGCGAGAGCGTCGTGTTCGTGTCCCACCTCCGTCGGGGTTTATGCTTCCCGATGGATCCTTTTGTGAGAGGGCTCATGTTTTACTATGGGCTGGAATTCCATGACTTGGCCCCGGAGTCCATCCTCCATATCTCATCATTTATTGTCGTCTGCGAGGCCTTCCTCCGCACTACCCCTCACTTCGGTTTGTGGCTCAAAACCTTCAACGTGGAGCCGAAGATGATTGAGGGGCGTCAAGTAGAGTGCGGCGGGGCGGTCATAAACAAGAGGGCCAATGCTCCATGGCCCGAGGGCTCTTTTTAGGAGGAGCTCGGCTTATGGTAGCAGGAGTGGTTCTATATTACCGCTCCCAGGGGCAGCAGGCAGAGGCCGCCGCCCGTCTTTCACCCGGGTCCTCCACAGCGGCTGACGTCATGGGTCAGCAATGGGCTTGACTGGGGGCCGTCCAAGGATGTACCCCTATTGCAAGGCCGGATTCAAGACCTCCAAGGGAGGGAGATCAATCTGGTCGTGGTGACGCAGGTTATGCTGATTAGGCGTCTTCTGCCCTGCAAACATCGCCCTCTCCGCCTGTGGGAGTTCAATCCGGAGGGACCATGAGCTCTCCAACACTTCATGGGTACGACACCCGTGGAGATGTACAAATTATTCTTCGGATCACAAGAGGTGTGTCCGGAATTAACCGAGGACGCCGGCCTAAGCTGCAATTGCCCGGATACTCAACTAAGTAGCTCCATGTCCGGACATACCGTTCGTTTGCATATCTTGGATTTTCCTTTTAACCAATCGTCCTTTGGACAAGAGTGGATAGCGCAAGCGAAACTGATACGGTGTCCGGCCCCCCTCCCGGAGACCGCACCAGATCCGGTGTTGGTCAGGATGCTGGAGGTTGCGCCTTCAAAGGAAGGCGAAGGGGAAAACAGAGAAACTACCGCCTCTACCAAGGAGGCTTTCGAGAAAGGGGGGATCGAGAATCCCTCCTTCCAGGGGAGAAGAGGACCGCTTCCGAAGACCCGGAGGCCAAGGCCTCAAAGCGGGGGAAGAGATCTTCACCAGAGGGTCCTGTGCCAGGGGAAGCCTCAGCCGAACTATCTCCCCTAAGGAATCAGCCCTCCAGCGAGCCGTAAGTAGAAAAAGGGGAGTTTTGTAATAAGGGACATCCCTATTTTGCTTCTGAGGATAACCGAAGTTTTTACCTTGTAATTCGGATCTCCGTCCTTCTCAGCTGAGCTCGTCTTCGGGGGACCTTCGTCCGGAGATGATGGAGAGCGAGACACCTCCATCTGCCGCACCGTAAGGCGGGGCGGACGACCTGAGGTGTCGTCGCGGAGGGTGTCCCCGAGTCTGGCAGGGCCGGAGAGTTCGGCACCAACTGGTGTACGGCCGGGGGAGCTGAAGGATCTGCTCGAGAGGGCGTCTATCTCAGAAGGTCACCGTACATTGATGAGTACGGTGATTGAAAGAATTTCATCCGCCGAGGGCGGGTTGCGTGATGCCGTCAGAAGTTTGTTGGCGGGTTTTGAGGTACATAAATGACATACCTTTTAACAGTTTTGCACATAAAGTGCGCCCTGTATAGATAGTAGCCCCTGAGACTCGGTATGTTGTCGAAAGCGACAGCGTGCCGAGGATCATAATCTCAGGTATTAATTCTCGCCTTTCCTACACAGGTGGCGGGTAGTCCGGTGGCCAGCCGGACTGATGGAGTTGCCGAACTAAAGAGGCAACTCGACGTTGCGGATGCGGACATCGCACTGGTCAATAAACGACTTGACGAGTCACAAGGTAGGTTGTTTCTCTGTGGTCACCTAGTAAGGGGTCTGATGCCTATTCCTTACAACATGTATGCTTAATGCAGATGGTGCCGCTGCTGTGGAGGACCTTCGGGCAGAGCTTGCTCGAGCCAAGGAGCAGGCCAGGAGGAGTGATGCGGCTGCCTTGAAGGCAGCCGAAGAGCTAGAAGCCGAAAGGGCTGCTCACTGCCGAAGCAGGGAGGAGATGGCCGGAATGGCAGTGAAGCTGAAGGATGTTACCGGCCGCTATGAGATTCTTGAAAAAGAACACCGAGCGGAGCAATAAGACCTGAAGAAGGCCACCGCCGAAGCCAAGGATGCCCGTTCTGCAATGAGGGCTATAAAGGAGGAGCTGCGTCAGGCCGGAGACATTGCGGCTGGCAAGCCCTTTCTGCTGCGCAGGAGGTTCACAGATCAGAAGTATGCTCATCTTGGCCAGCTGTGGGGTCCGGAGGATCCTTATCTGGATTTGGCGGCGAGTGCGGCAGATGCAGTTGTGCACTTCCGAAGTCAAAAGGATCACGAGACGGAAGAGCTTTTTTGGTCTCAATTCCACAGTCCAGAGCGTTCACTTCCGTTGACCGATCGGTTGGCTGAGTGGGCTGAGCTGAATAGATTGTCCGGATTTGCCATGATGGATGTAGTGACTCATCTGTGGCCGGATAGGCCCAAGCCGAAGAGTTATTTTGGCTTATTGCAGCAATTCCTTGGGGCGGTGCCGCATATCAAGGCGATGAAGCGGTCGGCATGCATAGAGGGTGCATGGATGGCCCTCGCCCATGTGAAGACATACTGGACGGAGATGGATGCCATCGATGTTGCAACCCGGGGTTCGGACGAGAGCCGGTTACCCGCCGAGCACTATTTTGGGGGAGTCCTGCAGGGTGCTCGTGTAATAGAGTCGCAGTGCTCAAAAAATGTCATGTTCAAATGATCTTTATGGTTTGTAAGACGATATTCATAATATGAGTGCTTTTTATACTTGTGCGTTCAAGTATTGAAATATCTCCTGTGCGGCCGTTAATGTATACCTATGTATAACCTGAAAGATGGCAGTCTTCGGCTTCAGCCCCCACGCACATGGTGCGGGGGTGTTTGCAAAATGGCGCATTTTCACACTTAATCCAACATCTTGGTCCTGTGAAGGAGGTGGTAGCGTAGCAAACGAGGCAACCAGACTATAATGCTTTATCACTTTCACTTAGCCATAGGAGTTCGAAGGTGGGGCTACGACATAGCCCCTAGGGGCACCGCGCTTTCTGAATTCGGGGCGCGTATGTGCCTGACCGAGAAACGGTCCTTCGTCAAAGCGGAGGAATTCTAGACATTCCGGTAGTCGATCGAGTGGTTGACCAGTCTCTCGCTGTATCATGACAGTCAGTTTTCGGCTTTCTCTACTGAGGTGCTCGCCCGGCCGAACCGGGGCACAATCGCAGTAGTTCTCCTGGTGCCGCGTTAGCCGATGATACAGAACGTAAGGCAGCAAAACACAGGAGCCGGGCAAACCCAACATTTGACCAAAGACATGATTCGGAGCTGATGCATATAAGGCCTAACTCGAGACGCCGAACACTCCCTAAGGTATTCAGTCTTTATGATAATGGGCAGAACAATGCCCTAAGCCCCTAGTGTCCAGGTACGGGCGAGAATTTCTAACGCGGCCGATGCCAAAACGCCAGCCTCCTCCTTGGTTAAAAAAAACCGGGGGATGTGTATCAACAAGAGACAGTAAGAAAGGTTTACGCAGGGTCTTAATCTGAAAAGAATCCTTGCAACGGGTCCCTGCTGCACGTCTGCGCCTGTGTCTCCATTGTGCTGTATCCTGGACGGGTGTAGCACGCTGTTCATCTGTAAAAGAGAGGAACTTAGTTTGAAAAGAAATCGTGCGAAAAATGTATTTAAAACAGAATATGAATAAATGAATAAAGTTGAGCTTTTATTGGCTCTTATTGTTCAAACGCACAGCCCCTTGTGAAGGGGTATGCGGCTAGGAAGCCCCTAGTTTATTTGTGCCGGACTCGCCTAGCCATGTCCGGGGTCTTGAGCGACCTTGTAAGGAGATGATGCCGCGTGGACCGGGCATTTTAAGTGTAAGAGACGCGTAGTGCGGTATTGCGTTGAAGTGGGCGAAAGCTTCACGTCCCAATAGTGCTTGAATGGTACTTTTAAATGGGGCGACATGGAAGATTAGCTTTTCACGACGGAAGTTGTCGGGTGATCCGAACACAACTTCTAGTAGTAAGGAGCCCGTGGACTTGGCGTGAGGGCCTGGCGTCACTCCTTTGAAGGAAGTGCGGCTATGGCGAATTTTAGTAGGGTCTATCCCCAATTTGCGGATTGTGTCCGGATATAGCAGGTTTAAATTGCTGCCGCCATCCATTGGGACTTGTGTAAATTGTAGTCCGTCGATTATAGGATCCAATATCAGAGCAGTCCATCCTGCGTTTCGAATACTTCTGGAGTAATCCAGACGGTCGAAAGTAATTGGTTTTGACATCCAATCTCGGGATTCCGCTGGGGTGGACCGTGCGGCATGCGCTTTGGTAGGTGCTGCCCTATTTTTCCTTGTTATCACTTGAAGTGAATTCACTGTTTTGACCTGTTGTGGGAAGTCCTTTTGTTGTCCGGCGCTCTGCTTGTGGGGTTCGTCATCGTCCTCGCTCGGTGGATCGAGCCCCTTGTGTTCGGCGTTAAGTCGGCCGGACTGCTTGAAGACCCAACAATCTCTGTGGGTGTGGTTTGCAGGCTTCCCGGGGGTGCTGTGAATTTGGCATATCCTGTCCAAGATTTTGTTTAGGTTGGATAGCTCGTCACTGTTGTCCTTAAGAGGCAGTGTTTTGCTGTTTGGCCGAGAGCTTTTGAATCCGGCATTGACCGCCGTGTTCTTTGGGCCATTTTCCTTATTTCGGCGTTGATCTTTTCTACGTCGTGATTTTCCATTTCCATCTCTGATCTCGGATGTACTCGGGTCGCTGGTACTGCATCTTGCCAGCCAACTATCTTCCCCCGCGCAAAAGCTGGCCATGAGGCTTGTTAGCGCGGCCATTGTTCTTGGCTTTTCCTGGCCGAGGTGTCTGGCGAGCCATTCGTCTCGGACGTTATGTTTAAAAGCTGCTAAGGCTTCGGCGTCCGGACAGTCGACTATTTGGTTCTTTTTAGTGAGGAACCTGTTCCAGAATTTGCGCGCTGACTCTCCGGGCTGTTGAGTTATGTGACTTAAATCGTCTGCATCCGGAGGGCGGACATAAGTCCCCTGAAAATTTGCTCTAAACGCGTCCTCGAGCTCTTCCCAACTTCGAATGGTGTTTTCTGGGAGGCTTTTGAGCCAATGCCGAGCTGGCCCTTTGAGCTTGAGGGGTAGGTATTTTATGGCGTGGAGATCGTCTCCTCTAGCCATATGTATGTGTAGGATGTAATCCTCAATCCAGACTCCGGGGTCTGTTGTTCTGTCGTATGCCTCTATGTTTACGGGCTTGAATCCCGCTGGAAATTCATGATCCAGCACCTCATCGGTGAAACATAGTGGGTGTGCGGCGCCCCTGTATTTAGGTGTGCCGTTATCTTCGAACACTCGGCGTGTTGTGCTGCTTCCTAGGGCCCTCTTTTTTGGCCCATAAATGGACCTGACCGGGCCATCCTTTTTGCGAGGGTCTTTATGTGTGTCATGTGCTGGCTTGTGTGCGGTGCCGCTTGCCGCTCTTGGCCTGTCATCTGGTCGTCTATCTGGCCAGGCGGCCTCTTTGCTTTTTGATTGTGGTGGCTCTACGGCCTCCTCGTCGAATTCGGGCAGCAGTTTGCACTTCGGGTAGCTCTTTGCTTGGTGACTATTGCCGTATTTGTCTGCGGTTTTGAGTACTTTGCTCCACCTCATTCTGACTACGTCTTCCGCTGTTTTGAGCTTCCGTTTCTGCTTCTTCAAGCTTCTTGCAGTGGCGACGAGCCTTTTGTGAAGGTTCTTATGCTCCGGTGATGTGTACGGCGTGAGGTCGTCTGGACTGTTGTTTTCGCCGAAGATGGGTTTATTGTCCGATTCATCCTGTTCGGATGGTTGCTTGGTTGCATGTTCGTCGTCCACTGGTTTGCCCTGCTTTACGGCTGGGTCATTATGGGTGATGTCGTTATCGAGGCGGGACTTCGGGCGGCGCTTGCATCACCGTTTTGGTTGTTTTTCAGGGGGCTTATCCTTCGCCGCGTCCCGTTGTTCCTCGTTATCGCTTCCTTTTGGTGTGTCCACCATGTATATGTCATGAGTTGAGGTGGCTTTCCAGTGCCCAGTAGGTGCTGGTTCTTGGCCGTCTCCGGCATCGTCGTTTATACCGTCGATGTCTTCAGAGTCAAAGTCTAGCATGTCGGTTAGATCGTCGACAGTTGCTATAAAGTGGGTGGTGGGTGGGCTTTGAATTTCTTCATCGTCCGCATCCCAACCGTCCTGACTGCAGTCCGGCCAGGGCTCTCCTGATAACGAGAGATACTTTAGCGAATTCAGGATGTCGCCAAAGGGTGAGTGCTGAAAGATGTCCGCAGCGGTGAACTCCATGATCGGCGCCCAATCGGATTCGATTGGTAGGGGCGCAGGAGGTTCGAAGTCCGGCGAGGAGTCCGACACCTTGGAGTCACGAGCTTTACAAGGGACAAGGTTAGTATTCGGCTCCATTGCCGTAGAGGTTGTGGCCTCCGAGGCGGTGTCTAGCCATCCGTCCTCGATCTGCGCGGTCGGCTCCGAACTAATGGTCAGAGCGGCTCATGTGCGGCCTCCAGGGCACTGTCCGGCAACAGAGCTAAATCATGCCCATCGTGACAGTGCGGCACGCTCGGCTGTGGCTCGAATCCGTCGAAGATCAAGTCTCCACGGATGTCAGCCGTGAAGTTTAGACTTCCAAATCTGACCTGACGGCCAGGGGCGTAGCTTTCAATCTGCTCCAGATGGCCAAGTGAATTGGCCCGCAGTGCAAAGCCGCCGAATACGAAGATCTGTCCGGGGAGAAAAGTCTCACCCTGGACTGCGTCGTTGTTGATGATCGAAGGAGCCATCAAGCCTATCCATGACGACACAGAGGAACTCTCAATGAAAGCACCAATGTCGGTGTCAAAACCGGCGGATCTCGGGTAGGGGGTCCCGAACTATGCGTCTAGGCGGATGGTAACAGGAGACAAGGGACACGATGTTTTTACCCAGGTTCGGGCCCTCTCGATGGAGGTAAAACCCTACTCCTGCTTGATTAATATTGATGATATGGGTAGTACAAGAGTGGATCTACCACGACATCAAGGAGGCTAAACCCTAGAAGCTAGCCTATGGTATGATTATTGTAATGGTTGTTCGTCCTACGGACTAAAACCCTCCGGTTTATATAGACACCGGAGAGGGCTAGGGTTACACAGAGGTCGTTACAATGGTAGGAGATCTACATATCCGTATTGCCAAGCTTGCCTTCCACGCCAAGGAAAGTCCCATCCGGACACGGGACGAAGTCTTCAATCTTGTATCTTCATAGTCTTGGAGTCCGGCCGATGATGATAGTCCGGCTATGCGGACACCCCCTAGTCCAGGACTCCCTCAGCCACCTTGGCCACTAATAGGCGGGCCGCTCGCTTTTGGAGAGTGCTGATAGACGGAGGCAGTAGCATCAACATCCTGTACAAGGACACTATGGAGAAGCTAGGAATCAAGCAAAGACAGCTGCAGAGCAGCCGGACTGTGTTCCACGGCATCGTACCTGGCCTTTCCTGCTCACCAATCGGCAAGATCATGATAGACATTCTCTTTGGAGACAAAGATCATTTCCGCCAAGAGCCAGTCTGGTTTGAAGTGGTGGACCTCGAAAGCCCCTACCATGCGTTACTTGGTCGACCTGCTTTGGCCAAGTTCATGGCAGTCCCCCACTACGCCTACCTCAAGATGAAGATGCCGAGTTCTAAGGGAATTCTGACCGTAGCCGACGACTACAGGAAGTCGTCCGCTTGCGCGGCCGAGAGCAGTCGGCTGGCCGAGTCCCTGGTAATCGCAGCTGAGAAGCGGCTCCTTGATTGGGTCGTGGCAATGGCCGGAAAGCAGTCAGAGATGTCGCCTGACCCCAAGGAGTCGGAAGCTGAGGGTTCGTTCAAGCCGGCCAAAGAGACTAAGAAGATACCCTTGGACCCGGAGCACCCAGAGAGGTACGCTGTCATGGGTACAAACCTTGACAGTAAATAGGAAGGCAAGCTCGTCGATTTCCTCCCTGAGAATCGAGACATCTTTGCAGGTCCCCTAAAGACATGCCAGGTGTACCGACGGAATTCGCCGAGCACAAGTTACATGTCCGACCTGATGTGAAGCCCGTCAGGCAGCCCTTGCGCCGCCTGTCAGAAGAGAAGAGAAGAGTTGTTGGAGAAGAGATAGCCCGGCTCCTGGCGACCAGCTTCATTATGGAGGTGTTTTTTCCAGAGTGGTTGGCAAACCCGGTCTTAGTACTGAAGAAAAACAAGCAGTGGCGGATGTGCATTGATTACACAAGCCTCAACAAAGCTTGCCCCAAGGACCCCTTTGCTTTGCCAAGAATCGATCAGGTGATAGACTCCACAGCCGAATGCGAGCTGTTGAGTTTCTTAGATGCATATTTAGGATATCACCAGATCAAGCTGAACCCAGCAGACAGACTGAAGACCGCCTTCATCACGCCGTTCGGAGCCTTCTGCTACCTGACCATGACGTTCGGCTTGAGGAATGCCGGCGCCACCTTTCAGCGTTGCATGCAGAAGTGCCTCCTCAAGCAACTCGGCAGAAACGCCCACGTCTACGTGGATGATGCAGTGGTGAAGACGGAGAAGCATGGGACGCTGCTGGAAGACCTCAAGGAAACCTTTGAGAACCTGCGACGATTCCAGATCAAGCTCAACCCTGAGAAGTGCATTTTCGGAGTACCAGCCGGCCAACTCCTTGGCTTCCTAGTCTCTGAATGCGGCATAGATTGCAACCCTGTGAAGATCAAGGCCATCGAGAGAATGGAGGTACCCAGCCGACAGTTAGATGTGCAGAAGTTCACCGGCTGCTTGGCGTCCATCAGCCGATTCATCAGTCGGCTGGGAGAGAAAGCTCTCCCTTTGTATCAATTAATGAAGAAGACCACCTTTTTTGAGTGGAACCACAAGGCGGATGAAGCATTTCTCCAGCTGAAGAAGATGTTGACTACTCCCCCTGTGCTGGCGGCTCTGACTCCTAAAGAGCCCATGCTTCTATACATTGCCGCCACCAGCCGAGTAGTCAGCACAGTCATTGTAGTCGAGCGCAAGGAGGAAGGCAAGGCGCTCCCTGTCCAGAGACCGGTGTATTACCTGAGCGAGGTACTATCGACCTCCAAGCAGAACTACCCCCACTACCAGAAGATGTGCTACGGTGTGCATTTTGCCGCCAAGAAGCTGAAGCCTTACTTTCAAGAGCATCCAATTACGATGGTTTGCACAGCTCCGCTGGCCGAGATCATCGGAAGCCGAGATGCTTCTAGCCGAGTAGCCAAATGGGCCATATAGTTGGCTCCCTACACCATCTACTACCAGCCCCGCACCGCCATCAAGTCGCAAGCACTGGCCGACTTCCTCGTCGACTAGGCCGAGACCCAGTACCTACCGCCAGCGCCCGACTCCACCCATTGGCGGATGCATTTCGACAGCTCCAAGATGCGCACCGGCCTGGGAGCCGACGTCGTCCTCACCTCCCGTAAAGGCGACAAGATCAAGTATGTGCTGCATATCCGCTTCGCCGCCTCCAACAACATCCGCTTCGCCGCTCATTCACGGGCTCCGGCTTGCCAAAGAACTCGGCATTCGCCGGATCCTGTGCTATGGCGACTCCGATTTGGTGGTCCAGCAGTCATCTGGCGACTGGGACGCCAAAGATGCAAACATGGCGAGATACCGCTTCCTGGTGCAGCAACTCAGCGGATACTTCGAGGGGTGCGAGTTCCTTCACGTGCCAAGAAATGACAACGACCAAGCAGACGCCTTGGCATGAGTCGGCTCCACCTGCCAAGCAATACCATCTGGCGTCGCTCTTCAGCGCCTCCTTAAGCCGTCTATCAAGCCTTCACCAGAATCAGACTCCATCTTTGTGCCGGCTCCCCGCGAAGAAGTCGGACCCGACTCAAGAGCCCCAGCAGACGGCCCCAAGAAAATCACAATCGAAGCCGGCCCGGGGACTTCAGAACCCGGCCCGAGTACTGCGCCAGTCGGCCCGAGGACTTCGTCAATCCAGCAAGCGGCCGCAGACTCCAGCCTGCCGCCTCCCAGCCCAGCCGCCCTTGTCCAAGTCGTAGTGGTGGCGGTTGAAGAAATAGCAGCACCCTCATGGGTGCAGCCCATCCTCAAGTTTCTAGTAAACAGAGAGCTGCCAACTGATGAAATCTTGGCTCGGCAAGTGCAACGCCGAGCGGCAGCCTACACCATAATCAACAGAGAGCTGGTCGGTGCAGCGTCACTGGTGTCTACCAGCGCTACGTGGAGCCAGAGCAAGGCCAAGCAATTCTCAGAGACATCCATCAGGGCGAGTGCGGCCACCATGCGGCTTCAAGAGCACTCGTCGCCAAAGCCTTTCGGCACGGTTTCTTCTGGCCGACTGCCCTAGAAGAGGCTAAAGAATTAGTCCAAAAATGCAAGGGGTGCCAGAAGTTCCGCTCCAAGCCGCTTCAGCCGGCTTCCGCGCTGAAGACAATTCACATCGCTTGGCCCTTTGCAGTTTGGGGCCTGGACATCGTGGGACCATTCAAGACGGCCTGAGGCAGCCTAACTCATCTGCTTGTCGCGGTGGACAAGTTCACCAAGTGGATAGAAGCAAAGCCCATCAAGAAGTTGAATGGTCCGACTGCAGTGAATTTCATCGCCGACATCACAGTGCGGTATGGCATACCGCACATCATCATCACCGACAATGGCACAAATTTTGCCAAAGGCGCCTAGGCCCGTTTCTGCGCGACGCAGGGCATCCGACTGGACTTAGCGTCCGTTGCCCATCCGCAGTCAAACGGCCAGGTGGAGCGAGCAAACGGCCTCATCCTGTCCGGCATCAAGCCTCGACTGGTCGAACCACTCGAGCATTCGGCCGACTATTGGCTTGAGGAGCTGCCAGCCGTCCTCTGGAGTCTACACACGAGTCCAAACAAGTCAACCGGCTTCACGCCCTTCTTCCTCGTCTACGGTGCCGAAGCCGTCATCCCGACGGAAATAGAATTCGACTCCCCGCGAGTCACCATGTACACCGAGGAAGAAGCAGAAGAAGCACGTCAAGACGGCGTCGATCTGCTGGAAGAGAGCCGGCTGTTGGCACTCAGCCGGTCCAGCATCTACCAGCAGAGTCTGCGCCGATACTACAACAGGAAGGTCAGGCCGAGATCTTTCCAAGAGGGCGACCTTGTGCTCCGGCTGATTCAGCGAACAGCCAGCCAGCTCAAGTTGTCGGCGCCTTGGGAAGGCCCCTTCATCGTCAGCAAAGTACTGGGCAATGACTCCTACTACCTAATCGACGCTCAGAAGCCCCGAGCACGCAAGAGGGACGACTCCGGCAAAGAGTCGGAACGACCATGGAACGCAAATCTTCTCCGAAGATTTTATAGTTGATACAGTATGTACCATGCTATCCTTTGTATTAAAGTACCGAGACTTTGGGCCCCCCGAGACGAGCTCGGGGACTGCCCTTTTTGTTATCTGTATGACAAGAATTATGCCTCCGAGTATGCTGCTCTTTGTTATGCCGCTTGGCACCGGGTTCGGCTAGTCGGCCCGGGGACTCGCCGTCTTGCGCTATGAAATGCTTCCTGCAGTCGGACAAGTAGTGTGCCATGCTTAAGCTGCCTCCTGTCGGAAGCCGCAGCTCGCAGAGCGACTGTTGGTAGGCAGAGAGTAAGCAAGAACGAGCGCACACACGAAAAATGGCTAAGGACTCAAAGCATAAGCATAGCCCAAGCCGGCTTCCAGCCTCTCTTTGCAGAGCCGACTCTCGAATAGTCAGCTTGCCGCCTTCTATCCAACTTGTTAAAAGACTTTAAAAAGGCCAAGTACTTGCCTTCCCTAAAGTAGCCAAGCATTTGACCTAGCGGCAGTCCGTAGAGCGGTTGTTCGTCTGGCAAAGCGGCGACTATGGAAAGGCGGCAAAGGAAAAAGCCAAAAGAGCAATGAGCAAGGAAAGATACAAGTCGGATAGATATTTACATAACATAGGCCTCTGGCCAAGTTCAAGATACACCCCGCGGGTGGAATTGTGCAAATTAACAAGTTCTTCAAAGACTATGAAAGCAGATAAAGCCTAAGAAGCGGCAGACGGGTTCGGAGGGTCGGTGGAGATGGCGGTGTCAGGCGCCGGAGCTACCGGCTGGGCAGTCTCGGCTTGATCATCTTCGGCGGCAGCCGGCCCGGTCGGACGCGGCTCGTTGCTGGAGGCGCGGTCGAGCTGAGGCTGGTCGTCCGCTCTGTCTTCTGGCGCCTCCATCTCGTCTCCGTCCCCCGCCTCGTCTTCCTCCTCGGTGCTAGAGCCGATCAGCTCTGCCGAGTCCTCGTCGTAGTCCGGGTTCATCCCGAACCACTCCGGAGGCACCTCCTCGCCGTTTGCGGCCCGCTCAGGAACGAAGACACTAGTGTCGGTGTAGTCGGCGATCGTCGCCGCACGCTCGATGAGGGCGCCTTCCACAGCCGCCAGTTCTGCCTGGGCCTCTGACCGGAACGCGGCCAGCCGGTCCAGGTCCAGCCCGGGATACCAAGCCTTGACGAATTCCCAGGCCCGGCGCGCTCCAGCCCGGGCCGAGGAACCCTTCCAAGCCTCAAGATGGCCAGCCGCGACCTCCAGCCAGTTGGCAGTCCGACTGGGAGTACGTAGAGCCGGCATGCCTGGCCACAGGGCGGAGATCGCTTGGGCCCCGGCGCGTTGAAGCCGGCGCAGCAGCTGATGGGCCGGCCACAGACGGGTCTTGATGCTCAAGAGCTGCTCGTCGACGGTCAGGGGGGCATTGGCGGCGATCTCCTCGCCATTTGCCCTCCGCACCTCGCGATCAGCCTCGATGGCTCGAGTGACCACCTGCGAGTGGCCAGGGAAAAAGTCTGCCCAAAAAAGAAAGAAGAAAAAGAAAGAATCTGGAGTCGGCTTGACTTGCAGTCGGCGGCTCGAAGAAAGAAAGCAAAGAAACTCACCGTCGACAATGTCTTCGATCTCGTGGAAGCCAGAAGTCAGCATCGCCTCCTTGTCAGTCCAGGAGGAGCGCTCGCTCTCGAACTCGGCCAGGAGAGCGGCCTCTTTCTTCTCCGCCTCGTCCTGAGCCGCCTTAAGCAGCTCCTTCTGCTTCGCCAACTGCGCGGCCAACAAGTCGCGCTCTATGGCGAGCTTGCCGCACTCCTCCTCCTTGGCGCGTCGGGCCATGCTG
Source organism: Triticum dicoccoides (assembly GCF_002162155.2). Taxonomy (NCBI): domain Eukaryota; kingdom Viridiplantae; phylum Streptophyta; class Magnoliopsida; order Poales; family Poaceae; genus Triticum; species Triticum dicoccoides. The sequence continues at coordinate 466,839,120 of NC_041389.1, read as the reverse complement.
ACTTCGCCCAACCGTTCCTGAAGAGCGGCATTGGCCTCTGAAGAACAAAGAAAAAAGACGATAAGTCGTCAACAAGGAAGGTCGCTGGGAAGATCCGGCCCGACTGCTTAGCAGTTGGCCCGAATCTCTAGGACTACAGCCCGCGGATGCGCCAGCGCGCCCCCGTGAAAAAGAAGAAAAACTTACTCCGGCTCTCCGACAAGTCGGCAGTCTGCTTCCCTAGCTGCTCAACGTTGCGGTTGAAGGCGGTGACGTGGAGGTTGTGATACTCCTGTGATAAACAATCGGACAAAGACAAAAATGAGGAACTCGCCAGATTAAGTTTCGGGCCGCCTGCTCAGCAGCCGGCCCGAAACTCGGAGACTACACCCAGTGGGTGCGCTGGCGCGCCCCCACAGAGAAGAACGAGAAAAGACAAAGTCCAAAAAGAAAACACACCCGGATAGACGCTCGCGACGCCAGATGCGCCTTGGTGCAGCTCTGGATGGCTTCGCCCTTAGCTCGCAGCTTCGCCTGCACGTCCAGGAGCGCCTGGTTCAGCGGACCGTCGCCGCCTCCTCGCACCCATCCAGTAGGCGCGATGCTTGTTGCCTCAGCATCTGGGATGGCCGAGCTGGCGGCGCCGGCTTCCAAGGGGCGTGGCGCCGAAACCGCCTTCTCGAGGCGGCGGCGCGCTGGTGAGGCGACTTGAAGGAGCAGCCTCGCCACCGCCTCGTCCTCAGTCGGCGGCACTGGCGGGCCCGTCGGATGCTTGCCATGTGCACTTCCCGATGGCGGCGGAGGTGGCGGTGGCGGCGTAGCCGTGCCCGACGCAGAGGCCTCGCCACCGTCCTTCTTCAGGACGGAGTGCTCTCCGCCGACTTCTCCAGTCTGCCCTGTGAACTCCGGGGGCGGCGGCGCGGAGTTCAGCGGGACGACAAGCAACGCCGATTGGCGGCGCGCGGTCTCTTCTGTCCACTGTCTTGCTGCGGCGGCGGCTTCGGCTTCCTCCAGTTTCTTCTGGGCGGAGTCCGCCGCTTTCTCGGCCTCCGCCTTCTCCAGACGGTCGGCCTCTTCCTCGTCGCGCTTCTCCTGCGCGTTGTGCTCTGTCGCCTCCTGGAGGTCGGTGGCAGGGTCAATCCGCCGAGTATTGGCAGACGTCTCGGCCGACCCCATGATAGAGGGGACGGTGACCCTCTCAATAGAAAGAGGGGCCCTGAAGCAAAAGACGGAATGAAAAATACGCGGAAAAGATCCATCAAGGAAAACAAGACGAAGGTAGAAAAGCGCTTACGCAGAGACTAGCGGCGGCTTCTTCACTTCCTTACGGAAGCGGTTGGCCTTCGCGGCCGCCTCTTCCCGCTTGGTCGCGGCGGCCTCCCCCTTGAACTTCTTCGGCCGACCGCCGAGCGAACTCGGCGCGGCCCGGCACTTCTTCGCGCCGACTTGACCGGCCAAGCCGGCGGAGGAACTCACGCCTGGATGGCCGGCTTTCGGTTGGCGGCACGGGACGACTTCCCCTTCAGCCTCGTCTTCTGGCCAGTCGGCGAAGGTCGCCGAGGGCCAGAAGCCACCTTCCGCTCCTCCTCCTCCGCCTTCGGCGTCGGCCTCCATCGCCGCTGCCCCCAAGTCGGGGTCGTCGACGTCGCTCTCCGCTCGATCTGGAGCGAACTCGCGGGGATGTCCCGTGGCGCCGGCTGCAGGCTGGATGAGGGGGTTCTGACTCGAAAAACCAAGAAAATCAGAAGTCGGATTCGGCTACAAAGAAAAAAAATAGAAGAACAAAAGATTTGACTTACCACAGGCGGAGGGTTGGCACGTGAGTACGGCTCCTTGCCGAACTGCCAGTCTTCCGCGTGCTCGCAGTTCGCGATGTGATTCACCATGTTCGCCACCTCCGCGTGAGGCATGTCCCAGGTGCTCATCCGGCTCGGGTCCCGACGGTCGCTCATCTGACAGATCAGATGAGGTCGGCCTTGGAGTGGGAGGACTCGGCGCGCCACGAAGGCGGACAGCAAGTCGGCTCCGACCAGGCCTTCCGACTGCGTCAGCAGTCGGAGTCGCGCGACGGCGGCGGCACCAGCAGGAGTCAGCGTCTTGCCCCGATGGGACCAGCTGGGAAGCCTCCCAGCCGGCGCGCCGGCTTCGTAATGCGGCAGGTTGACCCAGTCGCCTTCCGTGGCGACGTTCTTCACATAGAAGTACGACCGCTGCCACATCTTACCGACTTGATTAGCGCGATGGAGGGAAAGGGGTTGTCGGCGGTCGACCTACGCATCGCGATGAAGGCGCCGCACTGATCCGGCACACCAGCGACGTGCGTGCTGAGCTTGGACTGGAAGAACTCTCCCAACAGCTTGATGGTGAGGAGAACGCCAAGAAAACCCTCGCACATGGTGGCGAAGGCGGCCAACAGCACCACCGTGTTCCGAGTGAGGTGGTGCAGCTGGAGCCTGTTGAACTCCAAGAAGGAGCGGAAGAAGCCGCTCGCCGGGAGGCCCAGGCCGCGCATGAGGTGCGAGCGGAATATGACCTGCTCGCCCTCCTCCGGCGCCGGCCTTATTTCCCCCTCCGGCGCGGCGCGAGCTCGCACCAGGTTCACGCCGGGGAGTCGGCGCGTCCTGCGGAGGTGCTCGATGATGTCATCATCCACCGAGGAGCCGTCCCACACGCCGGAACGCATGGCAGGACCCGCAGCGGCAGAGGAGGAACTCATCGCTGCGGGTGCGGGGCGGCTTGGTGCGGTGATGGCTGGAGGAAGAAGAAGCGGGAGGAAGCAGGGGAGCAGGGAGGAATGGGC
>NC_041389.1:466788222-466836137 GCF_002162155.2 Triticum dicoccoides | reverse complement strand
TGGGGCGGCATGGGATTAACTGCACGCGGGACCCCACGCCCCCCATGATTTACCCCACGAAGTTACTGCGTGCAGTAACGACGTGGGAAACCCAACCGTCCGCGCGGCCGCAATGGATCCTTTCGCGGGCCTAGGCGTGGAATTGGTGGGCCCTGCCTGACGGCCCGTCCGATCGCGTGCGTGGGTGAGCAAACTGCCCCTGCCACGTGGCGCCGCGCGACGGGGCCGTGGCGGGCGACCGCGGGAAGTGTATCAGGCACGCCGCCTGATTCCCGCGGCGGCTTTCAAACTCCATAGGGGGCAAGATGGCCCTCTGTGAGTCCGACTCCGGCCAGTCGGCTTGAAGGAAGACGGCGAGCGAGGCCTAAATCCCACCACCAGAAGAATGAAACTGTTGAGGCCCGCGACTTATCACCCTCGGAGCCTCACCATCTTCGGGGACTACTGTCGGAGTAATGGGCCACGGGTAGGCTAACCTGCGCCCCAGAACCTTTCAGGACATCAGGGCAGACTGCGCCCCTCAAGTACCTGCGGTGACTCCAAGATAAGCCGAGTCCCAGAGGCGACTCCAAGACGACCGAGTCCCAGAGGCGACTCCCAGTTAAGCCGAGTCCCAGAGGCGACTCCCAGTTAAGCCGAGTCCCAGAGGCGACTCCAAGGAAGCCGACTATGGGGAGTTGGCCCGCGACTCCAACCACCCCGATAATTAAAGGCAGGCATGGCCATAGTGCGCCCTACCCACGGAGATCTCCGCCCGGCGCGGCACTGTTGCCATGCCAGCCCTGACATCAGCCCTGGGGGCGGACCCCTGTACCCACGACGGCCTGTCTGTACGGCCCGGAGACGGCGGGGCCTACCAGTCAGCGAGAGTACTAAAGACGGCGGAGCGCCAAGAGTCGGACCCGTTAGGAGTCGGCCCCCAGGAGTCGAACGGCCCCTCCCACGGGCCCCACACGCCATTAACCAGACGCGACGGGGGAATGGCAACAGTGATCGCCCGTCAGGCGGCGGCACTGTTGGCATGACCCCATGACCAAGCCCGCGTCATTAGAAGCACGGCTACAGTAATCAGCAGCCGGCAAGACCCGCCCGCGGCGGACGCGGGCTGACGCCCTCGTACCAGGCCAGTCGGCGGGACCCACCAGTTCGTGGGCCCCAGGAGTCGGCGGAGAAGACGGCGCCTGAGAGACAGACGGCTGGGACCCGCACCCAGCCGGTTTTACCATTGTAACCCTGGGGGGTAGGCCTATATAAACCCCCCAGGGCACCCATGCAAAGGGTTAGAACCCATTAGCACTAGACAGACCATATAGGAAGGGGAAGAGCTAGCCTTGCCTTCTCCTACCTCCAGAAACAGCTCTAGGAGACCCCGCAGAGCAGCAGTAGGGGTGTTATCTCCTCGGAGAGCCCTGAAGCTGGGTAAGATCCGCCGGCGTGCATGTCTTCGCCTCATCCCGCTTCCAGGCACCGGCGACGTTCTACTCGCCCCCACCATGATAAGACATCCTTTGGCATATGTCGCACCCAACCCCCGACAAGCATCAAGAGTGTCATTGACCTTGTGAAAGCCATCTTTCATTACAAGGTGAAGTACGGCAAGGCATGGAAGGCGAAGCAAGCCGCATTCAAGATGTTGTATGGCAATTGGGAGGAAGCATACAACCGACTCCCTAGGTTGTTGTTAGCTATGGCCGCCACAAACCCAGGCATGGTTCACGTGGTTGAGCCTCATGGGCACCAAACATTGATTCATAACGGGAGGACCGTTAGAGTATTTGGCCGTGCATTTTGGGCCTTTGAGCAATGCGTGAGGGATTTTGAGCATTGTCGGCCCGTCATCGCCATTGATGGCACGTTCTTGACCGGACAATACAAGGGCACTTTATTGGTTGCAATATCAAGTGATGCCAATAACCGGGTGTTGCCTTTGGCTTTCGCTTTGGTTGAGGTGGAGAACAATGATAGCCGGGAGTGGTTCTTGCATCAACTGAGAACAAGGGTATTACCGGCTGAAAGGGAAATTTGTGTCATATCGGATCGCCATCCTGGAATTCTAAATGCGGTGGTGGTTGACATTCCCAGACATACAAAGTTGGATCATCGATGGTGCATGAGGCACTTTTGTGCAAACTTCTATAGGGCATGTGGTATCAAGGAGTTGGCCGATGATCTTCAGGATTGTTGTCTCGCTTTCACCAACAAGCGGTTTTCCACATTGTTCAATGCATTGCTCAGACACAAGAAACTTGACCCCGGCAGTCAGGAGTTTCTCAATAAGAACATTGCCGAAAGGAATATGTGGGCACGTGCTTTCGATGAAGATGGCCGGAGGTACGGTCAAATGATAAGCAATATGGCAGAATGCTTCAATAAGGTGCTCAAGGGTGTACGTGCATTACCCGTGACGGCAATAGTTCAATACACATTTGACAAGATGAATGAATACTTTTTAAAGCACTCAATGGAGACTGATAAGCAGATTGCTGGTGAGAACAAGGATAAGCACAAGTACAATTTCCCCTCCAAAGGTTGAAGAATGGTTGGAATTTCAATCACGAAAGACAGACTCCGAAGAAGCTGTACTATATGATGACAACGAGTGGAAGTATGAGGTGAAAGAGCCCGGAGGAACCACAAACGATGGCCGCCAACACGAAGGCCGGGCTTTCAAGGTCTCCCTAACACGGTGTGATTGCAGCTGCATGAGGCCATCTTTGCTTCATCTCCCATGCTCGCACTTGTTAAATGCATCCCGGGTTAGGAATGTGGACGTCAATCACCCTCTTACCGTGAGGGAGTCCGAGTTCTCAATCATGATGGTAAAGAATACATGGACTCCACGGTTCCAGCCATACTTGGACCAATCACAATGGCCGGAGTATCATGGAGTTCAACTATGGTCGGACCCAGAATTGAAGGTCGTTAGACGGGGAAGATGTAAGACAAAGCGTCTTAGAGGTGACATGGACGGATGGGGCCGTGGTGGCGGTGGAGAATACAGCACCGGCCAATTCCAAGAGCCTCGTGAGCAATCCCGTTGTGGGGGCTGCAGTAATGGGGGACACAACACAAGAACTTGTCCCAAACCAAGAAAGAGATCAAAGAAAAATGGTGCAAGCACAAGCCAAGCAAATGATAGCCAACCAAGTGAACCAAGGGGTAGCCAACCAAGTCAAACAAGTGGTGGAGTGCCAAACCACTCAAAATCAAACAAGCCAACGAGGAACTAGGCAACAAAGAGGGAGTCAACTTGGTCTTAGAAGAGGCCGTGGTGGTGGTAGAGGCCGTGGTGATGGTCTTGGCTGTGGTGATTGTAAGGGCATATTTATCCCCAAGATGTTTTGGTGATTGATGACAATGCTTTTGCGGGCTAATCGTGTGCGTTAAGTTCTTTCAAAGATTCATCCATTGGCGCGAGACGATTACCTCCCCTCGTTGTTTTTATTCAAGAAGGTGTAGCTCCTTCGTTTCGTTGTTGGTGAACTAGTTTCGTAGGAGTCACCGTACTATCAAGAGGGGATCCGCTTTGGTAAGGCTAGGGTGGAATCAACACGTACACATCCATATCACACCCGATGTTTTCCTTCCGCTTCTTTGGAGCTGCCTTTCCCCCTGTGCCTGCCCTGTCCTGCCCCAGCAGTAGTACCGCGGTACTTAGCGGTAGTACCGCCGAAGCACTCAAGCAGTAGTACCGCTCCCAGAGCGGTAGTACCGCTCCCAGAGCGGTAGTACCGCTCCCCAAGTGGTAGTACCGCTCCCCGAGTGGTAGTACCGCTTGTGGTCTTCGGCCGTAGTACCGTAGTGGTTCCGGGCTACTACCGCCTCGACTCGAGACCATTGTTTTTCGTGTCGGGTTTTACGGTACTATGTGCGGCAGTAGAGGCGGTAGTACCGCTCCAAGTGGTAGTACCGCTCTTACTCCCACGGTAGTACCGCTCTGGGGCCAGGACCCTGACCTCCTCGTCAGCGCGGCAGTACCGCTGGGTGGGAGCGGTAGTACCGCTCTTCAGCGGTAGTACCGCCCTGCCCAAGCGGTAGTACCGCTCTGTGCGTGGCTGTTCAATGGGGTAACGGTTGGATTGGTTCCCCCACTATATAAAGGTGTCTTCTTCCCCAAAGTTGACCTACCTCTTTCCCCCAAAGCTCCATTGTTGCTCCAAGCTCCATTTTCGCCCGATCTCTCTCCCTAGCCAATCAAACTTGTTGATTTGCTCGGGATTGGTTGAGAAGGCCCCGATCTACACTTCCACCAAGAGAAATTTGATTCCCTCTCTTATCCCTAGCGGATCTTGTTACTCTTGGGTGTTTGAGCACCCTAGACGGTTGAGGTCACCTCGAAGCCATACTCCATTGTGGTGAAGCTTCGTGGTGTTGTTGGGAGCCTCCAATTGTTGTGGAGATAGCCCCAACCTTGTTTGTAAAGGTTCGGTCGCCGCCTTCAAGGGCACCAATAGTGGAATCACAGCATCTCGCATTGTGTTTGGGCGTGAGGAGAATACGGTGGCCCTAGTGGCTTCTTGGGGAGCATTGTGCCTCCACACCGCTCTAACGGAGACGTACTTCCCCTTAAAAGGAAGGAACTTTGGTAACACATCCTCATCTCCACCGACTCCACTCTTGGTTATTTCGTGCCTTTACTTTTGCAAGCGTACTTATGTTGTATCCCTTGCTTGCTTATGTGCTAGTTGTTTTTGCATCATATAGGTTACTCACATAGTTGCATATCTAGACAACCTATTTTGTTGCAAAGTTTAAATTGGTAAAGAAAAGCTTAAAAAATGTTAGTTGCCTATTCACCCCCCTCTAGTCAACCATATCGATCCTTTCAATTGGTATCAGAGCCTCATATCTTTTTAAGGACTTTACCGTCCGAAGAGTATGGTTGACGTCGTAGATGATGTGGGAGAGCACTCCGGTGCGAATCCGGTATCATCTATGGGAGATGGGGGTAACTCGATCTCACGTGAGGAATTCAATGTGGCGTTGGACACATTGAAAACCTCCATGACGACCGAGGTCAAGGACATGTTTAAGGATTTCTTAGAAGGGTTCAACTTTCCACCGCGCCCGTGAAAGTGGGTTACCCCGCCAACACGGTGATGGATGCTAACCCCGACAAGGGGGAAGCTACTAGTGAGAAAGCTCCTATGTCTAGTGGTAAAAATGGCACCGACATCTTTGCCCATGTGGAACCCCCAATTTATGGAGGACCGATTCCCTCTACTCATTTGAATCGTGCCGGTCCTCCTCCTAAGTATGAGAAAAATGAAGATTTTGATTCTTGGGTTTATCGCTTCAAGCGTCATTTAAAACATGTGAATACTAACCTTTGGAGAATCATTGAAGAAGGTTTCTATCCTCATGACCCAAGCAACTTCACCCCTCGAGAAGCCGTGGATAATCAATTCAATGAGAGTGCTCTCTTCATCATCCAAGATGCAATCCTTCCCGAAGATCTCCCTCATCTTCGACCTCATGTCGTGGCTAAAGACGCATGGAAATGTGTTGTGTCTCTCTATCGAGGAAGTGCTAGCATCCAATGCTCCAACTATGAAGTGGTGCAAGATGAAGCCGATGAGTTTGCAATGAAAGAAGATGAAGAACCTCGTGAGCTCTTTCGAAGAGTGACCAAACTCGCGGTCTCACTCCGAGATCATGGAAGCAAGGACACAGATGACAATTGGATCAAACGCAAGTTTCTCAAGGCCATGATGCCCTACAACAAGGCCATGTCCTCCGTCATCCGTCAAAGACCGGACTTCCACTCCATGACCTCAAGTGAAGTGTTGGATGAGTTCGTTGCAATGAGCATCTTGGACAAGACCGCCAACAATGCAGTGCTCCGTTCTCAAAGGGCAAAGAAGCCCAACCTTGCTTTGGAGGCCAAGGTTATTATGGAAGAAGAGGAAGAAGTGTAAGATGAGGAGAGCAACCCCGAAGACACCAAATATGATTATCATGAGCACATGGCCCTTGCTTCAAGACAATTCTGGAGCAAGAAGAATACAAGACCCAACTTCAACAAGAACAACTCAAGCGGTGTCAAGGGCAAGCAACGAGTTAGAACTTGCTTCAACTGTGGCAATGTGAGACATTTCGTTGCATATTGTCCTTACAAGAAGCGGGAAGACAATGGTGGCAAGTTCATCCGAACGGACAAAGCCAAGTCCTTCCCCAACAAGAACAACTTCGCCAAGAAGACTCCCACTCGTGGGTTGATGGTTCAAGAAGAATACCAAGAGGATGACGACGGTGATGAAAATGGAGAAGCGATGGCCATGGCGTCCGTTGCCATTGCTACTACTCCATGGGTGTCTCTCTTTGATTCACCCAACAAGAACATCACCGCCAAGTGTCTCATGGCTAAAGCTTCAAACAAGGTAACCCCCAACATCAAAACCACCATCATTACTAATCCCTCCTTGGAGGATTGCATTGATGAACATGATGGGTCTAATGAGGAAGTGAATGAATTTGAGTCTTTTATGAGTAAGCTCAAGGGCAAGTCCAAGAAGCATTTTGTTGCTCTCTTGGAACAACTTGGTGAGACCAATGACATGATAGAGGCTCATGAAGAAACCATCTCTAAGATGGAAGGTCATAGTCGTGACTATGCCGATGAGATATCGGATCTCTCTAATGCTCTTGAGGAAGAGCGTGTTCATCGTTTGACTTTTGAGGAGTCATACAACGATGATAATGCTAAATCAAAGAAAGATCTTGATCATGCTCTTGTCGTGTCTCGTGTGCTAACTTCCGAGAAGGCTAAACTTGGGGTTGATCATGCTAGACTCAAAGAGGAGTTTGAGATACTTGACAAGGCCCACAAGGTCTTGAAGGGTGCTCACGCTAACCTCAAGGAGTCTCATGCTCAACTCCAAGTTAAGCTAACCAAGGAAAAGGCCACCTTCCCTCATATGGTATTAATTGATAATGCATGTGCTACTAACCCATGTTGTGAGCTTGTGCATCTTGTGGAGGAGAATGCCAAATTTAAGGATCAACTTGAGAAAGGCATTGTGACATGCATTCAAGGTGAGAAGAACCTCAACGACCTTTTGAGCAATCAAAAGGAAGTTGTGGCCAAGGAAGGAATTGGGTTTGCACCCAAGTTCAAGAGCAAGAAGAAGAAGAACGACAAGACCAAACGTCCTCCTCCTCTCAAGCAAACTTTTGTGAAAGAGGGAGAGGGTGCACCTAAGGAGAAGAAGGAAAAAGTGAAGGGAGTTGACGTCCAAAAGGGCAAAAGCATTTCCTCCAACAAAGCCGGCGACTTTAACCCGTCATATGCGTCGTGCCGTGCTAGTGATGGACATGTTTATGCTAAATTTGTTGGTTCTCCTTATGAGTACATTGAGTGGTCTATTTGGGTTCCTAAGACCCTTGTTACTAACATCAAAGGACCCATTACTAAATGGGTACCTAAAACCAAGCATTGATCTCTTGTAGGTGTTTGCTTCCGGTGGGGGATCATGGTTGCTCGATAGTGGAGCAACAAATCATATGACCGGAAGCAAGGACTTGGTGGTGGACATGCAAAAGATTCCATCTACGCCCACCAATGTCGAATGGGGTGATGCCTCACATTCTAAGGTATTGGGTCTTGGCAAGGTTGTCATTTCTCATGATCTAACGATTGAGAAAGTCATGCTTGTTGAGTCCCTTGCATACAATTTGCTTTCCGTTCATCAAATTGCACTCATGGGATTTGCTACTTTCTTTGACATTGATACCGTGGCCCTCTTGTGGAGCAAGACTCTTAAAGTAGGCTTTGTTGGGCATGTCGAGAACGGTCTCTATGTGATTAACTTTTCGGAGCAACCCACTAAGACTGCGACATGCCTAATGGCTAAAGTTGACGTGGGATGGCTTTGGCATCGTCGTTTGGCCCACGTCAATATGAGATCTTTGCAAAGTCTTCTCAAGGGGGACCATGTCCGTGGACTAACAAATGTTAGGTTTGCCAAAGAACGTGCTTGCAGTGCTTGTATTGAAGGAAAGCTTCATGAGAAGGCTCACCCTCCCTTGACCATCATCTACTCGAAGAGACCCTTGGAGATCCTTCACATGGATCTCTTTGGGCCTCCATCTTTTGATAGTCTTGGAGGTAGAAAGTATTGCTTGGTTATTGTGGATGATTACTCAAGATACACTTGGGTATACTTCTTCAAGAGGAAGAGTGAGACTCAACAAACCATCATCAACTTTGCAAATGAAGCTCAACATCAACATAATGCAAAGACCTTGACAATCAGAAGTGACAACGGCACTGAGTTCAAGAACTACACCTTGGATGAGTTTCTTAGTGATGAGGGGATCAAGCATCAATATGCTGCGCCATATACCCCTCAACAAAATGGTGTTGCGGAGAGGAAGAACCGGACGTTGATGGATGCGGCAAGGACCATGATGGTGGAGTTCAAGTCTCCATACAACTTTTGGGCCGAAGCCATCAACACCGCATGTCATGCATCCAATCGGCTCTATCTCCGCAAAGGCTTGAACAAGACTCCTTATGAGATACTCACCGGCAACAAGCCCAATCTCAAGTACTTACGGGTGTTCGGTTGTAAGTGTTTCATTCTCAAGAAAGGTGTTCATTTGTCTAAATTTGAGGCTAGAGCTCATGAGGGCATATTTGTTGGTTATGCTACAAACTCTCATGCTTACCGTGTTCTCAACAAGTCCACCGGACTCATTGAGGAGACGTGTAACGTGGAGTTTGACGAAAATAACGACTCCCAAGTGGAGCAAAGTGGTACTTGTGATGTAGGTGATGAAATTCCTCCCCAAGCCATAAGAAGAATGGGTATTGGTCATATTCTACCCATTGAGGAACCCCTTGTGGCCGAAGGAGAAGGACAATGCTCCACTCAAGTGGAGCCATCACCTCCCCAAGACCCACACGCTTCCGAAGAACAAAGTGAACGCCCTCAACCTCGTGAATAAGACCAAGGGCAAGATCAACCTCAAGATGGCGGTGAACCTCTAAATGATGCCCAAGGTCAAGTTCTCCCCCTCGAGCAAGTTCAAGATCATGAGCAAGCTCAAGATCAAGAACAAGCTCAAGACGACGCTCAAGATAATCAAGTTAACCCTCCTCCTTCCACACCCGAGGAGGAATTAGAGCGTCGTGCCGCGAAGATTGCTTCCAAGCTCACCACCCAAGGCCATCTCATGGAAAATGTGGTTGGAAGCCTAAGAAAGGGGGTAAGCACTCGTAGACAATTAGCAAACTATTGTGAACATCACGCGTTTGTCTCTTGTGTTGAACCCCAAAAGGTCTATGAGGCGCTCAAAGACTCGGATTGGCTTAATGCCATGCATGAAGGACTCAACAACTTTGAGTACAACAAGGTGTGGAGATTGGTGCCAAGGCCTTCGGGGGACCACAACGTCATTGGAACCAAGTGGATTTTCAAGAATAAGCAAGATGCTCATGGGAACATCGTTCGCAACAAGGAAAGATTGGTAGCACAAGGCTACTCCCAAGTCGAGGGTATCGACTACGGTGAAACCTTTGCTCCCATTGCTCGTCTTGAATCCATACGTTTGTTGATTGCTTATGCTTCCCATCACAACTTTAAGTTGCAACAAATGGATGTGAAAAGTGCTTTTCTTAATGGTCCTATTAATGAGTTGGTCTATGTCAAGCAACCCCCCGGGTTCGAGGATCCCTACTTCCCGGATCATGTGTATCAACTTGATAAGGCACTCTATGGCCTTAAACAAGCCCCACGTGCGTGGTATGACCACCTTACCGAGTTGTTACAAGATCGTGGATTTGAGGTGGGGCTAATCGATCCCACTCTTTTTACTAAGAAGGTCAAAGGGGAGTTGTTTGTATGCCAACTATATGTTGATGATATTATCTTTGGTTCCCCTAACAAAGCTTTCAATGAGGAATTTGCCGCTCTCATGACCTACAAGTTCAAGATGTCTTCGATGGGAGAGTTGAAGTTCTTCCTTGGTTTTGACATAAAACAAAGAAGAGAAGGAACCTTCATCAACCAAGCCAAATACACTCAAGACATGCTAAAAAGATTCAAGCTAAGTGATGTCAAGCCGGCTACTACACCAATGCCCACCAAGTGCCAACTTGACATTGATCCCAATGGTAGAGCTGTGGATCAAAAGGTATATCGCTCCATGATTGGCTCCTTGCTTTACCTTTGTGCATCTAGACCGGATATCATGTTGAGTGTGGGGATGTGTGCACGGTTTCAAGCCACACCAAAGGAAAGTCACTATGTGGCGGTCAAGCGAATCTTTCGATATTTGGCTCATACCCCAAACTTTGGCTTATGGTACCCAAGAGGGGCAAACTTCAATCTTGAAGGATTTACGGATTCCGATTGGGCGGGAGACAAAGTGGATAGGAAGTCCACTTCCGGAGGGTGCCAGTTTCTTGGGTGCTCTTTGGTGAGTTGGTCTTCCAAGAAGCAAAGTTGTGTGTCTCTCTCGTCCACCGAAGCGGAATATGTGGCGGCCGGTAGTTGTTGTGCACAACTCTTATGGATGAGGCAAACTTTAAAGGAATACGGTGTCATTTGTGACAAAGTGCCTCTTTGGTGTGACAACGAAAGTGCCATCAAGATTTCTCTCAACCCGGTGCAACACTTCAAGACGAAGCATATTGAGATTCAGTATCATTTCATCCGGGATCACATTAGGCGAGGAGAAATCGAGCTCAAGTATGTCAACACTCATGATAACCTTGCAGATATTTTCACGAAGCCCTTGGATGAAGCAAGATTTCGCGAGTTAAGGCATGAGCTAAATATCATTGATTCGAGCAATGTGACTTGAACCCTTGCTCACCCCACCTCACTCAACTTGTTGTCTAGTTTAGATGTAGGCATGGACATAGGGGGAGTGTTGTTCTCTCAATGAACTCTCCCTCCCCCCATTATGCATAAAATGATCAACTCTTTCACATTAGCCATTTTTTATGGTACTTGTGCTTCAAAGACGAGTTTTGGTCATGGGCCCAAGGATAATTCTTCGCGGTGCCATACCAATTGACTCAAACATAGGTGGCTCCGGCCACCGCCCTCTTTTGAGAGAGGCCAGAGCTCGCTGTGCTTTCTTGTGGTTGTTTTGAAGAAGTGGGTTCTGGACCGTTGTCAGTGTGTTTGTGGCCGTGTTGGTCTTTCCTCCTTCTGGGCCATGTTTGTTGTTTCTTTTTGATCTTTTGCCGTGTGTCTAGAGGTTTTTCGGTTGCTGAGCGGTACTACCGCTCTAAGCGGTACTACCGCCCTCCAGCGCAGTACTACTGCTACGAGGCGGGGGCAGGGGGAGTTTTCTTCTCCCCCATACCCATTCGCTCGCCCCCTCGCTCTCTCGTCTCTCCAGCAACCGGCGTCGCGGGAGGGCTCTGGCGGATCTCCCTCTTTGGGGCATTCCTCGCCATTTCCTTCGGTGGAGTCGATCCCCACCTTGTCCTCTTGCCATGGATGTCGGTATTGCCCCCGTTCCCTCTCTCTTCTTGTCTAGATTTCCAATCTAGCACCTTAGGGGCAATAAGTGGTTGCATCTCTAGTTTTTTGGCCAAATCTAGGCTTGAGTAGGATGGAGAAGGCATCTATGCAGTTTGGATTGGTGATTGGTAGGAGTATTTTTGAATTTGGTAGGACGGTAGTGCTGGATCTGACCACGACAGTAGGAAACTGCTGTTTCCCTATCTCGAGCGATACTACCGCTCTCTCCGGAGTGGTACTACCGCTTGGAGCAGTACTGCCGCTCACAGGTCGCGGTACTACTGCCCTCTACCAGTTTCCACCATTCTCTTACCTCTCAGTGATCTTTTTGCTTGTGTTTTGTGGCTTATGCTCGTTCTTTCTGGTTGTTTGCAAGTTCTTGTGTGTGGTTCCAGGTGATGAGCTTCCTGAGCATCAGGCTCGGCGTATCAACCCCGGTCATGCCACGTCCAAGCGTTACCGCACCACTGAGTCTGCCGGAGGTTCCTCAAGTGCTCCACCTCCACCTCAACTCAAAAAGAAGACTGGTGTCAAGCCGAAGCACTCTGGCAAAACCGTGCCTAAAATGCAACCCAAGGAGTTCTGGGCAAGGCGTCGCCGCAACCCCTATGAGGCAGACCAAGATCCCACTTTGGTCAACCGTCCGTTCTGGAACAGGTTTCAATTTGCCATCTTCTTTGATGTTCTCAAAGCCAAGAAGAACATCTTTGTCAGCGTGCACTCCATCGACACCGACCATATGGAGAAGGATCCTGAATACTTTGGTGAAGCTCTTCAGATGTGCACTCAACTGAACATTCTTAGGGTCATGCAATTCAACAAAGATTATGATGCTGATATTGTGGCCCAATTCTATGCCACGGTTCATCTCGGGACTGATGAGGACAGGACGCTGACTTGGATGACCAATGGCAAGTTGCTTTCAGTCAAGTGGAAAGCATTCATGGAGTTGATTGGGGTGGAAGATCAAGGACTTGAGTCTCCTATCGGCTTTCGCCCACACCGCAACACCACCTCCACTCACAAGCAAGCTCTATGGCCCTACTGCACTATGAAGATCAACCCTGAGACGAAGAAGGAAACTTATGAGCTGCCTGCCTTTCTGGATATTCTTCACTGTGTCTTCCGAGAGACTCTTTTCCCTCATATCGGGAATCTGGATATGGTTCATTATTACCTCGTGGACATGCTTCTCTTCTGCCAGCGTCAGAAGGAACAGAACACTGGAGAGTCCCTGGATACCTCTCATGTTATGTGATCTGAGCTGTTATCTGCTATCTCCGAGCGCAAGTGCCCGATATATAGTCCGTTCATCATGCTGCTTATTGAGAAGGCCTGGGCTCGTGTCTATCCCAAGGTGATGCTGGAGACTGGAGAGCTGGTTTCTCACGACATCAAGCGTCTGAGGAACAAGGACAACTGGGGCACTCAGGTCCCTAAATCTGGAGTTCCTTTATCTGCTACTGCCATGGAGACCAAGGAGGAGACTGGGGCTGAGGCTGAGGATAATGATGATGACTACGTGCCTTCTGAGGCAGAGCCCTCTTGGGCAAAGAAGCTCAAGCTCAAGATGAAGAAGCTGTTCTGCATGGAGTCTCACGGTCAGTACATGACTCATGTGGCTGAGAAGAAGGCCCGAGGTCGCCACAAGGAGCTCATGCGTCAGTTGGGTGCCACAGTTAACAGTGGATCTGAGGACCAGCTTACTGAGGAGGAGGAGTGGATTCAGCAGCACTGCCCGTGGACCGATTCTGATGCCGAGTGCTTCCCGACCGACGACGGTGGTGCAGATGATCCCGCTGAGATCTGATGTTTGTGTCCCTCTTTTGCTATCACCTGGAGCCGTAGCAACACTCCCTCTCCATTTTGGTGTCTCGATGCCAAAGGGGGAGAGAGTTTAGGGATTTGTGCTTTGTGTCTTCCGACTTCTGTGTTTGTGTTTTCCTCGCAGTTTGCTTTGTTTGGTTTGTGTCTGTGAGACCCAAGTTCCAGTCATATGGTGTGAGACATATGCTACCTTATCTTTCAAGTATCATTATCTATGTCTATCTAGCTTATGAGTTGCATGCTTATCCTATTATCTATGCTACTCTCATTTAACCTGCTTAGGTGGTTGGTCTCTAAAATGTAGGGGGAGCGTTGATCCTAGTATGTGTGCCGTGCAGTCCAAAGCACTTATCTAGATAGCACACATCTAGGGGGAGCCCATCTACATTTTAGGACAGTGGGGTTTTTGTAGGGGAACGTTGCATAAAATAAAAAATTTCCTACGTTCACCAAGATCAATCTATGAGTTCATCCAGCAACGAGAGAGGGGGTGCATCTACATACACTTGTAGATTGCGAGCGGAAGCGTTCAAGAGAACGGGATTGAGGGAGTCATTCACGTCGTGATCCAAATCACCGGAGATCCTAGCGCCAAACGGACGGCACCTCCGCGTTCAACACACGTACGGTCAGCGTGACGTCTCCTCCTGCTTGATCCAGCAAGGGGGAAGGAGAGGTTGATGAAGATCCAGTAGCACGATGGCGTGGTGGTGGATGCAGCAGGGTTCCGGCAGGGCTTCGCCAAGCGTCTGCAGGAGGGAGAGGTGTAGCAAGGGGGAAGGGAGGCGCCAAGATGCAGGGTACGGCTGCCCTCCCTCCCCCCTCTTTATATAGGGTCCCCAGGGGGGCACCGGCCCTAGTAGATGGGATCTCCTCGGGGGGCAGCGGCCAAGGGGGGAACTTGCCCCCCAAGGCAAGTGGAGGCGCCCCTTCCCCTAGGGTTCCCAACCCTAGGCGCAGGGGGGCCCAAGGGGGGGGCGCACCAGCCCAGCAGGGGCTGGTTCCCCTCCCACTTCAGCCCATGGGGCCCTCCGGGATAGGTGGCCCCACCCGGTGGACCCCCGGGACCCTTCCGGTGGTCCCGGTACAATACCGGTGACCCCCGAAACTCTCCCGATGGCCGAAACAACACTTCCTATATATATTTCTTCACCTCCGGACCATTCAAGAACTCCTCGTGACGTCCGGGATCTCATCCGGGACTCCGAACAACTTTCGGTTTGCTGCATACTAATATCTTTACAACCCTAGCGTCACCGAACCTTAAGTGTGTAGACCCTACAGGTTCGGGAGATATGCAGACATGACCGAGACGCCTCTCCGGTCAATAACCAACAGCGGGATCTAGGTACCCATGTTGGCTCCCACATACTCCTCGATGATCTCATCGGATGAACCACGATGTCGAGGATTCAATTAACCCCGTATACAATTCCCTTTGTCAATCGGTATGTTACTTGTCCGAGACTCGATTGTCGGTATCCCAATACCTCGTTTAGTCTTGTTACTGGCAAGTCACTTTACTCATACCGTAATGCATGATCCCGTGACCATACACTTGGTCACATTGAGCTCATTATGATGATGCATTACCGAGTGGGCCCAGAGATACCTCTCCATCATATGGAGTGACAAATCCCAGTCTCGATTCATGCCAACCCAACAGACACTTTCGGAGATACACGTAGTGCACCTTTATAGCCACCTAGTTACGTTGTGACATTTGGTACACCCAAAGAACTCCTACGGCATTCGGGAGTTGCACAACCTCATGGTCTAAGGAAATGATACTTGACATTTGGAAAAGCTCTAGATAAACGAACTACACGATCTTTGAGCTGTGCTTAGAATTGGGTCTTGTCCATCACATCATTCTCCTAATGATGTGATCCCGTTATCAATGACATCCAATGCCCATAGTCAGGAAACCATGACTACCTATTGATCAACGAGCTAGTCTACTAGAGGCTCACTAGGGACTTGTTGTGGTCTATGTATTCACACGTGTATTACAATTTCCGGATAACACAGTTATAGCATGAATAATAGACAATTATCATGAACACAGAAATATAATAATAATCATTTATTATTGCCTCTAGGGCATATTTCCAACAGTCTCCCACTTGCACTAGAGCCAATAATCTAGTTACATTGTGATGAATCGAACACCCATTGCGTTCTGGTGTTGATCATGTTTTGCCTTACGGAGAGGTTTAGTCAACAGATCTGCTACATTCAGGTCCGTATGTACTTTACTAATATCTATGTCTCCATCTTGAACATTTTCACGTATGGAGTTGAAGCGACGCTTGATGTGCCTGGTCTTCTTGTGAAACCTGGGCTCCTTGGCAAGTGCAATAGCTCCAGTGTTGTCACAGAAGAGTGTAATCAGCCCCGACGCATTGGGTATGACTCCTAGGTCGGTGATGAACTCCTTCACCCATATTGCTTCATGTGCTGCCTCCGAGGCTGCCATGTACTCCGCTTCACATGTAGATCCCGCCACGACGCTCTGCTTGCAACTGCACCAGCTTACTGCCCCACTGTCGGTGTCAAAACCGGCGGATCTCAGGTAGGGGGTCCCGAACTGTGCGTCTAGGCGGATGGTAACAGGAGACAAGGGACACGATGTTTTTACCCAGGTTCGGGCCCTCTCGATGGAGGTAAAACCCTACTCCTGCTTGATTAATATTGATGATATGGGTAGTACAAGAGTGGATCTACCACGAGATCAAGGAGGCTAAACCCTAGATGCTAGCCTATGGTATGATTGTTGTTATGATTGTTGTCCTACGGACTAAAACCCTCCGGTTTATATAGACACCGGAGAGGGCTAGGGTTACACAGAGTCGGTTACAATGGTAGGAGATCTACATATCCGTATTGCCAAGCTTGCTGTCAGTGTCAAAACCGGCGGATCTCGGGTAGGGGGTCCCGAACTATGCGTCTAGGCGGATGGTAACAGGAGACAAGACACAAGATGTTTTTACCCAGGTTTGGGCCCTCTCGATGGAGGTAAAACCCTACTCCTACTTGATTGATATTGATGATATGGGTAGTACAAGAGTGGATCTACCACGAGATCAAGGAGGCTAAACCCTAGAAGCTAGCCTATGGTATGATTGTTGTAATGGTTGTTGTGTCCTACGGACTAAAACCCTCCGCTTTATATAGACACCGGAGAGGGCTAGGGTTACACAGAGTCGGTTACAATGGTAGGAGATCTACATATCCGTATCGCCAAGCTTGCCTTCCACGCCAAGGAAAGTCCCATCCGGACACGGGACGGAGTCTTCAATCTTGTACCTTCATAGTCTTGGAGTCCGGCGGATGATGATAGTCCGGCTGTCCAGACATCCCCTAGTCCAGGACTCCCTCAGTAGCCCCTGAACCTGGCTTCAATGACGATGAGTCCGGCGCGCATAATGTTCGGCATTGCAAGGCGGGTTCCTCCTCCGAATAATCCATAGAAGATTGTGAACACCAGGATAGTGTCCGGCTCTGCAAAATAATTTCCACATTCCACCGTGGAGAGAATATCATGTAAACAGGTTCGATCTGCTGACGTATCTTGTAGCGTGACGTCACGCCACTACCAAGCCTTTACTTGAATCGTTTTTTATTATACCACCTCAGCGCGTTTAGCGAAGCGGTTTCCTTGGCAGGTCTTGTCAAAGCAGAGATCGTGTTCCCCTTATTCCGGGATTCTCATCAATAGGGACGTGGGTAACCCAACCGCGCCATTGATGGTGGCGCTTGGGAGATAAGCGAGTTTTACTAGGCCGGTGGGGACGCATAGTCTTCGTCCGCCTATATATAAGGGGATAAGGATCCACCTTTTCACCTACGCCTTCTTCCTCCTTTGCTTATCCATCTCCGCGCACTCTCGAGCTCCAGCGCCCAAGTCCGTGCGTCTCGCCTCGACCTTCTCCGACCATGTCCGGAGTGGGAGGCAAATGGCTGGCCTCCACCGTTAAGGAGGAGCACATCGAAAAGCTGCGCGGCGCCGGATACCTCTCCAGCGACATCGCGCACCGGCTGCCCGACAAGGGGCAGCTCATCCCCACCCCCAGGCCCCATGAGAGGGTCGTTTTCCTTCCCCACTTCCTCCGCGGACTGGGCTTTCCACTTCACCCTTTTGTCCGGGGGCTCATGTTCTACTACGGCCTAGATTTCCATGATCTGGCGCCGAACTTCATCCTCAACATCTCGGTGTTTATCGTCGTGTGCGAGGCCTTCCTCTGCATCTAGCCCCACTTCGGCTTGTGGCTCAAGACCTTCAATGTCAAGCCGAAGGTAGTGAAGGGCACTCAAGCGGAGTGTGGAGGCGCCATGTTGGGCAAGATGCCCAACATCCTTTGGTTCGAAGGGGCCTTTGTGGAGTCCGTCAAGGGGTGGCAATCGGGGTGGTTCTACATCACCGAGCCGCGCGACCCTAAGTGGGCGGCAGCCCCCGAGTTCAGATCTGGTATCCCCATGCAGCTCACCTCCTGGAAAGAGAAGGGCTTGCTATGGGGTAGTTCGGAGGAGCTGACGGGACTCCAAGCCTGTGTCCAGAAGCTGGTGAGCAAGAAGCTCAGGCTTGTCAACGTGGTCCAAGTCATGCTCGTCCGCCGGATTCTCCCTTGCCAACAACAGGCTTTTAATTTGTGGGAGTTCAATCCGGCACAGCACCAGGCATTGAGCGGGCTCTTCGACACGATGTACGAAGGCGCCTGGAGGGTGCTGTTCAAGGGCACCGAGGCTCCCGCATCCGCCAATGAAGATCGCGGATTTCGCTCGCAGCGTCCAGCTGACGAGGTAAGTGATTCTACCCCTTTACGGGACACTTGTTTTCAATAGTTTGACCCTACGCGGGTTTCAATCTTCCTTTTCCTTTGACAGGACTGGATGAAGAAGGCCAAGCAGATCATCTGCCCAGCTCCCATGCCAGAAAACCCAGTAGACACCCGTCTAGCGGGGCTGCTGGTTCCGGCACCCCATGTGGTGCCGGAGAAGAAGGCCAAGAAGGAGGCCACGGGAACTCGAAGAAGTTCCCGGCGCCAGGTGGTATCAGACTCATCGTCCGATGGCTCCGAGGCGGACTCCTCCCCCGAAGATGAGGAGGAGAAAGAGGACTCTCTCCCAGAGGAGGGAGAGAGAAAGAGGAAGGCCTCCCCAACGGGGGAGGTCGAAGGGTCCAAGAGAGGAAGAACTATTCCCCCGGACAGCTCCGCCAACGCCAACGTCAGCAATGAAGAGTGGCCCTCAAGGGCCAGGCCTCCGGCAAGATCGTAAGTATCCGGATTCCTGAATGATTTATAATTTATTTTGTGTCACGTAGTGTCCTTCTAATGCCGCATACTGCCTGCAGTCCGGCCGACGATGATCTCCCCGCTTCGTCGAGCGGGTTGTTGGCTCCGTCAGATGTGGATTCCATCCCGACTGCCTCCACCCCTCGCGCTGCTGAGGATGCCGAGGTGGGATCCCAGGAAAGGACCCATCAGGAGGAGGCTCCGGAGGGGCCGCAAAGCAGCCTCCTGGACTTTGCGTCGGACTCCACGCCGGAACCCGCAGTAGTTCCGGAGTCCGGCAGGTGGCCCCTTCGCAAGAAGGGCAAGACCGTGACGCCGGCAGCCCCCATCCAACCGGAGGCGCCGGACAACTTGTTGGAGGCGCTCAAAGGCGCTTCCATCGAGGAAGAACACCGCACTATCATGAGTGCGGTGATTCAGAAGGTTCAGCTCGCCAAGAGCGGGCTGACCGAAGCCTGCAGCAGCCTTCTAACAGGCTTTGAGGTAAGAAAAAATATGTAATGTAATACCGCATAGACAGTAGCCCCTGATGCTCGGTTCGGTGTTCGGAAAGAAAAGCCGGACTGAGGATCTATAAAGATATACGCAGGGTTGCTAAAAATTATGTCAATATGGGTTTGCAGGCTGCGCTGCTGACCTCTGCCGCACTGACTGCGGAGGTCGGTGCATTGAAGCAAGATCTCGAGCGGTCCGAGCAAGAGCTCGGCCGTGCCAAGAAGCAGCTCGAGGACAAAGAAGGTGAGTAATACCACTTTGAATATTTACCTTACAGAAAAGGATTTCGGTTGCAATAAAAAATAACAAGGATAACGTGGGTACTGCAGGGGCCACGAACGAGGTGGCGGCCCTGAAGGAGGCCGTGTCCGCGGCCGAACGCAATGCGGCCGCGGAACGAGCGGAGCGAGAGAAGCAGGAGGCGCGGGTGGCGGAAGTGCGGCAAGAGCTCCAGGCTCTTATGGAAAAGCATGAGAGTTTGGAGCGTGACTCAAAGACTCGAGAGTCCGAGCTTGCCTCGGCTCTCGAAAGTGCCAAAGCCGCCAAGGCCGAGGCCCATAAGGCCCTTGAGGAGATTGAGGCGGTGAAGAAAATAGCGGCGGGTAAGGCATTTTTCATGCAAAGCAAGCATGTTAATGTAAACTACCTGACACTTACCCGAATTCGGAGCTCTCCAGGGGCGTTTGCAGATCTGCCTCGCAGTGTGTCCGATGCCGCCGCATTCTACCGAGCCGAGGAGGGGAGCTCAACGGAGAAGGTCTTCTGGTCTCAGTACGCTGAGACCGGCCATCCGGTGCCCCTAGCGACCAGCTGAAGCAGTTGGTCGAGCTCCACAAGGTAGCTGAGCAGGCCATGAAGGGCCTCATAGTCCGGCTGTGGCCTGGAGGGGCCATGCCTGGGAGCTACTTCGGCCTCGTGCGGCGGCTGGTGGATGCGTGCCCCTGGGTGGAGGTCATCAAGCGTTCCGCCTGTATTGAAGGTGCTCGTCGGGCCCTTGCCCGCGCAAAGGTGCATTGGGGCAGGCTAGATGCGGAGAGGCTTATCACTAACGCGCCGCCAGCAGGCAAGGAGTACCGTATGCCCGAGATGTACTATAAGACTGTCCTGAAGGGTGCCCGCAAGATTGCGGATGAGTGCCCCAGAGATGTAATTATTGAGTAGACTCGCTATGTATTATCCTCTGCGCTGAAAACTTTGTTCATATGCGCTAAGCAACGCTTGTTTGATTTAAAATATTACCTTCTGTGCGGCCGTTTATAAAATCTGAGAGATAACAAGTCGTCGGCTTCAGCCCCCAAGCCACGAGTGCTGGGGTGTTCGGGATAAACTTGAGCACTCTTGTTCCCATTTTTGGGTCCATCTAGGGAGGTGCTCAACACAACGAACAAGCCAACCGGACTTATAATGCTTGAACACTCTCACTTAGCCATAGAATTCTATAATTTTAAATTTCGGCGAAGCCCCTAGTATTCGGAAGACCGAGTTCGGGGCGCTATCCACGCCTTGGCCGGACATTATCCGGTTCTTCGCTTGAAGCGGCATAAGTCTTTAAGGACTCGAAAAGACCTCTCGAACAGCGACCAGTCTCTCGCCTTATCATGACAGTCAGTTTTAGCTTTCTCCACTGAGGCGCTCGCCCAGCTCAACCGGGGCGCAATCGCAGTGGTTCTCCCAGTGCCACCTTAGCCGACAGAACGGAACGTAAGGTAACAAAACGTTGGAGCCGGGCAAACCCAACTATTGACCCAAGACATGATTCGGAGCCGATTCATATAATGCTATAAGTTCGGGGTGCCGCACTTGTGAAAGTGTTCGGACTTATCACACCATAATGCGGGGAACATAAGCCCCTGGTGTATTCTGCCGTACTAAAATATACCGGTGCAAGATGTCATTAGTGAACATATATGTAAAGTAATGCAATTACAGGCAAAAAGTGTTGCATTATTTATTCAAGGAATTCTGTTATGAGTGCGGAATGATACAAATAGTGCAGTAAGCAAGGGATTGGACTAATTAAACGTGTCCCCCTCCAGGGGTGGGCTGCGGACTGGTGCATATAATCAAATTTAATGCTCGTAATGGAGACCACCTGAGTGTTCATCGCAGCCTTTTTCCCTCCCTGGCTGTTGCATCGTGAGTTCGGCGGGTTCGCCGCCGGACAGGGCCTCTGGTGAATGGAGTCCTGTGTATACAAAGAAGGAAAATAAAAAAATAAAAAAGAGCGACACACTTGTGAGCCCCTGGTGTGGTCGAGCCGCACTCTGGGTCTGTTGTGGTCGTGCCCCTCCCCCTAGGCCCATGGTATCTCCAGAGTGTAATGATGTACGCGGAGGGTTGGTCTTGCAATCATGCGAGGGCTGGGGTTGGGGCCGCATTGCTACGCGTGCTCGGAACGTGCCGGGTGGTCTTGGTTGATGTTGCTCCGGGCGTGTTTGTCCGTGTCCGGCCGTTTAACGGCCGGACTCGAAAATTGCCTTAGAAGGCTGCTCTGTACTTCTGCCGCGAGAGCCGCTGTATGTTCCTCCGTTCGGAGGGAGCGTTCCGTATTTCCATTGACCGTGATGACTCCACGAGGGCCTGGCATCTTGAGCTTGAGGTATGCGTAATGCGGCACCGTGTTGAACTTTGCGAACGCGGTTCGTCCGAGCAGAGCGTGATAGCCGCTGCGGAACGGGACTATGTCGAAGGTTAACTCCTCGCTCCGGAAATTATTCGGGGATCCGAAGACCACTTCCAGTGTGACTGAGCCTGTACAATTGGCCTCAACACCTGGTATGACGCCTTTGAAGGTCGTCTTTGTAGGTTTAATCCTTGAGGGGTCTACGCCCATCTTGCGCACTGTATCCTGATAAAGCAGGTTCAGGCTACTGCCGCCGTCCATCAGGACTCTTGTGAGGTGAAATCCATCGACGATTGGGTCTAAAACCAATGCGGCGAATCCGCCATGGCGGATACTGGTCGGATGGTCTCTTCGATCAAAGGTGATCGGGCAAGAGGACCATGGATTGAACTTAGGGGCGACTGGCTCCATCGCATATACGTCCCTTAGTGCACGCTTCCGCTCCCTCTTGGGTATATGGGTTGCGTATATCATGTTTACCATCCGCACTTGTGGGGGGAAACCCTTCTGTCCTCTACTGTTCGGCGGTCGGGTCTCTTCCTCGTCGTCGCTGTGCAGCCCCTTGTCGTTGTTTTCGGTAATTAACTTGCCTGCCTGCTTAAATACCCAACAATCTCTGTTGGTGTGGTTAGCTGGCTTTTCGGGGGTGCCATGTATCTGGCATGAGCGGTCGAGTATTCGGTCCAAATTGGAGGGACCCGGCGTGGTTCTTTTGAATGGCTTCTTCCGTTGACCGGGTTTAGAGCCTCGGAATCCGGCGTTAACTACTGTATCCTCATTGTTATCGCCGTTAACATGGCGTTTGTTTTTGCTTCGACGCGACCTGCCGTTGTGGTCCTTAGTATCCGGACTGCCAGCATTTTTACTGAGGTTGTTGCTGCGAGCTAGCCAGCTATCCTCTCCCGCACAAAAGCGGGTCATTAGTGATGTTAGGGCTGCCATGGATTTCGGCTTTTCCTGTCCTAGGTGCCGGGCTAGCCACTCGTCGTGGATGTTATGTTTGAAGGCTGCGAGGGCCTCTGCATCCGGACAGTCGACGATTTGATTTTTCTTTGTTAACAACCGTGTCCAGAATTGCCTGGCTGATTCGTCTGGCTGCTGGATTATGTGTCTTAGGTCATCGGCGTCTAGTGGTCGCACATATGTGCCCTGGAAGTTGTCGAGGAATGCGGCTTCCAGGTCCTCCCAACACCCAATTGACTCTGCGGGCAAGCTGTTAAGACAATGTCGGGCTGGTCCTTTAAGCTTGAGTGGGACATACTTGATGGCGTGGAGATCGTCGCCGCGGGCCATATGGATGTGAAGGAGATAATCTTCGATCCAAACCGCGGGGGTCTGTCGTGCCATCATAGGATTCAATGTTTACGGGTTTAAACCCTTCAGGGATTTGATGATCCATTACTTTGTATGTGAAGCATAGTGGGTGTGCGGCGCCTCTGTATTGAGCAATATCACGACGTAGCTCAAGGGAGCGTTGTCTGCTGTGTTCGGCCCGGCCGAAGTTGCTGTATCCGGCTCGACGGTATTCGTCGTGGGTCGTGGGGCGCCCACGTGATCCATATATAGATCTGGATTGCCTTGCTTTGTCCTCCAAGATATCTCGCAAGTCCGGCGCGTTCCCTCGTGGCTTCGTACTTTTGGAGCGATGCCGGGGTACGATCTTGGTGGAGGGCCTGGATGCCTCTCTGTTGCGACCACGGGGTGGTCGGTCGGCCGTATTATGCGCTGGTGATGAAGGTATGTATGCTTCCTCCTCTAATCGGGGGAGAAACTTGCATTTTGGGTAACTCTTGGTGGGACGTTCGAGTTCATACTCTTCGGCCGCGAGGACCTCGGTCCATCTGTCGGCCAGCAGGTCTTGATCAGCTTGAAGCTGCTGCTGCTTTTTCTTTAGGCTGTTTGCTTTGGCCATTAGCCTGCGTTTGAAACGCTCTTGTTTGGGCACGACGAATTCGTCGTCATCAAGGCTTGCCTCGTCTCCGGAGGGAGGTATGTAATTATCATCCTCGGCCTCTTCGTCTGCCGCTCTCTTGTGAGGGCTTGCTTCTGCATCCTCCTGCACTGAATCTTGCAGGAGGGGATTGTATTCGGCACTCTCCGAGGTGTTATTATCCCCTGTGCCGGAATCTCCATTCTTGCTGTGGCGGGATTTAGAGCGGCGCCGCTGACGTCGGCGCTTGGGCTGTTTCTTTAAGGAATCTGCCTCCGCTACTTCTTCGCCGTCCCCATCTTTTGGGGTGTCCACCATGTATATGTCATATGACGAGGTGGTCTTCCAGTGTCCTGTAGGCTTTGGTTCTTGTTCGTCTCCGGCATCGTCGTCCATACCGTCGATGTATTCGGAGTCATAGTCTAGCATGTCGGTTAGATCGTCGACAGTGGCTACAAAGTGGGTGGTGGGTGGGCTTTGAATTTCTTCGTCATCCGCATCCCAACCATCCTGGCCATAATCCGGCCAGGGCTCTCCGGATAGCGAGAGATGCTTTAGCGAATTTAAGATGTCACCAAAGGGCGAGTGCTGAAAGATGTCCGCAGCGGTGAACTCCATGATCGGCGCCCAATCGGATTCGATTAGCAGGGACGCAGGAGGTTCGGAGTCCGGCAGGGAGTCCGGCACCTCAGAGTCACGAGTTTTATAGGGGACCAGGTCAATGTTCGGCTCCATCGCCTCGGATGTTGCAGCTCCCGAGGCGGTGTCCAGCCACTCATCCTCGATCTGCACGATCGGCTCCGAACTATGGGTCGGAGCGGATTCATGTGCGGCCTCCAAGGCACTGTCTGGCGGCAGAGCTAGATCGTGCCCATCGCGACAGTGCAGCATGCTCGGCTGTGGCTCGGATCCATCGAAGATCAAGTCTCCGTGGATATCCGCCGTGAAGTTTAGGCTTCCAAATCTGACCTGACGGCCAGGGGCGTAGCTTTCGATCTGATCCAGACGGCCAAGTGAATTGGCCCGCAGTGCGAAGCCGCCGGATACGAAGATCTGTCTGGGGAGAAAAGTCTCACCCTGGACGGCGTTGTTGTTTGAAGAACCCATCAAGCCTATCGGTGACGACACAGAGGAACTCTCAATGAAAGCGCCAATGTCGGTGTCAAAACCGGCGGATCTCGGGTAGGGGGTCCCGAACTGTGCGTCTAGGCGGATGGTAACAGGAGACAAGGGACACGATGTTTTTACCCAGGTTCGGGCCCTCTCGATGGAGGTAAAACCCTACTCCTGCTTGATTGATATTGATGATATGGGTAGTAAAAGAGTGGATCTACCACGAGATCAAGGAGGCTAAACCCTAGAAGCTAGCCTATGGTATGATTGTTGTAATGGTTGTTGTGTCCTATGGACTAAAACCCTCCGGTTTATATAGACACCAGAGAGGGCTAGGGTTACACAAAGTCGGTTACAATGGTAGGAGATCTACATATCCATATCGCCAAGCTTACCTTCCACGCCAAGGAAAGTCCCATCCGGACACGGGACGAAGTCTTCAATCTTGTACCTTCATAGTCTTGGAGTCCGGCGGATGATGATAGTCCGGCTGTCCGGACACCCCCTAGTCCAGGACTCCCTCACTTGCCTTCCACGCCAAGGAAAGTCCCATCCGGCCACGGGACAAAGTCTTCAATCTTGTATCTTCATAGTCTTAGAGTCCGGCCGACGATGATAGTCCGGCTATCCGGACACCCCCTAGTCCAGGACTCCCTCAGTAGCCCCTGAACCAGGCTTCAATGACGACGAGTCCGGCGCGCATATTTTCTTCGGCATTGCAAGGCGGGTTCCTCCTCCGAATAATCCATAGAAGATTGTGAACGCCAGGATTGTGTCCGGCTCTGTAAAATAAATTCCACATACCACCGTAGAGAGAATAATATTTACACAAGTTCAATCTGCTGACGTATTTTGTGGCGTGACGTCACACCACTACCAAGCCTTTACTTAAAATGTTTTTATTATACCACCTCAGCGCGTTCAGCGAAGCGGTTTCCTTGGCACGTCCTGTCGAGGCAGAGATCGTGTTCCCCTTATTCCGGGATTCCCATCAATACGGACGTGGGTAACCCAACCGCGCCATTGATTGCGGCGCTTGGGAGATAAGCGAGTTTTAGCAGGCCAGTAGGGACGCATAGTTTCATCCGCCCATATATAAGGGGATAAGGATCAACCTCCTTTACCTACGCCTTCTTCCTCCTTTGCTTATCCATCTCCGCGCACTCGAGCTCCAGCGCCCAAGTCCGCACATCTCACCTCAACCTTCTCCAGTCATGTCCGGAGCGGGAGGCAAGTGGATGACCTCCTCCGTTACGGAGGGTGTTGGGGATATTGCCACTAGGCGTAAACCGGCCTACTTGGGCCGGGTTAACTTCATAGTGGTATAAGCAGGTGAAAGCCTAAGGCCTATAGTCGGTTTAGAATCTGTAGCCGTAAACCGACCTGATGTGTAACTTGTATTGTAAGTTAGGAATAGAAAGATACCAACCGGGATACGAGTATGAACCGGTTGGGATCTATGGACCGACGCGCGTCACCCGTGTATATAAGGGGACGACCCGGCGGCGGTTCAGGGACAACCATAACTCGAGCCTAGGCGAAGCTTGTTTGCTCCCTAGCCATCGAGATCATATTAATCCCATCACAACTAGACGTAGGCTTTTACCTTCATCGAAGGGGCCGAACTAGTATAAAACCCTCGTGTCTTTGTGTCCGCTTTAACCCCTTCAAGTAAACCCGTGGCGATGGCTCCACGACTAAGTCCTTTCACTAGGACATCTGCCGTGACAAATCCACGACAGTTGGTGCCCACCGTGGGGCTATCGCACGATGGTTTGACGATCTTGGAGGGCAAGCTCAAGGGACTCGAAGGCTATGTTGTGGGCAGGATGACCAAGAGTCGTCGGGGCAGGATCTACATCAACGACGCAGGATGGGGTCCCGAGGCCGATTCGATCGAGTACGGGTACCGGGTCCCCTTTGGTGGCATACACATTTTCATTGGCAAAATCGGTGAGCCTGGGCCTGAGCCGGACATCTGCACCAACCTCATCGAGACGGCTCAGCGTGCGAGATCTACCTGGGCTAAACCGGCCGTGAAGCGTGTCTTCGTTGGAGTCGTCCACGAAGGAGGGCGTGAGGACGAATCAGAACACGGTAGCGAGACCGTCGTCTATTCCGATGACGAGTCCTCGACCGGAGAGACCGAATCGCTGTACCAGTTGCAAGACAACCAGATTAGGGGCTGTTCTGATGGCGACAGTATTCCGGACCCCCCGGGCCAGGTCAACCGGGTTGGAATATTCATGGCCGGCACACAGGCGGCGAATCACTCTTCGACCGCCGCAGCAATGCTCTCCGGATCAGCAGCGGCAGCAGCAGCAGGGTCAGGAGGCCTTATGCGCCCGCCGGTTCAAGTTCTATCTGAGCTGTTTGATGCACTAGCCGCGCTTATGGCAGAGGACAATCCGGCGGATCAGGAGGCCCATAATGCAGAAATTGCGAAGGTGAGAGAGCAGATCGTGCAAGCCAAAGCGGATCTGGCAGCAGAAAAAACCGGATGGCTGCAGAGCAGGCCGCTTTGGACACCCAGGCCTATAAACTCATGCTTGACCAGAACGCATCACAGGAGGTTTGGAAGCGGAAGCACAAATCACGCCTGCCATTAGGGTTTGACCCCCAAAATCTCTTTCACACTCCAGGAGCTGGACCCAGTAATCCGCCGCAGTACCCGGAGACAAACCGGATTGAGGCACCAGGACCAGGGGCGATGGTCCAACCTCGCCTGATGGAACCTCCTCATCAAAACATTGTGGTTCCTCCGCCGGTCCAGACGCCCCCGGGTCATTATTCGAATCCTATGGACAACCTTGTTGCGGCCGCTGCACGGTTAGAGGCCATCCCAGTTGAAGGGGATTCTCCGCAAGCGATAGAGACGCGCCGGGTTAAGGAGCTTCTCCGGACTGCGCTGATTCAGCAGGAAGCATATTCATACAGCCGTGATCGGATCCACTCTACACCCCGTCCAAGCCGGAGTTATAGCAGGCGCTTGAATGAACCTGTCGTATCGAGCAATGCGCGAGGCCGTGAAGCAGCCTGTGGCGATAGCCCGGCAAGCGGTGTCCGCGATGCGCAGGATGTGGTGGACCGGGCCGAGCACAAAGGGAGGCCGAGTTAGCAGCCCAGGATAATGCGGGTCAACTTACGCCGGTTCGTTCTACCACCTTCGCCGGACTAGGAGTCACATCCGCTTTGGGAGTGCCTTGCTTGATCCCTGCTTTACGTAATGTGCGCCTGCCCAAAGATTTCAAGGGTCCACGCAAGGTGCCGAATTACACCGCTGATTTACCCCCTGAAGCATGGGTAGAGAGTTATGAGATGGCCATGGAAATGCTGGACGTGGATGAGGCCGCATGTGCAAAATACTTCACCATGATGCTTGAGGGCACGGCTCGTACTTGGTTAAAGAGCCTGCCACCCAATTCTATCAGCTCATGGGCCCAGTTGCGGGCCCGGTTTATACAGAATTTTAAGGATACATGTAAGCAGCCCAAGTCCATAGTAGACCTGGCGGCTTGTGTCCAGGAGGAAGGAGAATCAACGACCCGTTGGGTGCGCCGCGTTTCGGAAATTTTGCACTCGTCTGACAGGATTAATGCTGACTCTGCGATCTTAACTCTGGAAGGCAACTGCCGGTTTGAGCCTCTAAAATTGAAGTTGGGACGCATGAAGCGGTTCTGTAATGACATGGGAACCCTCATGGCCGCTTTAGTGAAGTATGCCGATTCGGACAGTACCAAGGATCCCGAGCCTAATGATGATGAAGCAGGGAAGGGAAAGAAGAATAGCAACTCCAAACAGCAGCAGTACAAACTAGCGGGTCATGGAAACGGAGGCAAGCGCAAGGCGGATGGCAGCGTGGACTTTGTGGCCAACACTAATGCACAGGACAGGGGGCAGCGGCGCAGAGGTAAAGCGGCAAATCGTAATGGGGCTCCCAATCCTAACGCAAGCCGTTTGAACTATTTGTTGAATCAGCCTTGCCCGAAGCACGGGATGAAGGAGGCGCCGGCTAACCATCTTTGGAAAGATTGTTATATCATGCAGGAGTTCAAAAACTCTAATGCTTTCCGGTATGATCACGGATCAGGTGGCGGTTCAGGATCCGGTTTCCACGGGCCGGATCACGATGGAGCTTCCGGTTCAGGTCGCAATCAGGGCGGTCACAATCACCAGAATAATCAGAACAGCCAGCAGCAGCAGCAGCAGTCGGGTTATCAGAGCCAGCCAAAACAGTTGAACAATGGGCAGTATCATGTTTTCACAACTAGTTTGGATAAACGCGACCAAAAACTCCACAGGCGAGCGGTGAATTCTGTTGAACCGGCCTTACCACGTTACTTGTACTGGTAGGAGCAGCCTATCGTGTGGAGCAGAGAGGATCACCCGCCCCGGGTTGATAATCCGGGCCAGCTAGCATTAGTGGTAGACCCTCAGGTGGGGGGTTATAAATTCACCAAGGTACTCATGGATGGAGGAAGCAATATTAACATATTGTACTATGAGACATTCCGCCGCATGGGTTTAACAGACAAAGATCTCAGACCGTCGAATACGGTGTTCCATGGTGTGGTGCCTGGCAAATCTGCATATCCTGTTGGTAAGATAGCCCTGGATGTGGCCTTTGGGGACGAGCACGACTCCCGGTCGGAAAAACTAACATTTGAGGTGGTGAAGATCCGGAGCCCGTATCACGCCTTGTTTGGCCGGCCGGCTTACGCCAAGTTCATGGCGCGGCCTTGTTATATCTACTTGCAACTCAAGATGCCGGGTTACAAGGGGACCATAACAGTTCATGGGAGCCGTAGGGTCGCTTTGGAATGTGAGGAAGGTGATGCAGCTTATGCAGAGTCAGTCTGTGCCACGGAGGAGTTGAAGTATTATAAGGACAATGTTGATCCGCGGATATGACCCCTTTAAAGAAGCCAACTACAGAGCATGATTCAGATCTGAAGTTCAAATCGGCAGCTGAGACCAAGCTTGTTGACTTCGTGCCCGGCGATTCGTCCAAGCAGTTCACTATCAGTGCCAACCTGGATCCCAAATAGGAAAGCACGCTCATCGAGTTCATCCGTGAGAATCAGGAAATTTTTGCATGGAAGCCGTCTGACATACCAGGTGTACCGAGGGAACTCGCTGAGCACACTCTTAATGTGGATCCTAAGTATAAACCGGTGAAACAGTTCCTCCGCCGGTTTAACGAAGAAAGACGCAAAGCCATTGGAGAGGAAGTGGCCAGGCTTTTAGCAGCTGGTTTTATTATTGAGGTGTTCCATCCAGAGTGGCTTGCTAATCCGGTGCTGGTTCTTAAAAAACGGCACTTGGCGTATGTGTGTGGATTACACAGATCTTAACAAAGCCTGTCCGGCAGATCCTTTTGCCCTCCCTCGTATTGACCACATCATTGATGCCACGACGGGTTGTGAGCGTTTGAGTTTTTTGGATGCATACTCTGGATATCATCAGATCAAGATGGCGGTTAAGGACCAGGAGAAAACAGCATTTATTACTCCCTTTGGAGCCTTCTACTATGTATCTATGCCCTTCGGGCTCAAGAGTGCTCAAGCCACCTATCAACGGTGTATGCAGAATTGCCTGCATAAACAGATCGTCCGCAATGTGCACGCCTATGTGGATGATATTGTAGTGAAGTCAAGACAGAAGGAGACGCTGGTGGATGATTTGAAGGAGACATTTGACAACTTGCGAGTTTACAAGATGATGCTTAATCCGGCCAAGTGTGTCTTTGGTGTTCCGGCAGGCAAGTTACTGGGTTTCCTGGTGTCTAACAGAGGAATCGAGGCTAACCCGGAGAAGATTACGGCTATTACATCCCTAGCTAAACCAAAATGTATCAACGATGTTCAGCGTTTGGCGGGCCGGCTCGCTGCACTAAGCCGGTTTATCAGCCGCCTCGGAGAGAAGGCCATTCCTTTGTACCAAATGTTGAGGAAGACAGACCATTTCATTTGGAGTCCGGCTGCTGATGAAGCATTTGAGGACCTGAAGCGGCAGGTAGCCAATCCGCCTGTTCTTGCAGCTCCGGTCGACAAGGAGCCACTATTATTATACGTAGCGGCCAATGCTCGGGCAGTTAGCGTGGCTATTGTGGTGGAACGCAAAGAGGCAGGCAAGGAATATCCGGTTCAGCGGCCGGTTTATTATATCAGCGAGGTGCTTATTGAATCCAAGCAAAGGTATCCGCATTGGCAGAAGCTGGTCTATGGTGTTTTTATGGCCAGTCGGAAGTTGAAGCAGTATTTTCAAGGGCACCCCATCACAGTGGTCAGTTCAGCTCCCTTGGGTGATATTATACAGAACCGGGAGGTGACTGGCCGGATTGCCAAGTGGGCTATAGAGCTTGGGCCACACGGACTAAAGTACGTGCCTCGGACGGCAGTGAAGTCTCAAGCACTTGTTGATTTCATCAATGACTGGACGGAGTTACAAGCACCAGAGGAGAAGCCGTATCACACATATTGGACTATTCATTTTGACGGATCCAGGCAATTGGAAGGCTCGGGGGCTGGAGTCGTATTAACTTCCCCACGAGGTGATAAGTTTTGTTATGTTCTCCGCTTAATGTTCCCTTGTACTAATAATGCAGCTGAGTATGAAGCCTTGCTCCATGGTCTCCGGATGGCTAAAGAGATGAATTTAAGCTGGGTTAAGTGCTTTGGTGACTCGGACCTAGTGGCTCAACAGGTGTCTGGCACTTGGGATTCTAAGGACCCGCTCATGGCTGCATATCGTCGGGAAGTGGATAATATTGCAGGTTGTTTCAAGGGTTATCAAGTGGATCATGTGGACCGTCGGAAGAATGAAGCGGCGGATGCTTTAAGGCGGTTGGGCTCTCAGCGTAAACCGGTCCCGCCTAACATCTTTTTGGACGTGTTGCACAACCCGTCAGTCAAGCTCCCAGGTGAGGTGGATTTGGCTATCCCTGATCCGGAGGCTCAATTGGTGGCAGCCCTGCATGTTATTCCGGATTGGACAGTTCCTTATCTTGCGTACATGAACCGGGGGAGTTACCAGAGGATGAGATTCTGGCCAGGCAGATAGTCCGGCGATCCAAGTCTATGACGATTGTCAATGGTGAATTACATCATTGTAGTGTATCAGGGGCGTTTCAACGTTGTGTTTCTCCTGAGGAAGGCTGTGAAATCTTAAGAGAAATCCATGAAGGGGATTGTGGACACCACGCCGGTTCAAAGTCTCTGGTGGCAAAGGCGTTTTGTCATGGGTTCTACTGGTTGACAGCGCATGCTGACGCGGAGGACTTGGTTAAACGGTGTGATGGATGTCAGAAATTTTCAAGGCGTGCTCATGTGCCGGCTCAAGAATTGAGGATGATCCCAATAACATGGCCGTTTGCAACTTGGGGGCTGGATATGGTTGGGCCTTTTAAAAGATCCAAGGATAAGAAAACCCACCTTTTGGTGGCAGTTGACAAATTTACCAAGTGGGTCGAAGCGGAGCCTGTCAGCAAGTGTGATGCGGCAACAGCGGTGCAGTTCATCAAGAAGGTGATTTTCCGGTTTGGTTTTCCACACAGTATCATTACTGACAATGGTACCAATTTATCCAAGGGCGCTATGAAGGAGTTCTGTGAACGTGAGCACATCCGACTTGACGTGTCGTCAGTGGCACACCCCCAGTCCAATGGACAGGCAGAACGAGCTAATCAGGAAATCTTGCGAGGCATTAAACCCCGGCTTATGGTCCCATTGCAAAGAACACCAGGATGTTGGGTTGAAGAGCTACCATCTGTATTATGGAGTATCAATACTACTCAAACCGGTCCACAGGATACACGCCATTTTTCATGGTCTATGGAGCAGAGGCAGTTCTCCCTAGTGACATCCGGCACGATTCGCCTCGTGTGGCAGCTTATGTTGAAGCAGACAATGAGACAGCACGGCAAGACGCTTTGGACCTATTGGACAAGGAGCGTGATATAGCGGCTGCCCGTTCGGCGATTTACCAGCAAGATCTTCGTCGCTATCACAGTCGCCGGGTTAGAACCAGAACTTTTCAAGAAGGAGATTTGGTGCTTCGACTCATCCAAGATCAAACGGATATGCACAAGTTATCCCCACCTTGGGAGGGACCTTTCGTGGTCAGCAAGAATTTGCACAACGGGTCGTACTATCTGATTGATATTCGAGGGCATCAAGACTCACGTACATCAGAGGAGGAGACCAACAGGCCGTGGAATATAGCTCATCTTCGGCCTTACTATACTTGAGCCATCGGCTCTATCTATGTACATATCATGACAATGTATATATTATCTTTGATATATCAAACCGGAGCCTCAGCTAAAGCGGGGTCTCTGTCTTTCTCATCATTCGAGGTTACACGGAGTGGTTCTGTTTAAAGCGGCCTCCGGTTTACCCCTTGACATTTGTTTTTTATATATCACTGGGGGCCTTGGTCGTGTCCGAACCAACGAACACCCTTTGATAGGTGACAACCACCAGATCATTTGGGGACATGGTCAAGTCTGAACCAGTCACACCTCTTGGTCGGCCTAAGGCCACAAAATCACTTGGGGGCATGGTCGAACCTGAACCATTGCCACGCCTCTTGATCTGGCATATATGCCACGAATCATTTGGGGACCTGGCTGACTTGAATCATTGTCACTCCTATTGGGGGCCTTGATCCTGTCCGACCATGGTAATACCATCTGATCAGCTCAGTATAGCATATTTTTGCAAATGGTTTTTTATCATTGCCTTTGCTTCCATGTTATTTTCATGGTTTGTTTTTTCTTTGTTTTTGTCGGATTTCTTTTATGTCGACAAACACCTTTTTTCCGATTCAGCCGATGGGTTTGATTCCCCTTTAATCCGGAGGAGTATGCCCGGTTTACCTTTTTCCTGTTAACATCATGGAGTAACAAGGGGGCTCGTATTGATTCAGTACGATTTATACGGGAGCTATTTTCTCCCACCTTTTTTCTTTCGACGGTAATGGTTTATAAAACCGCCGCTTCAGGCTTGGCTAAGCCAGCTTCATACCCAAACATGGCAGGTATTTATGTATCATATATTTGTTATATTACTGATACACATATCAGGATCATAAACCGGCTGGCGGTATAACCGCCACCGAAGTTCAAATTTTTCTGATTGCAGGAAATATGAGTTGGAGTTCTTCAAACGAAAGCTTCAGTACTTATGCACGAAGGCATATTCCAGTTAGAAGCATTAACTATCCTATTACAAGGCAACACGGTACCCAAATAAGATCATTGTTCTTTTCGGAAGGTATTACAAACAGTTCTCCAATCCGGCTTCTGGTTCAAGCCTGCTCCTCATCCCCCGCCGCTTCAGCTTCCTCGTCTCTACCCATTGGCTGGAAATCAACAGTGGTCCAGTCGATTCCCATTAAATCTTGGAAAACAGCCTCTTCATGGATCAGGGAAGACGGTTTAATATCAGGGGCATAAGTGTGCTTACGGATTGGAGGGATCAGATTCTCCGCTTCAACAGTTGGGGCAGGCACTCGCTTGTTTTGCTCGTTATATTGCGCTTGATAATGCGTCAAATCTGCCTCTTCAGCTAGCTGGCAAGCCAGAGGGCGCACTGCATGGTTTATTGCCCTTAAATCCTCTTCATTGAATTCAGAGCCATCTTCTTTCAGGCTGGGATAGCCTTGAGCTGCTTCCACAGGATCAAAATCTGGTACCCATGCCTTTGCCCGGATTAAGGCATTGATGGCTCCGGTTCGGGCAGTGGATTTTTTCAGCTCCTCAATCCGGGCTGGAAGCATTGACAACTTGCTAAGAGTGTCATGGATTAAAGAGGGTGCCGGGTTGTTGTGAGAAGCTGTGGTGATGATCCGTTGGGCTCCGGTATATAATTGTTCCACCAAGGTGTAGGCAGCTTTCAATTTCTTCCGCACATCATTTCCTAAGTGCCCAATACGTGTGCCTACAACAAGATCGGAATGGTCTCAAACCGGATTTACGCTACAGCAGGTTCAAATTATCACAGAAGTTACAAGGAGCTTACCAAAGATTGCAGCAGTCATGGAGTGTATTTGCCGCTGTACAGCCGTCAGTTCATCCACCACCGGTTTAAGGGCAGCTTCAGCATTTTCCGCTCTTTTGGTTAAACGGGCCTTCTCAGTGGCCCAGTCAGCCCGCTCTTTCTTGAAGCCTTCTTTCAGCCGTTCAGCAGTGCTCAAAGCGCTGGTTAATTCTTGCTTTGCCTTATCTGTTTCAGCCTGCTGGGTTTTCAAGGCCTCCTGCAAATCGGCAACTCGGTCCTCCATGATTTTCACCTCAGCCTGCACACAGACAGCGTTTAAGCTTTGCATAGGCGATCCAAGGAGTTGAAGTATCAACCACATAACAAAGTTATATGCCTGACACTTGGGGGCTAATGCACCTTCAATTTTTATATATTACTCGATCACAAAGTCCCAAGCTCAATACAAGTATTCAACTTGGCACTTGGGGGCTAATGGCTATTTGATCAAGTTATGTTTTAAGGACAGTTCTCTATTGGAGCCCCGGTTTACTTATGCTAAGTTAGACCGGTTCTTGCGGGCTATACCGATCGGTTTCAAGAATGTTTAGGGTCAAGTCCCGGTTTGACCAACGTTACAAACCGGCCCTTGGGGGCTAGAAGAATGGAGGTAATGGCAGCAAGCAAACAGGTAAGTTACCTCAAATTTATCCCTCATCATTTTGACCAGGCCAGCTTCACAGTCACGGCTAGTGTAAAGCCGGTTTAAATAGCCGGAGTGAAGATCTTGGGCACTCAGAGCAGCATATGTCTCTAGTTCAACATCCCATTTTCCTTTGTTCAAAGCGGAAAAATCCTCTTTGATGGTATGCTTGGTAAGGGTGACAGGATTCCCGGGTTCAGAGCGGCCCACACCGGTAATCACAACATCATCATCTTTGGACTCGCCAGTTTGTGTTGGTGCGGCCGTTTGGTCAGCAGGAGTGTGGGATTTCTCAATCTGGATGGAGCTGGCAGGCGGATCGGCAGAGGCTGGAGTATTAACAAGCCCTTCTTCGGGAATAACGTCGTCTTGCAAAGGAGGATCATTAGGGATATCTTCAGAAGTAAACATTTCACGATCCGGCGCTTGGTCATGTTCTGGGGCCACATCTTCTTCAGCCGCTTTATCCAGGCGGGCCTTCTTGCTTGGTTTCGGTTTAGCCCTGAAAGAAAAACAAAAAGTCAAGGAAAAGCATAAGCCATTATGCGGTATACTGGAAGCATATGTTCAGTTTAACTTACCCAGCAACTGTTTTCAAAGGTGGTAGCTGAGTGGCTGACGATTCACCGGACGATGAATGAGAAGTGACCTGATAATCGGAGTCGGATGGATTAAGAGGTTGACGGAAGAAACCCGCTTTACGATTTAAATCAATAAAAAGGTCGGAGACCTCGGAGCGGCGTTTTCGAACCGGACTGTTTGGTAAACCGGCAGAGGTAACTACCTGGCCACTGTGCCGGGTTGTGCGGCGAGCTTCGTGTTGCTGGGTCTTCATAAGAAATTGGGAATCCAGATAAGCAAGAGGATGAGAAAATTTAACTTTCCGGTTTGCCCGGCAAAATTTTGGCAAAGGCAAGATTTCTGAATCGGAAGAGAGAATGGTTACCTCAACGAAACCCGCATTGCTGGCTTCAGCGTCATCCTGACAAGCATCATCATCAATAAGGCGTGTAAAAAGCAAGCCAAGTGAATCAAGTTCTACCTCAAGATCCGGATTACCCACATCATCATCAATGGTTGGGTCAGATGAAGCGGTTGTTTTTCTCTTATGAGTTGGTTTCTTGATAACCTTGGTCTTGGGCCGGGTTGGCCGTCCTGCCTTCTCCATTTTGTCTTGAGGAAGTTTCTTGCTCCAAAACGGATTATCACTCTGAGTCAGCAATAATTAAAGGTCAGGCAGATAAAGCAGTAACAGGTTCAATAATAGAACAATTAAAATCTTACCGCTGGCGGTTCGTTGGTGGTGCAGTAAGGAAGCAGACCGGTTTGGGCACAGAGGTGCTCCGGTTCATTCAACATCTTCTTTACAGATTCGGTGACTTCGTCGTCGGAGATTTGAATTTTGATATGTCGGAGTGGGTCATCAACGCTGCTAGTGTATGTGCACATCAAACCGGAGCGCCGGCTTAGAGGCAGAATGCTCCATGATATCCAGCAGCGTGCAAGGTCTATTCCCGTTAAACCATTAGCCATGAAGGCCCGGAGCTTGGACAGTTGAGGAGCATATTTAATTCTCTCCTTGGCGCTTAGCCTTTGTGGAAAAGGGTGAGTGTTGCTGAGCCGTTCCGGACGGAAGCCAGGCAAGGGATTTTCATTGTCAGGGGAGGTATCCTTGCAATAAAACCAAGTTGCGTTCCACTCCTTGGGGTGAGTATGGAGTTTGACGTGGGGATAGGTGATTTCCTTCCTCTTCTGAATGGCCATACCGCCCAGTTCGGTATTAGGACCGTCGGTGAATTCGGTACGGCGGTTCAGATGAAAGAAATCTCTAAATAACTCGACTGAAGGCTCATTTTGAAGGTATGCCTCAGAAAGTACTTGAAAGTGACATAGATTGGTGACGGAGTTGGGGCCAATATCCTGTGGACGGAGTTGAAAGTTGGCTAACACATCCCGATAAAACTTAGAGCCGGGCGGTTTGAAGCCCCGGGCCATATGATCTACGGAGACCACGACCTCTCCTTCCTGGGGCGTGGGAGGACATTCATCTCCAGGAACCCTCCAGTGGATCGTATCTTTACTATCCAAAGCGCCGATCAGGACTAGATCGTCCAACTGTGATTTTGTGACGGGAGAGGGAACCCAGTTGCACTCATACACTTGTTTTGCCATGATGAGATCTACAAGAAATAGGTAATCCGGTTCAAGGACATGCCGGATAAAAAGGTGTTAATCTAACTACGATAAACCGGCGGCCGTGCCTATAAACCGGTTTTCTACAATGCGGCGTCAAAATGATTCTGGCGGTTCAACCAGGGGACTAATGATATATACCGGTTTAGCAGTTTTTCTATGGTAAAGTTAAATCGCCTGACCTAGGCGTCGTAGCAATTGAAATTATGGATAATTATGTATGCAGAAACAAGTTTCACAAAATCTTGTTACAGCCGCGGATCTACAGCAAGCTCACAAAACAGGAAATATCTCGAAGAGTAAGGCAGAAACAGAAGTGAACCATTGAGCGGATATGTGCGGGAGATCTATGGGATTAGATGAGAAGTTGCAAGCGGAGGCTTAGGGATCGCTACTGAATACAGCAAGAGTTCGCGGATTCATTCAAGATCAGAGAACAGATATGAGCGCGTGATGAACACAGCACGAACACGGAACCCTAAGAACGGATCTAGGTTAAGAAGAGGAGAAAGCTTACTGGGAACGGAGAAGATGTGGAATGATACCGCAGTGCTCTGGTGCGCTCAGGTTGATGCGGCGGCCCAAGACGAAGCAGAGGTCGATGGTGGCGGCGGAGCTCCGAGGCTGGCGACACGAGGAAGACGAAGAAGAAGAGATGAGGGGAAAAGAAAGGAGATGACTCTTCGGTCTTATTTATAAGGCAACAGAGTTAGGGATATTGCCACTAGGAGCTGCCGTTAAAAGAGGGCGTTATAAATGACAAATTTCATGATGACGTCATACCGGTTTACAACAACCAGAAATGATGACATCATGGCGGTTTACCAATTACCAGAAGATGTCCAAGATACAAGATTTTGTGAAGGATTGACATGAACCAGTTCAAATCAATCTGGGGCCTAATGTTGGGGATATTGCCACTAGGCGTAAACCGGCCTACTTGGGCCGGGTTAACTTCATAGTGGTATAAGCAGGTGAAAGCCCAAGGCCTATAGTCGGTTTAGAATCTGTAGCCGTAAACCGAACTGATGTGTAACTTGTATTGTAAGTTAGGAATAGAAAGATACCAACCGGGATACGAGTATGAACCGGTTGGGACTCTATGGACCGACGGGCGTCACCCGTGTATATAAGGGGACGACCCGGCGGCGGTTCAGGGACAACCATAACTCGAGCCTAGGCGAAGCTTGTTTGCTCCCTAGCCATCGAGATCATATTAATCCCATCACAACTAGACGTAGGCTTTTACCTTCATCGAAGGGGCCGAACTAGTATAAAACCCTCGTGTCTTTGTGTCCGCTTTAACCCCTTCAAGTAAACCCGTGGCGATGGCTCCACGACTAAGTCCTTTCACTAGGACATCTGCCGTGACAAATCCACGACAGAGGGGCACATCGAGAAGCTGTGCAGCGCCGGATATCTGTCCAGCGACATCGCGCACTGGCTGCCCGACGAGTGGCAGCTCATCCCCACCCCCAGGCCCCATGAGAGGGTCGTATTTCTTCCCCACTTCCTCCGCGGACTGGGCTTCCCACTTCACCCCTTTGTCCGGGGGCTCATGTACTACTACGGCCTGGACTTCCACGATCTGGCGCCAAACTTCATCCTCAACATCTCGGCGTTTATCGTCGTGTGCGAGGCCTTCCTCCGCATCCAGCCCCACTTCGGCTTGTGGCTAAAGACCTTCAATGTCAAGCTGAAGGTTGTGAAGGGCAGCCAAGTGGAGTGCGGAGGCGCCATGGTGGGCAAAATGCCCAACGTCACTTGGCTTGAGGGTGCCTTCATGGAATCCATCAAAGGGTGGCAATCGGGGTGGTTCTACATCACCGAGCCGCGTGACCCTAAATGGGCAGCGGCACCCGAATTCAGATCTGGCATCCCCATGCAGCTCACCTCCTGGAAAGAGAAGGGCTTGCTATGGGGTAGTTCGGAGGAGCTGACCGGACTCCAGTCCTGTCTCCAGACCCTGGTGAACAAGAAGCTTAAGCTTGTCAATGTGATCCAGGTCATGCTCGTCCGCCGGATTCTCCCCTGCCAGCAACGGGCCTTCAATTTGTGGGAGTTTGATCTGGAACAACATCGGACCTTGAGCGGGCTCTTCAACACGACGTACGAAGCTGCCTGGAGGGTGCTGTTCAAGGGCGGAGAAGCCCCCGCATCCGCAACCGAAGATCGCGGGTTCAGCACGCAGCGCCCGGCCGGCGAGGTAAGCTATGTTATCCTTTATGGGACACTCATTTCTTTCATAGTTTGACTCTATGTGGGATCTAAATTCCCAATGCCTTTAACAGGACTGGCAGAAGACGTCCGGACAGGTTAACAGTCCGGCTCCCCTTCCAGAAGACCCAGCGGACACCCGTTTGACAGGGCTGCTGGTCCCGGCACTTTACGTGGTGCTGGAAAAGAAGGCCAAGAAGAA
This sequence comes from Triticum dicoccoides, assembly GCF_002162155.2. NCBI lineage: Eukaryota > Viridiplantae > Streptophyta > Magnoliopsida > Poales > Poaceae > Triticum > Triticum dicoccoides. The sequence continues at coordinate 466,796,077 of NC_041389.1, read as the reverse complement.
GGCCACGGGAACCTGGAGGAGTTCCCGGCGTCAGGTGATATCGGACTCATCGTCCGATGACTCCGAGGCGGACTCCTCCCACAAAGACGAGGAGCAGAAGAGAGAGGCTTCTCCCCCAGCGGGGGGAGAGAAGAAGAGGAAGGCCTCCCCAACGAGGGAGGCCGAAGGGTCCAAGAAGGGAAGGACCCTTCCCCCGGACTGCTCCGCCAACGTTGGCGACGGCAACGAGGAGTGGTCCTCAAGGGCCAAGCCCCTGGCGTCGTAAGTATCCGGACTCCTAGATAATTTATCATTTTGCCACACGGTGTCTTTCTAATGCCGCATACAACCTGTAGTCCGGCCAAGGACGATCTTCCCGCTTCGTCCAGCGGGTCCTTAGACACGTCGGATATGGATTCCCTTCCGACTGCCTCAACTCCCCGTGATGCTGACGCCGCCAAGGTGGGGTCCCGAGAAGGGACCCGCAAGGCAACCTCCCGGACTCTGCACCGGACTCCGCACCGGAACCTGCAGTGGTTCCGGAGTCCAGCGAGCGGCCCCTTCGTAAGAAGGGCAAGGCTGTGACACCGGCGGCCTCTGTCCAACCGCAGGCGCCGGATAACTTGCTGGAGGCGCTCAACGGCGGTTCCATCAAAGAAGAACACCACACTATCATGAGTGCGGTGATTAAGAAGGTTCAGCTCGCCAAGAGCGGGCTGACCGAAGCCTGCAGCAGCGTTCTAACAGGCTTTGAGGTAAGAATTTTAAGATATGTAATGTAATACCGCATAGACAATAGCCCCTGATGCTCGGTTCGGTGTTCGGATAGAAAAGCCGAACTGAGGATCTAAAAAGATATACGCAGGACTTCTAAGAAATAAGTCAATATGGGATTGCAGGCTGCGCTGCTGACCTCTACCGTACTGACTGCGGAGGTCGATGCTTTGAAGTAGAACCTCGAGCGGTCCGAGAGCGAGCTCGGCTGTGCCAAGAAGCAGCTCGAGGACAAGGAAGGTGAGTAACACCGTATTAAATTTGTACCTTATAGAAAAGGATTTGGTTGCAAGAAAAATAACAAGGATAACATGGGTACTACAGGGGCCACGAACGAAGTGGCGACCCTGAAGGAGGCGGTGTCCGCGGCCGAATGCAATGCGGCCGCGGAACGGGCCGAGGGAGAGAAACAGGAGGCGCGGGTGGCGGTGGTACAGCAAGAGCTCCAGGCTCTCGTGGAGAAGCACGAGAGTTTGGAGCGTGACTCGAAGACGCGAGAGTCCGAGCTTGCGTCGGCTCTTGAGAGCGCCAAAGCCGCTAAGGCCGAAGCCCACAAGGCCCTCTGGGAAATCGAGGATTTGAAGAAAATAGCAGCGGTTAAGGCATTTTTCATGCAAAGCAAGCATGTGAATGTGAATTACATTTTACTTACCCGAATTCGGAGCTCTCCAGGAGCGTTCGCAGATCTGCCCCGCAGCATGTCTGATGCCGCCGCTTTCTACCGGGCCGAGGAGGGGAGCTCGACGGAGAAGGTCTTCTGGTCTCAGTATGCTGAGGCCGGACATCCCGTGCCCCTTAGCGACCAGCTGAAGCAGCTGGTCGAGCTCCACAAGGTAGCCGAACAGGCCATGAAGGGCCTCATAGTTTGGCTGTGGCCCAAGGAGGCCATTCCTGGGAGCTACTTCGGCCTGGTGCGGCGGCTGGTGGACGCGTGTCCCTGGGTTGAGGTCGTCAAGCACTCCGCCTGCATTGAAGGTGCCCGTCGGGCCCTTGCCCGTGCAAAAGTGCACTAGGGCAGGATGGATGCTGAGAAGCTGCTGACGGATGCGCCGCCGGCGGGCAAGGAGTATCGTACGCCCGAAATGTATTATAAGAGTGTCCTGAAGGGTGCCCGCATGATTGCGGGTGAGTGCTCCAAAGATGTAATATTTGAGTAGACTCGCATTTTGTTATCCTGTGCGCTGAAGACTTTGTTCATATGCGCTAAGCAACGCTTGTTAATTTAAAATATTACCTTCTGTGCAGCCGTTTATCAAATCTGAGAGATGGCAAGTCGTCGGCTTCAGCCCCCATGCCACTAGTGCTGGGGTGTTCGGGATAAACTTGAGCGCTCTTGTTCCCATGTTTGGGTCCATCTAGGGAGGCGCTCAACACAACGAACGAGGCAACCAGACTTATAATGCTTGAACACTCTCACTTAGCCATAGAATTCTATAATTTTAAATTTCGGCGAAGCCCCTAGTGTTCGGAAGACCGAGTTCGGGGCGCTATCCACGCCTGGGCCGGACGAAGCCGGTTCCTCGCTCTAAGCGGAATAAGTCTTTAGGGACTCGAAAAAATGTCTCGAACAGCGACCAGCTCTCGCCTTATCATGACGGTCAGTTTTAGCTTTCTCCACTGAGGCGCTCGCCCAGCTCAACCGGGGCGCAATCGCAGTGGTTCTCCCAGTGCTACCTTAGCTGATACAACGGAACGTAAGGTACCAAAACATGGGAGCCAGGCAAACCCAACTATTGACCCAAGACATGATTCGGAGCCGATGCATATAATGCTATAAGTTCGGGGTGCCGCACTTGTGAAAGTGTTCGGACTTATCACACCATAATGTGGGGAACTTAAGCCCCTGGTGTATTTAGCCGTACCGAAGTGTACGGATGCAACATGTCATAAATGAACATATATAAGAAAGAAATGCAATTATAAGCAGAAAGCAATGCATTGTTTATTCCAGAAATACTGCCATGAATGCAGAACGATACAAATAGTGCGGTAAGCAAGGGATTGGACTATTAAACATGTCCCCCTCCAGGGGTAGGCTGCGGAATGGTGTATTAAACAGATTTAATGCTTGTAATGGAGACCACCTGAGTGTTCATCGTAGCCTTTCTCCTTCCCCGGCTGTTGCATCGTGAGTTCGGCAGGTCTACTGCCGGACAGGGCCTCTGGTGAACGGAGTCCTGTGGGTAAGAAAAAAGAAAAAAGAAAAAGAGCGACACACTGGGAGCCCCTAGTGTGGTTGAGCCGCACTCTGGGCTTGTCGTGGTCGTGCCCCTCCCCCTATGCCCATGGTATCTCCAGAGCGTAATGATGTACGCGAAGGCCTAGTCTTGCAGTTATGCAAGGGCTGGGGTTGGGGCCGCATTGCTACGCGTGCTCGGAACGTGCCAGGTGGTCTTGTTGTATCTTACTCCGGGCGCGTTTGGCCGTGTCCGGTCGCTTAACGGCCGGACTCGAAAATTGCCTTAAGAGGCTGCTCTGTACTTCTGTCGCGAGAGCCGCTGTGTGTTCCTCCATTCGAAGGGAGCGTTCAGTGTTTCCGTTGATCGTGATGACTCCTCGAGGGCCTGGCATCTTGAGCTTGAGGTATGCGTAGTGCGGCACCGCGTTGAACTTTGCAAACGCGGTTCGTCCGAGCAGAGCATGATAGCTGCTGTGGAACGGGACTATATCAAAGATTAACTCCTCGCTTCGGAAGTTATCCGGGTTTCCGAAGACCACTTCCAGTGTAACCGAGCCTGTACAATTGGCCTCTACACCTGGTATGACGCCTTTGAAGGTCGTCTTTGTGGGTTTAATCCTTGAGGGGTCTATGCCCATCTTGCGCACTGTATCCTGATAAAGCAGGTTCAGGCTGCTGCCGCCGTCCATCAGGACTCTAGTGAGGTGAAATCCATCGACGATTGGGTCTAAAACAAATGCGGCGAATCCGCCATGGCGGATACTGGTGGGGTGGTCCCTTCGATCAAAAGTGATCGGGCAGGAGGACCATGGGTTGAACTTTGGGGCGACTGGCTCCATCGCGTATACGTCCCTGAGTGCACGCTTCCGCTCCCTCTTGGGTATGTGAGTTGCGTATATCATGTTCACCGTCCGCACTTGTGGGAGGAAACCTTTCTGTCCTCTATTGTTCGGCGGCCGGGTCTCTTCCTCGTCATCGCTATGCAACCCCTTGTCATTGTTTTCGGCAATTAACTTGCCTGCCTGCTTAAATACCCAACAATCCCTGTTGGTGTGATTAGCTGGCTTTTCGGGGGTGCCATGTATCTGGCAAGAGCGGTCGAGTATTCGGTCCAAATTGGACGGGCCCGGGGTAGTTCTTTTGAATGGCTTTTTCCGCTGACCGGGTTTAGAGCCTCTGAATCCGGCGTTGACTGCCGTATCCTCAGTGTTATCGCCATTAACGCGGCGTTTGTTTTCGTTTCGATGCGACCTGCCATTGCGGTCCTTGTTATCCGGACTGCCAGAATTTTTGCTGAGGTTGTTACTGCTGGCTAGCTAGATGTCCTCTCCCGCGCAGAAGCGGGTCATGAGTGATGTGAGGGCTGCCATGCATTTCGACTTTTCCTGTCCTAGGTGCCGGGCCAGCCACTCATCGCGGATGTTATGTTTGAAGGCTGCGAGGGCCTCTGCATCCGAACAGTCGACGATTTGATTTTTCTTTGTTAAGAACCATGTCTAGAACTGTCTGGCCGATTCATCTGGCTGCTGAATTATGTGGCTTAGGTCATCGGCGTCTGGTGGTCGCACATATGTGCCCTGGAAGTTGTCAAGGAATGTGGCTTCCAGGTCTTCCCAACACCCAATTGATTCTGCTGGCAAGCTGTTAAGCCAATGCCGAGCTGGTCCTTTAAGCTTGAGTGGGAGATATTTGATGGCGTGAAGATCGTCACCGTGGGCCATGTGGATATGAAGGAGATAGTCTTCGATCCAAACCACGGGGTCTGTTGTGCCATCGTAGGATTCAATGTTCATGGGTTTAAACCCTTCGAGGATTTGATGATCCATTACTTCATCTGTGAAGCATAGTGGGTGTGCGGCGCCTCTATATTGGGCTATATCACGACGTAGCTCAAGTGAGCTTTGTCTACTGTGTTCGGCCCGGCCGGAGTTGCTGTATCCGGCGCGACGGTTGTCGTCGCGCACCGTGGGGCACCCACGCGATCCGTAGATCGATCTTGATTGTCTTGCCTTATCCTCCAATATATCTCGCAAGTCCGGAGCGTTCCACTGTGGCCTTGTGCTTTTCGAGCGATGTTGGGGTATGGTTCTGGTGGAGGGCTTAAAGGCCTCTTTGTCGCGGCCACGAGGTGGTCGGTCAGCCGTATTGTGCTCTGGTGATGCAGGTTTATATGCCTCCTCCTCTAATCGGGGGAGCAACTTGCATTTGGGGTAGCTTTTGGAGGGGCATTCGAGTTCATACTCTTCGGCCGCAAGGACTTCAGTCCATCTGTCGGCTAGCAGGTCTTGATCAGCTCTAAGCTGTTGCTGCTTTTTCTTTAGGCTGTTCGCCGTGGCCATTAGCCTGCATTTGAAATGCTCTTGTTCGACGGGATCCTCAGGCACGACGAATTCGTCGTCGTTGAGGCTTGCCTCGTCTCCAGAGGGAGGCATGTAGTTATCATCCTTTACCTCTTCGTCTGCCGCTCTCTCATGAGGGCTGGCTTCTCCGTCCTCCTATGCTGAATCTTGCTGGAGGAGGTTGTCTTCGGCACTCTCTGGGGTGTTATTATCTCCGGTGCCGGAATCTCCATTCTTGCTGTGGCGGGATTTAGAGCGGTGCCGCTGACGCCGGCGCTTGGGCTGTTTCTTGGAGGAGTCTCCCTCTGCTTCTTCTTCGCCATTCCCATCCTTTGGGATGTCCACCATGTATATGTCGTATGACGAGGTGGTCTTCCAGTGCCCCGTAGGCGCTGGTTCTTGGTCATCTCCGGCATCGTCGTCCATACCGTCGATGTCTTCGGAGTCGTAGTCTAGCATGTTGGTGAGATCGTCGACAGTGGCTACAAAGTGGGTGGTGGGTGGGCTTTGAATTTCTTCGTTGTCCGCATCTCAGCCATCCTGGCCGCAATTCGGCCAGGGCTCACCTGATAGCGAGAGATATTTTAGCGAATTCAGGATGTCGCTAAAAGGTGAGTGTTGAAAGATGTCCGCGGCAGTGAACTCCATGATCGGCGCCCAATCGGATTCGATTGGAGGGGGCGCGGGAGGTTCGGAGTCCGGAGAGGAGTCCGGCACCTCGGAGTCACGAGCCTCACAAGGGACAAAGTCAGTATTCGGCTCCATCGCCGTAGAGGTTGCAGCCCCCGAGGCAGTGTCTAGCCACTCATCCTCGATCTACGCGGTCGGCTCTGAATTAAGGATCGGAGCGGACTCATCTGCGGCCTCCAGGGCACTGTCCGGTAGCAGAGCTAAATCATGCCCATCGAGACAGTGCGGCGCGCTCGGCTGTGGCTCGAATCCATCGAAGATCAAGTCTCTACAGATGTCAGCCGTGAAGTTTAGGCTTCCAAATCTGACTTGATGGCCAGGGGCGTAGCTTTCGATCTGCTCCAGATGGCCAAGCGAATTGGCCCGCAGTGCAAAGCCGCCGAATACGAAGATCTGTCCAGGGAGAAAAGTCTCACCCTAGACTGCATCGTTGTTGATGATCGAAGAAGCCATCAAGCCTATCGGTGATGACACAGAGGAACTCTCGATGAAAGCACCAATGTCGGTGTCAAAACCGGCGGATCTCGGGTAGGGGGTCCCGAACTGTGCGTCTATGTCGTGGGAAACGAACACCTATGGGGCAGGGCCCCTTTTCGGTCCGGCAGGGAGCGGAGGGCGCACGAAGAGCAGATCGAGGCGAAGCACGCGAGGGATTTTACCTAGCTTCGGAGCTCTCCGGAGAGATAAAACTCCTACTTCTGCTTTGTGTTTATATTCTGCTCTTGCTCGAGAGCGTGAGTGTGTTGTAGTTTTGAATGAGTCGAACCCCCCTACGTTGCGCATGGGCCTCCTTTTATAGGCTAAAGGGGTCACCGGCAGGTGGCAACGCAGAGAGGGGTAAAAAAGTAAAAAGAGGGGTTGGTACAACCGCTATCTACAGTGCACCCTACCTAACTCTGACGGCAGGGGACAAGGGCATTTAATGCCCGTCCGGTCGCCCAAACAGTGCAGGAAGCGACCGTTAGGGGCGCCACCGCTTGCAACGATGGCCTTCTCGTCATCTCCACTTGCCACCTCGCACCGCTTGGCTGCACAGCCACCCGCCACGTGCGCCAGGAACGATCTTGGGGCGACACGTCGTCGGATGCGCTGGAGCGTGGGCGCAGAGTGGTGGCTTCGTCGCAGCAAGCGCCTTGCCGCGATCGTTGTCTTGTCGCACCCGAAAGCTTGTCGCTCGCCGGGTCTTGCCGGGACGCGCGGCGCGTCGCGGCAAGTTTCTTGAAATGCCTTGGTTAGCCTTCCCAGCAAGCTCCTCTTGCCGGGGCCTTGTCCTTCCCGGCAAGCTCCTCTTGCCGGAGTCTTGTCTTCTCAGTCAAAACACTTTGTTCTTGAATGGCATCAATATGAGCTATGGAGGATCTTGGCAGACGCCTGGCAAGCCTTGCCGCTGGGTGCTGCGACTGCCCGTGCACAAGTTCGGGATACTAAGGTACCCCTACTTTCGTACACCGACAGGAGCCCCCGGGCCTGGGCCACACACGGTGTCGAGCGCTGTTGGGCCAGGCCCAAAACAGGGCACGGGCACGCGCGGCCTGGGTCCATACCAAATCTAACTCCGTATCCACCGCGCCCTCCCGTAACGGCACGCGTCAAACGCGGCGTCGTGGGAGAGATCGTGGGCAATTCTTTAATCAAGAAAGGCGTAACGTTCGCCTCTCCTCTTTATAAGCAGAGGAAACAGGGGCCGTTCCCCCACCTTCGCCACTTGCGGTTTCTTCCTCAGAAAGCTCCGCCGCTCCCCTCCACTTCCCAAGCCGAAAGAGAGCAGCGCTCCGCCGCCCGTCGCCGCCAACGCCTCCGTGCTCCCCCACTGCCCCCGCCATGGCTCCGAAGACCGGAAAGAGTGCGAAGTCAGCCGAGGCGCTGCGGCTTGAGGCGCTGCGCAAGGAGCGAG